>NC_088345.1:12452500-12812500 GCF_036884655.1 Musa acuminata AAA Group
ATTCAGCTTAGCCTGTTCCTTAGGAAAGACATGTGCGACATATATGATAAGTTCAGGGCTCACGTGAGTTAGTCTAGTCTTGACTAGCACTGTACAACTTAGTCTAGTTCCCTCTCCCTTCATTGATTTGAGCTTACTAGTTGATTGAGGATATTCTAAATTGTTTTGATCGATTTAAACCTTTTGACTTAATTTAAAGTGATTAAATTCAAATTAATTACTATAAGAAGTTTGGTTTGGTTAGTTTAAGTCCTATCTAAATTAAGTCAATTAGATTGGGGCCCAATGCACATTTTAAATATAAATTGATGTTTGTTAATTTTTATTCAAACCATTGGAAATGCTCAAATGCTTATGCTGCCTTGGAGTAACATTACTAATTCAACATTCGTAGGATGTTAATATAATTTTTTAAATTTTAAAAGTACTCTTTATAAGATTTTTAAAATATTTAGTGATAAACCAATATAATTATTTAGTGATAAAGATTAATTTATATTTATTTATATGATTATATTTTTATTTATTATATATTTATGTCATATGAATTTTTTTATAAGATTACATGCATTTGTTTATTTTATTTACATATTAATTTAAATAAAAAATATTTTTGGAATAAATATTAAAATATTAGAAAGGTAAATTTATCATAAATAATTTAATATATTTTTAAAATATAATTTTACTAAATAATTCTTATGTTAATACATATTTAAAATATAGTTTTCATCTAATGCTTATCAAACACTCTAAGCATTCTATAAATACACATTCACTCAAATTATTTTTTTAACTGTATATTAAAATTATAAATATGTTCTTAAATACAGTCATAGTCGTGCAAGTTAAATACCTAACATGATTTGTCATGATATTTTATCATAATATTTTTTTTGAATATATGAATGAATGATTATGTATGATTATGTATCTTACCAAAGATAGAGATGATGATTCCATTCAGATGTGATGACTAAATAATTTTTTCATTCATTGTTGAGAGTATGATATAGATTCTCTCTGTCAAAGGGAGAATATAAAATCGATCTTATATAGTATATTTTTCATTCATTATTGAGAGAGTATATTGAATATGATTTACATCTTTGTTACTTGACTATTATGTAAGTTATTGGGATACATTAAACATAATTGATACATTATTTTTATATACTATATAAGAATTATCATTATAAATAAGTTTTATAATGAATTGATATATTATTATTTTATATAAAATCATTAATATATGAATATATTTTATGAGTATTAAATATTATTTTTATGATATTACAAAGGTTTTATTAAGGTTACCGAAATATTTTTATCTTATATCTATTTTCAAAGTAAACTATTAATTTATAATAAATTTGAAGCTTGATGGAGGAGATTTTTCTTCACCGTTGACATGCTAAGATTTTTTAATTAAAAATAATTAGTACGGTAAAGATAAAAATATTATATTTAAAAAAAATTATATAAATTATAGAATTCGAAACGATGATTTATTTTGAATACTAATCAAGAAGGCTCGGAAAAAATTCACTTTCAAAGTTCGAACGAGGCTCTCCGAGCGACCAAGATCTGTGAAACTTTTGGCTGGCGACGTTGGGCTTCACAAAAGTCAAGCAAGGATGCCGCACAGCCACCGGAGTTCTACATGGTGGGGATGGAGGAGCAAGGAAAAAATAGAAGACTACAATGCAAGTAAAAGAATTTAGTATTTAAAAATAGAAGGATTGACAAGAACATTTATAAGATACCAAATGCACATACTGTTAGGATCGAGAGCACTAAGAGGGGGGGGTGAATTAGTGCAGCGGAAATCTTTCAGCGATTAAAAAACGAAAGCTGCGTTCGTTTGATAAAACTATTTTGGTGCAAAAGCCGATTCTAAGAATACTTATGATTAGGTGTAGTTTACGTCTAAACATAGTTTGCGTCTAAGCGCAATTTACACAGTTTGCGTCTAAATGTAGTTTGCGTCTAAATGCAGATTGCGTCTAAGCGCAGTTTGCATCTAAGCGCAGTTTGCGTCTAAGATCAGATTGCGTCTAAGCGCAGTGCAGTTTGCGTCTAAACGTAGTTTTACGTCTAAACACAGTTTTACGTCTAAACGTAGTTTTACGTCTAAACGCAGTTTGCGTTTAAACGCAGTTTTACGTCAAAACGTAGTTTTACGTTTAAAAGTAGTTTACGTCTAAAACACAGTTTTATGTCTAAACACAGTTTGCACAGTTTACGTCTAAACGCAGTTTTAAAGGGATCTGAACTTAGAAACTTCGTTCGTAAAAGCGCAGAAGACAGTTTTGCAGAATCAAAACGTAAACGTAAACTGTAATGTATGAAAACACCGATTTACGTCTGAATACAGATTCGGAAAGATCAGCACTTAGAAACTTGTTCGTAAAAGCGCAGAAGACAGTTTTGCAGAATCAAAACGTAAACGTAAACTGTAATGTATGAAAACACCGATTTACGTCTGAATGCAGATTCGGAAAGATCAGCACTTAGAAACTTGTTCGTAAAGGCACAGAGAGCAGTAGCTATGTAGGAGGTTTGCAGTAATGATAAAGTGCTCAAACTAAACGCAAACCAGAGATTTAGAGTGGTTCGGTCAGTCTTGACCTACTCCACTTTTGGCTTCCTCCACCGACGAGGTCACCGACATCAACTAGAGGCCTTCCTTCAATAGGCGAAGGCCAACTGCCCTTTTACAGATTCACTCCTTTTGATGGGCTCAGGAGACAACCCTTACAGGACCTTTCTCTCCTCTCTTTACAACTCAAGACTTGAAGAACAGAAAGAGGAGAACTTTAGGACTTTACACAAATTTGAGCTCTTAGAATCACAGAAAAGATCAAGAATTCAGTGTAGGTCTGTATCTTTTCAGTGCTAAATGGGTGGGGTATTTATAGGCCCCAACCCAATTCAAATTTGGAGCTCAAAACGATCAAATCCCGGAATTCCGGGACCAGGCGGTTGCACCTCCTGACTGGAGAGGTTGCACCGCCTGGCAGAGCTCGAAGACTGAGCCCCAGGCGGTGCCACCTCTTGACTGAGGCGGTTGCACCTCTCTGCCAGAGCTCGAAGACCGAGCTCAGGCGGTGCCACCTCTCTGTCAGGGAGGTTGCACCGCCCAATCTAGCTCGAAGACTGAGCTCAGGCGGTGCCACCTCCTGGCTGGGGCGGTTGCACCGCCCAGTCTCGCTGGGAGACTTAGCCCAGGCGGTGCCACCTCCTGGCCTAGGCGGTTGCACCTCCTGATGCAATCATGGTCCGAATGGTTAGCTCCATTCGGCCCAATTTCAGTCTTTCAGGGGCCCAATTGCCCCAAGATTAAGATAATGGGATCACCTCCCATTTTCCAGCTTAATCAACGTGCTAACTACGATTAGATCTAAGATAATTTCTGCAGCTTTGCTTCGGTGCGTCAATCGCTTCTTCCGGCGAGTTTCCGGCGAACTTCCGTCGATCATCCGATGAACCCTCGGTGATGCTCCTGCGGACATCCGGCAAACTCCTGGACTTTGCGACGATCCACTTGGCGAGTTCTGACGAGCTTCGCTTGGCAAGCTCCTGGACTTCTCGGATCTGTTATCGTAGAACCTCCGACGACCGTCCGAACTTCCGTCGAACTCTCGAACTCCCAACGTGATCATGAACTTGACTCCGGCGCAACTCCTGCTGCTTGTCTAACTTTTATCGTAGTTAATCCTGCACACTTATCTCAACACATAGATTAGACAACAAATGACAATTGACTTCATCATCAAAATCCGAGATTCAACAATCTCCCCCTTTTTGATGATGACAATCAATTGATAATGGAGTTATCCTTAACTCCCCCTGTCTATATGCCATAGTTGAGATAAGTCAACCTTGAATTCAAGACCTAAGAATTCAAGTGACGTATTGATAAGTTAGATCAGTTAAACTTATCAATACTCCCATCATGATACTCATCATGATGTATCTCTTCAAAGATGATGTCAAGGCTTGACATACATCATCAAGTTTGTATGATTGTGTTTGTAACTATTCATCATGTAGTTTGAACATTATCATATAAAGCTGTGAAGCACTATTACATGATGCACACATTTGAAATATTCTAGCAAGTTTTGCATTTTCTTCACATGATAAGATATCAACTCAGGGCATAATGCAAACTTTAGCACATGTTCATATATCTCTTGGTGATGCAAGGATGGCATAATCATAGCAGTGTTTATAGCATCACTCATAGTATTTCTAATCATGGCATTGTTTATCAATTCATATATCTCCCCCTTTGTCATCAACAAAAAGCATAGTAATTATGATACCAGGAAAATAATAATAGCAAGCTTATAGAGGAATTTTACATAGATTGCTTTAAATACGTCTTCCCCTTTTTGTTATAATCTATTGTCTATGTAAAGATTTTGTAGGATGGAATACATACACATGAATCACTTCATCAAATCTATTTCAGAAACTTATTTTTCATGAAAGTGTACGAGAAAATCTGTTTTATAGCATTCGAATAAATTCGGACAAGATTTTGTTACAGATTTTCACATATAATCATAGAAACATGACAATCAAGTGATTTGATCATTCAATATAGTCCGAAAAATAATTTTAACAAATTTATCTATTCGGACACATCAACATTCCTAATTCTCTTCGAATGAAATCAAATTGTTCTTCACTTTGAGGTTTTGTAAAAATGTCAGCTAGTTGATGTTTAGTATCAATGAACTATATGGTTACGTCATGATTAGTGACATGATCTCATATAAAGTGATGTCTAATATCAATATGTTTTGTTCTTAAGTGTTGTATAGGATTCTTAGTTAAGCATATTGCACTCGTGTTATCACATTTAATGGGAATATATTTAAGATTAACTTTGTAATCTTCTAAAGTGTTTTTCATCCATACAACTTGTGCACAGCATGCACTTGCTGTAATATATTCAGCTTCGGTTGTTGATAAAGCAACCGAGCTTTGTTTCTTAGATGACCAGGAAATAAGGGCATGTCCTAAAAATTGACATGATCCTGATGTGCTTTTTCTATCTAGTCTACAGCTAGCGAAGTCCGCATCAGCATAAGCTGTTAACTCAAAATTTTCTGATTTTGGGTACCATAATCCTAGATTTGTGATTCCATTAAGATATCTAAGTATTCTTTTAACTGCTTTGAGATGAGATATCTTAGGGTTTGATTGAAATCTAGCACAAAGTCCTACACTGAACATGATGTTTGGTCTGGTGGCAGTGAGGTAAAGTAAACTTCTTATCATACCCCTATAAGTTTTTTGATCAAAGCTTTCTCCACTTTCATCAATTTCTAACTTAGTGGAGGTGCTCATAGGAGTGTTACTAGCCTTTGAGTTGTTCATATTAAACATTTTTAATAAATTCATGGCATATTTAGTTTGACAAATAAAGATGTCATTGCTTAGTTGTTTGATTTGTAAACCTAAGAAGAATGTTAATTCTCCCATTAAGCTCATTTCGAATTCAAGACTCATAGTTTTAGCAAAAGATTCACAAAGAGATTCATTTGTAGAGCAAAAGATAATATCATCAACATAAATCTGAACAATGAGAAAATTATTTTCAAAATTCTTGATAAACAATGTAGTATCAACCTTGCCTTTTGTAAAGTTATTTTTGATAAGAAAAGAACTAAGTCTCTCATACCAAGCCCTTGGGGCTTGTTTTAAACCATAGAGAGCTTTAGTTAATCTAAACACATGATTAGGGAGGCTATTATTTTCAAATCCAGGAGGTTGTTCAACATAAACTTCTTCGGAAATAAAGCCATTTAGAAAAGCGCTTTTAACATCCATTTGAAATAACTTAAAATTATTACTACTAGCGTAGGCAAGGAGCATCCTTATGGCTTCCAATCGAGCCACAAGTGCGAAGGTTTCTTCGTAATCGATACCTTCTTCTTGGTTGAAACCTTTGGCCACTAATCTAGCCTTGTTTCTAACCACGATACCATTTCCATCTTGCTTGTTTCTGAAAACTCATTTAGTACCAATAACTAAATGGTCATTTGGCCTAGGAACAAGCTTCTATACCTCATTTCTCTCAAATTGATTCAATTCATCTTGCATTGCGATAATCCATGAATCATCTTTCATGACTTCGTCAACGCATTTGGGTTCAATTTGGGAGAGAAAGGCGGCGTTTGCACAAAAAGTTTTAAGAGAATATCGTGTTTGAACCCCATTTGACGTGTCTCCTAAGATTAGCTCCTTGGGATGAGCATCTACATACTTCCAATCCTTGGGTAAGGATATTTCGGGAATGGATGCATCCAAGTTGTTAGTTAGAGAAGGGGTTTCATTTAAATTCAAGGAATCAAAATTAACATCTTCGTCAAGATCATTTTTCGTGATTTCGGAAATCTCATTGAAAACAACATGAATGGATTCTTCGATAATTAAAGTTCTTTTATTGAAGATATGAAAGGCTTTAGAAACAGTAGAATAACCAAGAAAGATTCCTTCATCGGATTTAGCATCAAATTTTCCTAAGTTGTCCTTTTCATTTAAGATAAAACACTTACACCCAAAGACTTTAAAATATGAAACATTGGGTTTTTTATTGTTCCATGACTCATAGGAAGTTTTGGTTAGTAGAGGCCTTACTAGAACTCTATTCAAAATGTAGTATGCAGTATTTACGGCTTCGGCCCAAAAATATTTGGGTAGGTTGTGTTCATTCAACATGGTTCTTGCCATTTCTTGTAAATTTTGATTTTTTCTTTCTACAACTCCATTTTATTGAGGATTTCTAGGAGTAGAGAAATTATGGTTGTATCCATTGAGTTCACAAAATTCCTGGAAATCATGGTTTTGAAATTCACCACCATGATCACTTCTAATTGATGAAATCATAGACCCTTTCTCATTCTGAACAAGTTTGCAAAACTTGGTAAAAGATCTAAGGCACTCACTTTTCTGTTTTAAGAAGTAAGTCCATGTGTATCTGCTATAGTCATCCACGATGACGAAGGCGTATTTGCTACCTCCTAGGCTTGATGTGGAGATTGGTCCGAACAAGTCCATATGGATCAATTGTAAGGGCCTAGAGGTGCTTATTTGATTTTTAGATTTGAAGCTACTCTTAATTTGTTTACCTAATTGGCAAGCATCACATACATTATCTTTGATGAACTTGATATGAGGAATTCCTCTTACAAGTTCTTTGGATGATATTTGAGTGATTAGTTTCATGCTAGTATGACCTAATCTTCTATGTCATATCCAAGCATCCTCATTCAAAGCAGAAAAACACATTTCATTACACAAATCATTAATGTCAATATTGTATACGTTATTTTGTTTCAATGCAATCATAGATATATTTTTGTGTGGTTTTTCAGTGATGCAAGCATTAGATTCAAATCTTATAATATATCCTTTATCACATAATTGACTAATGCTCAAGAGGTTATATTTTAAACCATCAACAAGCAAAACATCTTCAATAGAGAAGTTGGATTTGTTACCTATGGTTCCTTTGCCAATGATTTTACCCTTGTTGTTGTCTCCGAAGGTGACATATCCTTCGTCTATGCTAGTGAGCTTAGAGAATTGAGATGGATCTCCGGTCATATGCCTTGAGCATCCACTATCAAGGTACTATCTCTTGCTCCTAGCTTGCGAAGGTTTAGTTTTCTACAAGAAAGGATGATGTTTAGGTACCCATTTGCTTTTGGTGCCTCATAAATAGATCTACATTTCTTATCATGTTGCATAGAATTTGTCATGGTTCCTTTAGGAACCCAAATCAATTTGTTTGGACTTATTTTCTTGAATGGACAACAATGTGTCTTGTGTCCAAATTTACAACATAAGTTACATTTGTCTTGATGTCGAATATGTAAGATGGAGCCTTTTATGAAGGTGGTTGGATTTTGGTGAGGACTTCTCACGAATCCAATTCCACTTCTTTTGGGAACGTGACCCTTGTTTGTAAGGATCATGTTCAATGACTTGCTACCAACCTCGAATTTCTTCAAGGTGTCCTTAAGTAGCAAGTTTTCTTTTTGGAGAGTTTCTAGATCATGGCATTTTATGCATGGGCTTAAACTATCATGATGTTCAACATTTAACTTATCGAAATTACAAATAAGATTATCATGCTCCTTTTTTAGCAATTTGTATTTACTACTGATAGTCTTACACTCATCAAACAATTTATGGAAAGCATTTAATAATTCATCGAATGATAAATCTGCATCTATTGAATTTGTTACCTCATCTTCGATGGCCATTAAGGCGTAATGAGCAACTTGCTCGGTGTTGGACTCCTCTTCTTCGGATGCGCTCGAGTCATCCCATGTTGCTTGAAGCACCTTCTTCTTTGATGTTCTCCTTTTGACTTGGGGACAATCACTCTTGTAGTGTCCCGGCTTTTTGCATTCATAGTAGATTACTTGGTCCTTCTTGGGTTCAAGTTTATTTTTTGCATCATTCTTAAACTTGTTTCTTTTAAAGAACTTTTTAAACTTTCTTGTTAGAAGTGTCAAGTCATCATCACAGTCCTCATCACTTGAGTTTTCTCTCAAGTGGCATTCAGAAGTTTTGAGTGTCATATCCTTCCTGTTCTTTGGAAGGATGTCTTCTTGCTCTTCATGAGCTTTACAAGTCATTTCGTAGGTCATTAATGACCCGATTAGTTCTTCAAGAGGGAAATTTCGCAGATCTTTTGCCTCTTGAATAGTAGTGACTTTAGGATCCCAACTCTTAGGAAGGGATCTTAGTATCTTATTAACAAGCTCAAAATCAGAAAAGCTCTTTCCGAGTCCTTTTAGACCATTGACGACATCCGTGAAACGGGTAAACATGTCGCCAATGGTTTCACTCGGTTTCATCCAGAAAAGTTCGAAAGAATGTAACAACAAATTGATTTTTGACTCTTTTACTCTACTTGTGCCTTCATGGGTCACTTCGAGTGTGTGCCAAATATCAAATGCAGTTTCACAAGTTGAAACATGGTTAAACTCGTTTTTATCAAGTGCACAAAATAAGGCATTCATAGCCTTTGCATTAAGAGCGAAAGCCTTCTTCTCTAAATCATTCCAATCGATCATTAGAAGAGAAGACTTCGAAAATCCGTTTTCGACAAGATTCCACAGTTCAAAATCCATAGAAATAAGAAAGATCCTCATTCAGGTCTTCCAGTAGGTGTAGTCCGTCCCACTGAACATGAGTGGACGCGTAATATAATGCCCCTCTTGGTTTCCGGCGTATGCCATTTCTCTTGGGTTTTAATCCATTAAAGAGTTAACCTTGCTCTGATACCAATTGTTAGGATCGAGAGCACTAAGAGGGGGTGAATTAGTGCAGCGGAAATCTTTCAGCGATTAAAAAACGAAAGCTGCGTTCGTTTGATAAAACTATTTTGGTGCAAAAGTCGATTCTAAGAATACTTATGATTAGGTGCAGTTTACGTCTAAACACAGTTTGCGTCTAAGCGCAGTTTACACAGTTTGCGTCTAAATGTAGTTTGCGTCTAAATGCAGATTGCGTCTAAGCGCAGTTTGCGTCTAAGCGCAGTTTGTGTCTAAGATCAGATTGCGTCTAAGCGCAGTGCAGTTTGCGTCTAAACGTAGTTTTACGTCTAAACACAGTTTTACGTCTAAACGTAGTTTTACGTCTAAACGCAGTTCGCGTCTAAACGTAGTTTTACGTCTAAACGTAGTTTTACGTTTAAAAGTCGTTTACGTCTAAAACACAGTTTTACGTCTAAACACAGTTTGCACAGTTTACGTCTAAACGCAGTTTTAAAGGGATCTGAACTTAGAAACTTCGTTCGTAAAAGCGCAGAAGACAGTTTTGCAGAATCAAAACGTAAACGTAAACTGTAATGTATGAAAACACCGATTTACGTCTGAATACAGATTCGGAAAGAACAGCACTTAGAAACTTGTTCGTAAAAGCGCAGAAGACAGTTTTGCAGAATCAAAACGTAAACGTAAACTGTAATGTATGAAAACACCGATTTACGTCTGAATGCAGATTCGGAAAGATCAGCACTTAGAAACTTGTTCATAAAGGCACAGAGAGCAGTAGCTATGTAGGAGGTTTGCAGTAATGATAAAGTGCTCAAACTAAACGCAAACCAGAGATTTAGAGTGGTTCGGTCAGTCTTGACCTACTCCACTTTTGGCTTCCTCCACCGACGAGGTCACCGACGTCAACTAGAGGCCTTCCTTCAATAGGCGAAGGCCAACTGCCCTTTTATAGATTCACTCCTTTTGATAGGCTCAGGAGACAACCCTTACAGGACCTTTCTCTCCTCTCTTTACAACTCAAGACTTGAAGAACATAAAGAGGAGAACTTTAGGACTTTACACAAATTTGAGCTCTTAGAATCACAGAAAAGATCAAGAATTCAGTGTAGGTCTGTATCTTTTCAGTGCTGAATGGGTGGGGTATTTATAGGCCCCAACCCAATTCAAATTTGGAGCTCAAAACGATCAAATTCCGGAATTCCGGGACCAGGCGGTTGCACCTCCTGACTGGAGAGGTTGCACCACCTGGCAGAGCTCGAAGACTGAGCCCAGGCGGTTGCATCTCTGTGTCAGGGGCGGTTGCACCGCCTGAGTCTGGCTCGGAGACTGAGCCCCAGGCGGTGCCACCTCTTGACTGAGGCGGTTGCACCTCTCTGCTAGAGCTCGAAGACCGAGCTCAAGCGATGCCACCTCTCTGTCATGGAGGTTGCACCGCCCAGTCTAGCTCGAAGACTGAGCTCAGGCGGTGCCACCTCCTGGCTGGGGCGGTTGCACCGCCCAGTCTCGCTGGGAGACTTAGCCCAGGCGGTGCCACCTCCTGGCCTAGGCGGTTGCACCTCCTGATGCAATCAGGGTCCGAATGGTTAGCTCCATTCGGCCCAATTTCAGTCTTTCAGGGGCCCAATTGCCCCAAGATTAAGCTAATGGGATCACCTCCCATTTTCCAGCTTAATCAACATGCTAACTATGATTAGATCTAAGACAATTTCTGCAGCTTTGCTTCGGTGCGTCAATCGCTTCTTCCGGCGAGTTTTCGGCGAACTTCCGTCGATCATCCGATGAACCCTCGGTGATGCTCCTACGGACTTCCGGCAAACTCCTGGACTTTGCGACGATCCACTTGGCGAGTTCCGACGAGCTTCGCTTGGCAAGCTTCTGGACTTCTCGGATATGTTCTCGCAGAACCTCCGACGACCGTCTGAACTTCCGTCGAACTCTCGAACTCCCAACGTGATCATGAACTTGACTCCGGCGCAACTCCTGCTGCTTGTCTAACTTTTATCGTAGTTAATCCTGCACACTTATCTCAACACATAGATTAGACAACAAATGACAATTGACTTCATCATCAAAATCCGAGATTCAACACACACTCTCTATATCCTTACTTCATGAACTATGGTCCTATTTATAGGACCTAGTTGTAACCACCTATAACTACTAAATCTGATAATTATTGAAATCATCTTATAACTTTTAGATCATGATTGAGGTGGTTGTTGAAATCATCCTATAACCACTAAATCATGATAACTATCTAGATAGATAACTATGAATCAAATCTCAACACTCCCCCTTGATTCATACTTGCATACATCGATTTACGACATAAAATAAACATGCTTTTGAACTGGAAGCGACTTGGTGAAGATATCTGTAACTTGTTCATCTGTTCCACAATACTTCATTGTTATGGCTCCACTTGCTATAAGATCTCGGATGAAATAATAGCGAATCTCTATATGCTTCATTCTTTTATGAAACGTTGGATTCTTCGGCATTGCAATTGTGGCTTTATTGTCACAAAATATTTCCGTTGCTTCTTTTTATTCTTGATGAAGATCTTCAAGAAGTCTTCTAAGCCATATTGCTTTACAAGTTGCTGATGTTGCGGCTACAAATTCTGCTTCCGATGTCGATAACCCAGTTGTTGCTTGCTTTTCAGAACTCCAAGATATAGCTCTCGATTCGAGGCTAAAAATATTGCTTGAAGTACTCTTTCGATCATCTAAATCTCATGCCCAATCACTATCAGTGAAACCAAATAATTTGTATTTAAACTTTGTTTTGAATACTCATTTTAATCCAATAGGTTTCTTTTCTTTCGGTAGATCCATTAGCTTACAAGTTTCATTCTTCTCAATTGAGTTGATTTCCTCCTTCATTGCTTTTCTCCATTCCTTCTTTTCAACTGCTTCCTCAAAAGTTGTTGGATCTGAAATAAACAAAGCAAATGTTGAGTTATAAATTTATGTCAGTGATCTAAAATTTCTTGGAGGGGTTTCATATGAGGAATCAGAATTTGAACTACTATTGGATGAGGTTGATGGTGAACTTGTTAGAGCAGGATCTATCATTTGATTCTATGGAGTGTCTAGTTCTATTGGAATCTACATTTGTGTTCCACCTTTATTGGTCTCTCAATTCCAACTTGCCCTTTCATCTTACATAACATTTTTGTTAATAATAACTTTGCCACTAACAGGGTTATATAATCGATATATTTTCGATTGTAAAAAATAACCAATTAAAATATATTTTTCAGATTTTTCATCAAGCTTGTGATGATTTTGTAAATTCACCAAAACATAAGCAATACAACAAAAATTTCTTCAATGTCTAACACTTGGTTTCATACCATACCAAGCCTCAAAAGGAGTTCGATTCATAACAACATTTGTTGGTGAAATATTCAACAAATAAACTATTGTTGCAACTACTTCCGCCCAAAACTGATTTGGAAGATGTTTTTCTTTAAGCAAACTTCTTGCCATTTCAACAACAGTCCGATTCTTACGCTCAACTACACCATTTTGCTCTAGTGTATATGGTGCTATCAATTCTCTGTGAATACCATTTTCTTCACAAAAAGAATTAAACTCATTAGATAAAAATTCACCATCTCTATCTGTCCGAAATGTCTTTATATATCTATCACTTTACCTTTCTACAAGTGCCTTAAACTTTCGAAAATTATCAAATGTTTCAGATTTCAATTTCAGAAAATATACCCAACTCATGCGACTATAATCATCCATAAACAATAAAAAAATATTGACTTCCACTAAATAATTTTGTATTCATAGATCCACATGAGTAAGCATGAATTAATTCAAGACAATTAAATGCTCTCCATGCTTTTCTAATAGAAAATGATTTTTTATTTTATTTGCCATAAATGGATCTTTCACATACATCAAGTGTATTAATCTTGAGTAATCCGAAAACCATTCCTTTTTTACTTAACAACCTTAAACCCTTAATGTTAAGGTGTCCATATCTTAAATGTCATAAACTAGAGTCATTCTTTTGAATTGTTATAAGCGCATGTCTTTCAATATTTGACACATTAAGTAGAAACATCTTGTTTTATGTCATGCAAACATTTACTATAATCAAATCAGATTTTTTATCTCTAATAGTGCATGAACCATCATCAAATATTACTGAATATCTATCATCTATCAATTGTCCAACACTCAACAAGTTACGTGATAAAGTATAAACAAAGAAAACATTATCAAAGTATTTTACCTTCCCTTGATTTGTTTTCACCTTAATTGTTCATTTCCCTTCCACTTGGATTTACTTGCTATCTACAGTTTCATCAATATCTCTAAATATTGATTTTATGCATGATATATAATTAAAACATCCACTATCCAAAAACCAAATATCATTTGAGATATCATGAACTTATGAATGAGTCATAAACAACTTACTATTTTCTTCATTTTCCTCCACATAACTTGCTTGCTTTTCTCTTTTCCAACAATATATCTTCATATGATCAAATAGTGACATTGAATTCCACTCTTGTAATATTTTTTATTTCTCTTGATTTTTTGTCTTCTTTTGAAGTAGAAGACTCCTAAAATGTTTTTTCTTTACCTTTTTCAAGTGAC
Source organism: Musa acuminata AAA Group (assembly GCF_036884655.1). Classification (NCBI taxonomy): domain Eukaryota; kingdom Viridiplantae; phylum Streptophyta; class Magnoliopsida; order Zingiberales; family Musaceae; genus Musa; species Musa acuminata. Next base: position 12,466,437 of record NC_088345.1, read on the forward strand.
CTATTCAACCTTACTTACAAGGAACCCATTAGTTCATCAAATGAATAAGTAGATAAATCTTTTGACTCCTCAATTGCGATAAAAATATGATCAAATTTCGGAGTTAAACTTCTTAAAACCTTTGCAACAATTATATGATCAGGAAGATGTTCACCATAAGATTTTATTTGACTAACAATTTCAGTCACTCGAGAAAAAAAATCTTACATCGATTCATTGCTTTTCATGAATAAAATTTCAAACTCACGATAGAAGGTTTGAAGTTTTATCGTAATCACCCTTGATGAACTTTGAAATTCATTTTGAAGTATCAACCAAGCTTGCTTTGAGGTTGTCGCTACTATAATTCTTGAGAAGATCGTCTCATGTACAGCTTATTAAATGAAAAATAATGCCTTTGAGTCCTTTCTATTCTCCCTCAACCTGATTTCATCATTTGGATCTGCATATCCATTCTCTATTAAGTCTCAAAGATCTTGAGACTTGAATAGAGTCTTCATTTTGATACTCCAAAATTCATAGCATTTGTCCGAGAATATGGGGATAAGGGGTTGAGACATGGAATTATCATTGAAAGCCATAATACCCGGTTCAGATTGAAACTAGGCTCTGATACCATAAATGTTGAGGATGGAGGAGCAAGGAAAAAATAGAATACTACGATGCAAGTAAAAGAATCCTTTCGATTCAAAAAGAATCCTTTCGATTCAAAAAAATTAATGTAGTATTTAAAAACAGAAGGATTGACAAGAATACTTACAAGATACCAAATGCACATACTCTCTATATCCTTACTTCATGAACTATGGTCCTATTTATAGGACCTAGTTGTAACTACCCTATAACCACTAAATCATGATTATGGTATTGAAATCATCCCACTAAATCATGATAACTATCTAGATAACTATGAATCAAATCATTTTAGTGGGTATGTGTGGAATCATAAACTCTTCTTCATTCTTCATGCTTCTACTTCCTTTAATTCTGCTTTTGCGTCCTCTTCATGCTTCTACTTCCTTTAATTCTGCTTTTGCGGACGCAAGTTATGTATATTCCACTTGGAAGTCTGTAAAAGATCACCAAGGTTAGAATCTGAGACATGCTAAATTGCAGTAGTTCTTTTTATTTTAGCATACTAAATCGAGGCGTTTCTATGTGCTTAGAATCAAGAAATGGTCATCGAAAGTTTTGTTGAGGCTGAGATCTTTGGATGGTCATGCCCAATGTTCCCTTCCTTATGAGAAATAATGGAGGCATGCATGGCTAAGGGGTGCGCCAATAGGTGCGAACGGTGAAAGAAACTGTGGCGGAACATATAAGAGAGAGAGAGAGAGAAGAGCAAAGAGAACGTTAAGGTTTGGAGATTTTGATAGATGATGAAGCAGTTAAACTTTGTTGGTATTGACTCAAATTTTATATAAGAATTATTACAGTAAATATTACGATCTTAATGATACCGATTTATAGTTTATTTTTTCTGTTATAATTACTCGATGAGATTTAAAGACTTTTTTTTTATGAAATCCATGTTATTAATAAGTCAACATCTATATTCTTAATGTTATCATGATCTTCTGGTTATTCTAGAAAAGATTTATTATAAATCTATTATCATTATTAATGATAATGAAAGTTTAAAGTAGATTAGGTTTTTCACGTATAAATTCGATCTGATTAATATTTAATTTTTAATAATAAATTAATATTTTGATGAAAAATTTGTCCCCCGCCTCCACCTTCCCCAGCATTTCAAAGCAGGAATGCTTGCTCAAATTATTTAAACAGCAGTATAGATTAGAAGAAGCACAAATCGCCAATTATTGCAGCGCTTTGGGTCACTGGAAACACAAAAGCACTCGCCCTGCCGAAACCTGCTTCCCTTTCAGCAAATGGGAAGTGGAGCGCCATTCCATTCCTTCAAGCACTCGAGAAGAGGATCGATCAGCTGCCCTCTGTTGATGGCCGCAAACACCTTGTCGAACTCCTCGCCCGGCGACCGCACCTTCTCGCCCGTCAGGTATGCAGTCCCGAGCTCCTCCCTCACAAACCGATACAACGGGTAGGACCTGCACTCCCTGATCCTGTTGGCGATGGCCGCGCTACCGTTCTCGACCGCGGCCCTCGCTGCCTCCACCTCCTTCGGCAGGACGGCCTTCAGCTCCGCCTCGAACTCGGCGATCTTTTGGAAAATGGAGGTACCTGCGTCCTTCCCCTTCTCGCCGTTGTTCAAAGCATGCTCCACGAGGACCATCCTCAGCTTGGGCATCAGACTGTAGGTCGAGCTGCAGGGGTCGTCGATGTAGCTGAAGACGTGCTCTCGGTCGACGACCGTCATGAGTTCTTTCTCGCAGAACCTCGAGGGATGGAGCTCGCCGTCGGCGCCGGTGGTCAGGACCCTCTTGGCGACTTGGCCCACCGTGTTCGTGACGGCCTTCTTGAGGTTCTCCTCCAAGTGCCTCAGATCGATGGCTTGGCAGAGGGCGACCAAGTAGGTGGCGGACATGAGCTTCAGGATGTCGACCGCCTCCGCCGTCTTCCTCGAAGAGATCAACCCCAAGGAGTTGACGTCCTGGTTGTGCTGCTCCGCGCTCTGGACGTGGTTGGTCACCGGGTTGGCGAGGAACTGGAGCTCGGAGCAGTAGGCAGCCATGGCGATCTCGGCGCCCTTGAAGCCGTAGTCCAAGCTCGGGTTTCGCCCGCCGGAGAGGTTCGACGGCAGGCCGTTGTTGTACAAGTCATTGTCGAGCTCGGAGAACTGCGCGAACAGGAGCTTCCCGATAGTGGCGAGGGCCAAGCGGGCGTTGTCCATGGAGACACCGATGGGCGTGCCCTGGAAGTTGCCGCCATGGAGGGCCTTGTTCCTGGAGACGTCGATCAGGGGGTTGTCGTTGACGGAGTTGATTTCCCTCTCGATGGACTTGGTGGCCGAGCGGATGACTTCGATCTGAGGCCCGAGCCACTGCGGGGAGGTGCGGAGGGCGTAGCGGTCCTGCTTCGGCTTCTGCAGGGGGTCTTGCTCGTGGAGGTTCTTGGCCATCTTCATGTAGGAGCTGCCGTCGAGGATGTGCTCCATGATGGCGGCGGCCTCGATCTGGCCCGGGTGGTGCCTCAGCTTGTGGGTGAGGTGGTCAGTGAACTCCGGCTTACCCTGCATCACCTCGCAAAAGATGGCCGACAAGACCTCGGCCAGGACGGCGAGGACGTTGGCCTCGTACAGGACGACCGAGGCGAGGCCGGAGCCGACGGCGGTGCCATTGACGAGCGCGAGGCCTTCTTTGGGCTGCAGCTCGAAGAACCCCCGGGGGATGCCGGCGCGGCGGAAGGCCTCCGCGGCGTCGACGATCTCCCCGCCGGGGCAGAAGGCCTTGGCGTTGGGGCGGCCGGTGAGCAAGGCGGCGATGTAAGACAAGGGAAGGAGGTCGCCGGAGGCGGTGATGGTGCCGCGGAGGGGAATGCAGGGGGTGATGCCGGAGTTGAGGAGGCTGGCCATGGCCTCGAGGATCTCGAACCGGATGCCGGAGTAGCCCTGGAGGAGGGTGTTGATGCGGACGAGCATGGCCGCCCTGGCTGCGGAGGGCGGCAGCGTGTGGCCGGACTCCCACCCGGAGCCGAATATTCCGGCATTGAGGAACCTGCATCACGAAGAATCGGACGACCATAAAAAAATTCTCGAACCAATCACATGCGGAGAATCTTAAGCATCGCGCGAAGCACCGAACTCGACCGATGCATGGATGCAAGTTCACAACTAGCTCGTTAATGTAGCCGCTCCATGAATGCATTCACGTTCACAAGTGCCTGAATGCAAGTTCACAACTAGCGTGAAGAACCAAACACATGTAGCCAAATTCGATCGATGTAGCGGCAAAGTATCCTTATTCAACCTTTTTTGTCCTTCCTTATTTAGGTACCTAAGCCGACGAGGTAGATATAGAGAGAAGAGGTAAATCACCTGATGAGCTCCCTTTGGAGGGCTCCTCCTTCCCTGGTCCTCCTGTGGCAGGTGGCACCGAACCCGGTGGTGACTCCATAGCTATCGGTGCCCTTGGTCATGCTGTCCATCACCCACTCGCTGCTGGCGCTCACCCTGTCCCTCGCAGACTCCGACAGCTCCACCCTCACCGCACTCGAGTGCGCCGCCATCGCGACAGCCGCCACCTGGGAGATGTTGAGCGTCGCGCCCTCGAGTCTCACCAGCGGCTGCCTGAACTCTTCCACCATCCTCTTGACGTCATCGAGATGGCTCCGGGTCATCGCCTCGGCCGCGGCTCCCCAGTTCAGGGGGTCCGCCTTGATGCACGGGCCGTTGCCGACGCCATTCTCAACCTCCATTGTCAGAAGCACAAAGAGCAGAGAGCGAGAGAGAGAGAGAGAGAAGTGCTATTTCTCTTGAGGAGAGAGGTGGCAAGGGAAGGCTTAAAAGAGAGAGGAGTGGTGGGAAGGTTGTAATCGGCATAAGCTCTGGACCGTTGGATGGATCAAGAGCAGATGATCCTGGTGGTCTGGAGGAAGTTCCACAGACCAAGTTTAGATACGCTAGTAAGGGGCGAGAAAATGGAAATGCATGCACTCCTAATTCGGGCAGCTTCTCCCAGCCGTTTGGGAGTTCCACTAAATTAAATTAGATACACTGCTCAGGGGTGAGAAGTTGACCACAGCTGCAATTCCTAGGCAAAGCACTTTCAGACTGCAACTAAAGATTGCTGGCTAAATCTCTTGATGAGAGAGAGAGAGAGAGAGAGAGAGAGCAGAAGCAAAGTCCAAATTCTACCAAACTATATTCTGCTCTGGAGTTCATTAAAATTCTCGAGACCATTCAATCAATATTATTACAGATGTGGTGCATAAGTACAAAAGGATATCAAAATCTACATTGATCATACACGACACATCAATTAGGATGTTATGCTGCCTCCAACAGGAAAGCCTCCACCAGCCAAGGATTTAAACTTGAGATGACTGCGAAGAAGAAGAAGAAGGACATTGGTGAGATACACTTCAAAGATCTAAAGCTGTCACTAACTTACTGACGATAATTTCCTCGAGTAAACAAGGAATCAATGGTACTACATTAGACAGGTTGTGGAATATAGACTCATCTGATAATTTCTTTTTCTGAAATAAGAAAACGATATATTTCAAGTGGTTATCCTCCGTGAAATCTCCATGCACACGATCAGCAGATACAACACTAGATGAAGGTAACACCATCAAACTACACATAGTGTAGCAAGTAAGAATATGAGATTTACAACTATTTGACTATCTAATTTAATCGTCTTATTTCTCATGAAATAAGAGACTTAAAATGGACTATTGATCTATATCAAGTAATATTGTAATATTCTGATTTGTTCTCCCATCGAAATTAAATTAAATTTATTTATAATAGTATCATGAATGCTCTTTGTCAAATTAGATTTAAACATTTTGAATCCATGATTCATTAATGTAATGTTAACAGACCAGAGACTAAAAGACACTTAAAAATAGGCTTGAATTTTTTTTCTTTTTATTTTTCCTCAGTAAACGATAAACGATAAAAATAAACATAAAGAAAGAGCATGAAAACTAAAGAGGATGTAAAGCTTTCTTTACCTAGAACATGACTCCGGACTCCTTCATGCGATCTCGGCAATATACGGGAGTGATGAGGTAAAGGTGAAAACTAAAGATAATCATCTTTTAGAAAAAAAAAAAAAAATATTATGCAGGAATAAACTAAAAATAGTAATATTTATTTATTATGATTAATAACAAGTAAATAATCTATTTATGCCCCAAAACACAAAGAGTTTTATAATAATTTAATTTCTAACAACATATAACGTGCAAATATATGACGTATTGTTCACCGATCCACCTATTCATGCGACCGTGGGTTCATAAAATTATTAGCGATCAATGATTAAGATGACCCACTCTCCAGGGTCCCACATCTTTTTGCCACGCTGTACAAGTCGACTCACATTAGCTCGGAAACAGTACCAGCTGCGACCCATTCCCATACCTTCGCAGTGAATGGAGGCGACAACGAAGCTCACGTGGAGCTAACGTGGTGCGCCACCGTTCGCTGCAAGCGGTAAGCAGGTATACTTTGGTGTACCGAATAAACGAGTAGGCGAAAGTATCGATCACACAGCCCTGCGAAGCCGCGCCATCTATCGCTCCGGGCCACCCGGTTCCGCCTCTAACATCTCTTCCCCCAGCCAAAGACTATTTACGCTGGTCTCCGTTTCGATCCCTCGCGTAGTTGCAGCTCCGATCTGGTGTCATCACGCGAACTCTCCGGATTCTCGTGCATATCGGAGATACGATCGACTCCCAAGGTAGCGCCTTGGAGTTTCCTGGGATTTTTCTTGTCATCTGATTCTTTCATGCTTTTCTATTCCTTTTCTTTTCAATTTAGGGTTTCGGCGAGAGGCGTGTCAATGGTTTGAGATTGATGCGTTTTCGTGATCTTTTTAGAAAATCTGGAGTTAACCCTTGGATTCCTTGCGTTGGGACTCGAAACGGCTACCAAATCCGATCTTTTAAGGGTTTTCTTGCCTAAATCTGAGGGAATTCGTTGAGGCAAGGCACAAACATTGAGTTTTGAGGCGTGGGAGATGTACCGGAGCGTGGCCACGAGCGCCACGCGCGGCGGGATGGCGTCGGATAGCGGAGATGTGGTGGTGACGCTCGATCAGGTGCCGAGGTGGAGCGATGCGGACCAAAGGTATTATGGCGGCGGGGATTCTTCGTCGCCGTTCTCCTACTTCTCGGATCCTCTGACGTCGCCTTCTGGAGCTGACTCCGGGGTGACATCGAGGTTCCCTGTGGATCACGAAATCAATTCGAAGATTTATCTTTGGCGTGGCAACCCATGGAATTTGGAGGTTGATGCAGTCGTGAATTCCACTAATGAGGTGAGAGTAGAATTTGGTGTTGCTTTCCGTGTTAGAAATATTTCTCTAGCTTTAGATGATGATCCTTCTTTCTATCTTTGTGTTTTCTTCTTCATGGACCGGGTTTGGACTATATGACATTCATGAATAGCTAATGAACTTTTCTGGAGGATGTAGGGTTGACGTTGTTTAAATTACCTTGTAGAGCTTGGATGAAGCACATAGCAGCCCTGGTTTGCATGTTGCTGCTGGCCCAGGTCTTGCAGAGGAATGTGCGTCATTGGTATGTGGTAAAATCATGAGTCATCCTACTGGCTGCATTTAAATTGAGTTCCTTTATTCCTTGAATTTATAGTCATTAGCTTGGTATGATTTTTACAGGGCGGTTGCCGAACTGGGATGGCTAAAATTACCAATGCATATGATCTCCCTGCTAGGTTGGTGTTATCATTGTCTAGCATGAGAATGCATGCTTCTGAAATAAAAGCTCATCATTAACTATGTTATTCCAATTATATTATCTTGTCTAGTCAATATTATGTTATACCTTAATCTGCAGATTTAAGATCACAAGATAAGTAGAATCAATTCTTGGTTCATAAATTCCTTTTTGAAGATAGTGCTGCCAAAATATTGTCCATGCATCAACATGGCTACTTCTGTTATCTATTGATTGTTGTAATTTTCTTTGTGTAAAAGTTGCTCATGTTGAGTGATTTTGTGTTACGATGTATACATTGACAAAGCCATTCCAATGTCATAATTATATCATCACAATTCACAACAACAAATTCTGATAGAATTGGTTGGGTATTTTCATCGAACTTATTTCCTTATCTAGTGATTAAGAAAATGCTCACTGTGATTAACACACTGTCAGTAAAGAAAGAACATGTTATATAAGTTATGCACCTCTTCCTCTATGTACTGATGCTTGTGGATGCTGGATTTAACACGTAAGGAATCAATTATTGAACCTAGCATGCCTGGACCCACATCTGAAATTGATGAGATGGTGCCATATGTGTTTCTATGAAGTGCTAAGCCTTTATATTTCATGTCTAATAGCAACAATGCTTTTTCGTTTACCTATAGTTGTATTTTATGGTTTGTAAATAAGCACTCTGGGTCTGAGAAATTCTGGAGAAAAGAAGAGAGCATTTTTGCATAGTTGTAGTGACAATGCCCCAATTGGAGGCCTGCTATGCACACAAAGACAAGCATACACGCAAGCACACTTGTGCATACGCAGACAGCATTCTTTCGTATACATGTCCTTGGTTATTGTTTGACAAATTGACATAAAGGACACATCTAATTGACTAGCATTCCAGTTAATTGAGTCACTCTTCTACATGACTACCACTGTTGCTTCACTCTTACATCTGCTTCAATTTAATTATTTGTAATTATTTTTATCCAGTCTAGTTACATCATGTCCACTGTCTTCTGGCGTGAACCTGGATAAATGAGAACCCAAAAAAAAGCAGGATGTGGAGAAACATATCAACAAGGAACATTAGGTGTGATAAGTCTATTGAAGGGTTAATGTTTAAATTGTTATAGTTGCTGTTTTTTCAAATAACGTATTGTTCTAAGCTTGGAAAGTGGTATGTAATTTTTCCCAAAAATTCTCTATGCTTTTGTGTACTCATGTCATCGTTCTACTATCAGAAAACACACTCCCATGCATGCTAAACAGTCCATGTCTTGCTATAAAGGGTGCTTCTCTGCTCATTATCAGTGACATGGGTTAAAACACGCACATGATTCCCATGCTGCTCCTACAATGGCATGTTATTCACCAGCCAGTCCATTAATGTGCACTATGCTTGGCTTCTTTCATCTTTGTATTTGTGCCCTTATGGGATGCAACTTGTTGGTGACTTGTACTCATTTCATAATGAAATTTGGTGTGGCATCTGATTGAGCTGCGGCAGATTACCCTTGAGGTAATGAGATAAGAGTTCACTATACTATAAGGTAATTGTGTCAGAGAGAACACTCAGGCAATTTCTGTGCTTTATGAGTCAGATTTTTGGAGTAAATACAAAGTTATAAAGGTTTTTTGTAATAGCTTTTGTCGAACATTTGATTATCTCTTAATCTAAGCTTTGGTGAATATATATATTATGAAGCAACTCATGATGCTTGTATGCATTTTCAGTTCTAAATTTTCCTATGTACAACGGACTTGTGATTGTGTTGACCTGGAAAGCATATTTGCTGTGATGTTGCAGGAAGGTTATTCATACAGTTGGCCCTAAGTATGCTGTCAAGTACCATACAGCTGCAGAAAATGCTCTTAGTCACTGCTATCGTTCTTGTTTGGAGCTCCTAATTGAGAATGGATTGCAAAGGTAGGTTTTGTAGATTGCAAGTATTAAAGTGGAATGTTGTAGATATTCTTCAGTGTTCGCCTACATTTAATATGTCAAACTAAACATCCTTTAACATCCTCATGCAGCATTGCCACTGGTTGTATATATACAGAGGCCAAAAACTATCCTCGTGAACCGGCCGCACATGTTGCAATAAGTGCGTAATGCACACTCCTTGACAGTGGGATATCCTATTTAGCAATTAACATAAACAAGTCCTTGTGGTGAAATCAGTTCATGACATTTATATTCATATTTTTTTCTTTTACATTCATATTCTTATATGTGATGAGGCATGCACATGGGGTAATGATTGCTCTATGTTGCTTCAGTTATGGTGCTTTCTTTGTAAACAATTTGTTCATGCTAATTATTTATCTTTGTGAGTTGTATAGGGACTGTTAGGCGGTTTTTGGAGAAGCAGAAAGACAAAATCACTGCAGTTGTTTTCTGTACCACCACATCATCAGACACGGAAATATACAAAAGGTACCTACTTCTAAAAGCTACAAGCTTGTTATAAACATATCGATCTGGGAACTTGGATAATATGTATGATAACATCAGATGACATATCCATACTCTTTCATTTAACTTTCATGGCAGACATAGTAAAGGGCAGTCAAGGTTCCTCCTTACATGTTGTAACATTAATTGATCTTTCTGTGTTCCTTTCTTTGACTTCAATGCACTATGAAGGTTGCTTCCACTTTACTTTCCGAGAGACAAGCTTGAAGAAGAGATTGCAGTTTCAAAACTTCCAGCTGATGTCGGAGATGAGAATGGTGAGACAATTATTGATGAAAGGAAAATCAGAATAAAACCTTTGCCTGCAGTATCTGCATCTACTCCAAAACCTTCAACAGCCTCGTTGGATCTTCCAGTCTCCGATGTTGGACTGACATTGAGACGGTTAGTTAAAGCTAAAAACCATCTATTCATATGTTTTGTGACTTTATTAGTGTACCTCACATCTGTGATAACAGATGCAAAGATCACTGAAGTTCCTTATAGACCTAGAAACCAAATCAGAACATTATAGTTGAACCTAGAGTGACATATACATGCATGCATGGACAAGGGGGCCTTTGTACCTTTGTCAGCAATGGAGGGCCCAGATAATGAGGAAAAACACAACTGGCTTCTGTTATACATTGTATGTGTCTAATGCTTTATGTTTCACAGTTCATGCATTAAGTCAGTTCTGCTAATGGTAAAGTCTGCATACATCCTTCATCTGCTACATGCTTCCTTGATCCGCTTCCATCCTTTTGTTGTGTATAAAGAAAAGAGTATATGCGTTTGGCTGCCTCCTATGGCACTATTTTTGTAAATGGTAGCAACACACACAGGTTGTCGACTAATAACTTTTAAAGGCTTTTTTTCATTCTACTCTTTGCAGTAGAATATTTTAACAAGCTAGAGATTTAGCAAGTATGGAATCTTATTCTTCTACTGAACATCCTCAATTGACATGGTTAACTTGCATGGTAATGGAACTTTAAAAACATCAGATGGTTGTGATACATACAGGATTATGGATTACCTCAATAAAATGCTCACTAGTTGTTGCTTCACACTTTGTTTCTTCCTTTTCTTAGTGTACTTATGTGACAAAGGAATAAGTTTGCTTCACTAGTTTTTAGCCTTTTTTTGCTTTAAGATGGTGGAAGCAGCTGGAGATAAAAGGAGGCCTCTTCTTGTAGCATTTTTTAATCTTCTTTTCTGTAGTTTTCTCTTTTTTACTTTTGGTTTTTCTTTAGCAATTTTTTGGAGCCTCTTCTGCATCTGTGTGGTCCTTTTCTTTTTCATGTTTGGGACCTGGAGGATTGAGGTGGTTGGGCTTCATTTTCTGAAAGTTCCAGGACACTGCTGTTTGCTGGAATAAAAAAAAGGGAGGAATATTTTACTATACACATTATGAGGGTGATTTTGCTTGTTTTTACTAAGCTGTATTCTTTCAGCAAGAATTCTTTCAGCTTGGAGTCATACCTGGATCCTGCATTTATGTCATTGATTAAAGATCCTGACCAAAGAAGGAAAGAGCAACAGGAAAAGTCTGCCCAAACACAAAGTGGTTTCAATTGTGCTAAGCTTCTTGGATTTGGTGATCTTGGTGGCCCTCCATTATCCGCTGCTGAAGAATACTCACTCCATTCCAGATATCTTGCAAAAGCTAATTCTCTTAATCTTTCAGATATTGCAGAAATGAAGATAGTGTAAGTATTTTTTTATACATATAGAACCCACTTGTTATGCAAGTAAAAGGGCCTTCTCATTATTAGTTCAACTCTTGCTAATAATAGGTTTGTCTCATTATTAGTTTCTTTGGACTATGCCATGTAGAACTTAATGGGTATATAGCAATATATAACTTGTTTTTTCATTCAGAAAAAGGTGTAAAGCTGAGATCTGTTAGATTGTTCTTATGTTAATTGCTGATGCATTTATGACTTTGCACCAACTTCAAGTGTTGGCATGTTTTATGCAAGAACCAAATAGATTCTGTGGATCTTCTGCCTCATGTTCTAGTTGCTCTTTTACTTAGTATTTTCATATGGATAGAAATATTGTTTATCAGTGTTTGAATTATTTCTTGTCAAGCCACTCTGTTACTAAACATAACAGCATTAGAAAAAAAAATCTCAAGAGTGGCTTTATGCAAGTTGATTATCTAAGAGTCCTTTATTGACTTTCCATTCTAAACCCTATTTTCAGAAGCCCATGATGGGTCCAATGCATTTTGTCTTGTTCAATGATTGGCGTGTTCTTTGTATTTGTTGGTCATGTTGCAAATGATCTTTTTTCTTACATATGTCCATGTTGCTTGCTTACGGCTTTGGATGATGTCATTGCACCAATGATAAACTCCGAGTAGTGATCAGTGACTAGTGAGAAGATAATACATATTGTCTACCAAGAGTAACAAGAAATCTACTGAGCTTTTTCTTGAGATTCTTATAATTGTGTTCACTTGGTTCCCTAGCCATTGTTATTCTGGCAACTAGACGAATTGTAGTTCTGCTGACCAAGGAAATTTTTGCTATCGAGTGTGTCTAAGGGAATATGTATCTGCTCTGTAAATTTACATCATATCCTTGCTCAGAAGACCGAGGAATCCTTTTTTTAGTTCCAGAAAGATGTTGATGATGTTATGAACTTTGACTAGAAATGAGATTGAACTACTCGATATGTACCACAATGATTATCCATTTGACGAATATGAATCTCCGCATGATGATAGAATATAAATTTATATTTGGCTCCCTTTAAAATGTGTTTCATAGCAGTTGCTCTTAATAATTGGCCTATTAATCATTATAGATGCTGGTAGCCACTGCTGTATCTTAAGAGTGTCTGGTTATAAAGTCACCTTTGTAGCAGTTATTTATTATTGTTTTTGTATGACTATCATATTTTTCTGTTGCAAATCATGCATGAGATGGAACAGAAATTATTTAAGATTTAGATCATAATTCAAAAATCTGAGAAGGCTCAACAAAAGTTTACCCAGTTATCAACTAGATGCGAATCATCTCAAGTAGGTCCAAGTTTAATTCCAAGGTAAATTTATTCGAGACAGGTAACATCAGAACATATCAGAACAAACTAGCCTAGGATTTATGTCAGAGATTAAATCCAGGTGCTACCTTCTTGGAAAATTTAATGAAAGCCACTTCTATTTGTTAATTTCACTTTTTTTATCCATTGACTTTTTGTAAGGTTTTGTTTAGATACTACTTTTTGGACATCTAATAACATTTGACACAACTGATCATACTTGGGATGCCATCTATCCATCAGATTGCATCTCTTTTTCAACTCCTCTATAAGAGACACAAGTATTAGCGTTTTTGGAAAAGAAAAGTTAAACTGGGAAAACATGGCCAAGGACCTATAGAGGAGATAACTTGAAGTGAGTAATTGACACTAATGATAACAGAAGAAATAGTTGTACAGATCTAAAAGTCACAGACTATAGCATACTTCATTTGTTGTTTATGTTCACTTCTCTAGACATTTTTAATGAATATTTATGAACTTAATCTGGTGATTGAATGTGATTTTTTTTTCATTATGTACGCCTTCTCCATATTGTTGATCTTACTTTTATGTATGAATTTCAGTTACCGTGGTGGTGTCGACAGTGAGGGGCGGCCTGTGATGGTTGTTATAGGAGCTCACTTCCTTTTGCGATGCCTTGATCTGGAACGCTTTGTCCTGTATGTTATAAAGGTATTGAGTTATAAAGAAGTTGCTTTTCAGGGTTTGTTTTCATGTATATAATATGACCATATGAATTTAAGAATGTGCAAATTATTTTCTGGGTGATTATTAGTAATTAAAATAAGTCCTTTATCATCATAATCATCTTATGTGACTGATATGTTACATTTTTCATATAATTATTCCAATAATTTGGTAATTTTGGGTAAATAATTTAGTATTAGAAAAAGTATGATCACCATAGAGAGCTCATGGTAGATTGTTCAGCCATCTGCCGAGATATCATATTTAGTCTTCTTGTAGTTTTTCAGTCTCATGGTTAAACACAGTCTGTGCTTACATGGAGTTCTTTGCAAGATTTTCTTTGCTGTGATTATGCCTTTCGGAATAAAGCAATATTCTTCTTGCAGGAGTTTGAACCCTTGATTCAGAAGCCTTATAGCATTGTCTACATTCACTCTGCTGCCTCCTTACAAGTGTAAGTATGGTATCACTTGAGGATGTTTGAATCCCAAGAGATTATACTCACATGCTCCATAAAGAAACTGATGACAGTAATGCCTCTGAAAATATCAACTGTTGTGTCTTACTAGTTGTATGAACAACAAGAGCTCCTGGTTGATTTCCTACACCCATGCTAGTTCACAATATGCTCAGCTCACTTAGTGCCTACATCAAGCTTGCAGATAGTTGAATCATTGGCTATTTGCCTAGTTTCACCTCTTCTTCTCAACGGTCTCATGTGTGATGCTACTACACAGGCAACCGGATTTAGGTTGGATGAAGCGCTTACAACAGATACTCGGTCGGAAGCACAAGCGTAACTTACATGTATCTATTTTTAGCTCGAGTACTCAAATTTTCAGCTGACTGGAGTTGTTACCATGTTCAGGCTTCTTATAATGCTATTTCCATAATGTTGCAGGCTATATATGTTTTGCATCCAACACTGGGGTTGAGGACAGCGGTCTTTGCTTTGCAGCTCTTTGTAGATGGAGAGGTATTTCTTGGCATGCATAGCTCCTCTCTTTATTAGTAAAATATGATAGCTTATTGTGTTCACGTTATACTTAGTATCTTTTCAATAATCGTGTGCTTCTTAGGTATGGAAGAAAGTTGTTTATGTAGATCGACTCTTGCAACTGTTTAGATATGTTCCTCGTGAGCAGCTGACCATCCCTGATTTCGTCTTCCAGTGAGTGCCCGAAGACTCCCTTGGTTTCCAGTTTTCAGTTCATAAATGAAAATTGTGTCAGTTGATGAATTGATCTGTGCAGGCATGACCTCGAGGTGAATGGGGGTAAGGGCTTCATCGTGGACCCAAGAACAAAGTACATATATCAACGAACCCCTGCATGATCAGACTCATTCCATGGGCTTTTCTGCTTTGGCATTGTCGTGTACACAACTCGGTCTTTTCTTTTTCTTTTTGTAATTTAGTTTGTTCAAAGGTATTTTTAAACGTCCCGAGTCACCTCCCATGATGTTTTGAAGGCTATAATTCTTGTTATGAACCATCTGAAATGACAAATAAAGGGTATTGGTTATGATATACTAGTGTTTGCAGAAGTGCTGCATGTTTTTGGTCCTAGCAATCTCTGCTTTGTTGACCTGAATCAGAAATTTGATCGCAATGACTATTACTTTTCCAGAAAGATGGCATCTCTGAGATGATATCATCATAACAGCAATTCTACAGACTTGGTCACAATTTCTTGAGCATTCAGGAAGAAAGGAGCCATAACTTTTGGCCAACATTATCCTTGTGTTTGTCAAAGGAACATGTTCTGCGGCCACTTCTCATTTATTCTTCCTACAATGTTCTCCGTTTCAATGTTCATCAAGTGCTACTGGTATGCATCAAGGCCTAGTTGTAAACCTGTCAGTGGTGTCTCCGAAATACTAGGGGATATCTTTAAGCAGGTAAACTTTGCTTGCCATGTAGAATTTACTGTGTCCGTCCTCTGTTTCTTGTAAGCTTTTCTATCCTGCATATTACACAGTATTATGGCTAACAAAAACTGTTAATAATTTATCTCACCAACATCCAAAATTGTGTTCCCTCCCCACCCAAGCTTGTATGTGGTCAGCTCCAAAGCCTATGCGACCGTTTACCTGCACCTAAAGTTTGTCTCATGTCTCGAGTAATTAATCACACACAAACAAATGGTTCCAATTCATTGGGCTTGTCGAGCTAAACTCGGCAAACCCAAGATCAAATCGTCTTCAATCCCAAGTGATGGCTTTGGGACCATGTCTTCTCTACTCTACTTATTCTCGTTGCGCCCCCCTCTTGCACACTGGCCATCTTAAAGATCACAATTAATAAGCTAGTTTGGGGCCACTGTTTTCTGGGGATTAACTATGTGTGGTGATCACAAAGTCAAGACTGCATGGAGAAAACCCCAGTCAATGTGGGCTGCTGTGGCCTGCCCTGCCCCCTGTAACCAATATGAGGCTTAGCTGTTGGGATTTCTTGAGCTAATTAAAGATTGAAGTTTAGCACATGGAAGTGTGTTCTTGAAACTGATGAG
This sequence comes from Musa acuminata AAA Group, assembly GCF_036884655.1. Taxonomy (NCBI): domain Eukaryota; kingdom Viridiplantae; phylum Streptophyta; class Magnoliopsida; order Zingiberales; family Musaceae; genus Musa; species Musa acuminata. The sequence goes on from NC_088345.1 coordinate 12,482,469, forward strand.
CTTCTGTGCCAACATATATTTCTCTGTTAGCTACTCAATGTAACACCAAATTCTTACATACATACATACATATTGTTGCCGGTGAGGAAAAAGGCAAAGATGGTGTGGATGGTGGAAAAGAAGGCAACTTGAAGATCATTTGAGCTCCGTTGCATGACATGGTGGTTGCCTCCCCAATCTTGTCAGACAGCCTGAGGCAATGAATGGTGTTGTTGCCTGAAGACAATTAATCATCACAGCATATGACAGATCTGGCATTTACTTCTTGCAAAAGCTTGTATGTGTGTGTGCGTGCCGGCGCTGAATCAGATGAAAGCCACTTGGTGGCAGCTGACCATGATCACCAATGATTCCAGTGCGAGCTTCTTGCAGAAAGTACACACAGCAGCTTAGCTTCTGTTCATGAGATGCACATGAAAAAGCTTGCTTCGGAGTGGAGTGGCGTGGCGCGCTTCCCTTTTCTCCTTTAATGCAATGGGAGTTGATGTCTAACATCAGCTACAGTGATTGATTGTCGATCGACTGATACCAACACCAACCCAAATGTCAGTCGACTCTTTTATGAGATTTATCCTTAGAAAAGCTTAATCGAAAGAGACAATGAGACGAGAAAAATGTATTGACATATATTTAGTTAGCGTTGCCATTATCGTCTTCTAAAAGAGAGAAGAAAAGATGGAAAGAAAGAAGCCATCGGCACATCGATGATCTCAATCCCCAACGAGACAGACTGAGTGGAGAGACAGCCAACGCAATGGACGCTTGACGAGCTTGGCTGCACTCATTCACAGCCACCGAGACGGGGGTATGATGAGTGCGTTCACGTGTGCATGTCCCCGGTGTTGGCGTGCAGGCCGTGGAGTGCATCGAGGCCGGAATCCGTGTTCTTGGGACGACACCCCACCGGCCTCCGCACATGAACAGCTCATCTCCCTCTCCCCACCCCCACCCCCACCCCTAAACAAATCAACCGCTTCATGTACTACGTGTTCGAGTTGCTGATGGAGGAAGTCACTGCCGACATCGATCCCAATGATCAGATCGCCCACGCTTGCGCCGCCGCACCAGGAGATGAGAATGGGTGTTCATATGAGGTGCTGCTGCTGCTGCTGCATGCAGAAAACCTACCACTGGGTTGACCCGACACAGCGTGCATGTACGTTTAAGATTTCCATTTCTGTGTCCACGAGTCGATGTTCCTAAGATTTGCATTTCATATACTGGTCAAAGGCAGGTGAACAGCTTCATCGATCACGGATGGCGAGACAACTGGCCCAGCCATTTGAGCTAGTGAAGGACCACATGATCCTGGTTGACTTTTTTCTCTCCTCGACAAACCATCTTGGATCCAAAGACCATCCTAACTCCTGTTCTTGGGCATGACGGCAGATGACGCTCATGCAAACGCATCCAACCCACCTACCGGTGCGGGGTTCTTTAACACCGAAAAATTATGTGAAAGATAAGATAGACTAAACTCCACTGTGATGTGAAGGAACCCTTTTGTTTTTGACTCCTGACCCGAGGAAGAAAATGCATCATCATTTGTTGGTACACGAATGAATCTTTCCCGATTTATTCTACGCCAACCAATGAATTCATGTGATCTTAATTCGACGCTATGTCCGAAGCACAGCAGCCGAAGTCTTCTTAATTTAAGCGACAAATCCTTTCGGATAAGCATGACCTCAGAAGTCTTGTTCTACTCGAGTCATCGATCGGAAGAGGACAGATTGTTCTGCTGTCGTTGTTTCACGATCGACTTGTTCTCTGTAAATTGACGTGGAGCTCTGATGAATCTCAACTCTATTTGTGTTCTTTTTTCTTTGGATTCGATTGGATTAAATTATCCAGGAAATTATCGGAACTATGGGGTGCCGGCGGAGCAACGCAACTGAGGGACAGAGATTCCCGGGGACGGGCCCGACGGGAACGGGGGATTCCCGCGGGGCTGGGCCTTCTTCCACTCATGGCGCGACGCGCGGGCCGTGGCGCCGACGCATGGCGTCCTTCCCACGTGGCTCGACTGCGCCTGACGCATTCGTCTCGTAGCTGTCAAACCGAACCCACCACGGCAATTTGTGGATAGATAATGACCGGGGTGTGGCCCACCGACGGGCGCAACGTTAGCGGGGACGACCGCGGGGGCGGTGCGCGTTGACGCTAAGGCATCGGAGATGGGCTGTCGTCTTCCGCCCCCGCCGCCCCCGCCGCGGGATCCACCAAATCTGTCTCCTTCGGAATCGATTCGTCGCCGATCCCCTCCTCCATTAATCGCCGCACTTCTCCCACCGGTCCGGTCAGCAAAGCGAGCAGAGGCTCGTCCGCAACAACATCAAACCCTGGAATGAGCTTGAACTCGTTCCGAGGCATTAGGCATCGGTGGAAGACGACAACAGCTCGATAAATGGATGGATTGATTCCATCAGTCGATTTCTTTGATGTCCTCCTGTTTCATCTTGTCCGTTTAGCGCAACACGGCAAGCTGTGGTTGGCCGCCTTCATGATGCATGCAGCTCACGGGATTAGAATCCAGTGCTGCGTTTTGTTGTCATCTTCATCAGCGAGAATCTTGGAGCGAACAGGTCGCATCAGCAGCAGCTTCCCAACATTTCCAAAGCAACAGTCTTCGCCGAAGCCGGAAGAAATCGATTGCATGCTGCTTCTGTCGATTGTTTAGTAATCTCTATTGCATGCATGCTTGATTTTGTCTGACTTATATATATTATTCATGGAAACTCGGAAAAAAATCGTAGGCAAAAGCCACAGTTTTGCACGCTGGGAAGACGTCAGTGGCAGTGTTGTAAAAAGAGATAAACACGGAGGCGGAGTTCGCAGAAGGAAGCGCGGAGTCGCCGAATCGTCCGGATCGGCGAGTAATAGGCGACGCGGTCGCGTCGAGAATTCCGTCATCGGACCAAAAGATCGGGGGTGGAATTAATGACACGCGTCGCCAAAAGATTCCCTCTTGGAAGACGTCAAATCCAACGGTACAGACACCTGATCCTGTGACACGCGTCGCCAAAAGATTCCCTCTTGAAAGACATCAAATCCAACGGTACAGACACCCGATCCTGCCCCTCGGCTCCCGTCTCCCCTCTCCCGCGCTTGCATTCCCCGACTACAGTATCCACAACGGGGACGTCATATGAAATTAAACCCCCTCAATAAAGAATTCCAATTTGATTTCTTTATATAATAGATTGGATTCTTTTCTCTCGCTCTCCGTCTTTCCCCTCTTCGCCCCTTCATTGCGCCGCGACGCAGCGAGAGAGAGAGAGAGAGAGACATATAGAGAGATCCATTTATAATAACAAGGATTCGAGAACGAGGGCGACCCGCGGTGTGCGAAGAGCCTCTCTTTCCATCAATCGCCAACGAATTCGGGTGATTCTTGCTGTAATGGGGAGAATCTAGCAGAGGATAGGGGATAATTGGTGGAAAGATTGCATCTTGCGTTGGATTCGTGGGGGAATAAGTTCCTTAGTCGTTGTTACTTAGGTATGTAGTCTAAACTTGTTCCTTTTATGTGGAGTGGAGAGTTTTGGAGAAGAGAGACGCGAGGATTGAGATTTCATTTTGGTGAATGACATGGATTTTGGATTTTGTAGGGTTTCGGGCCAGTAGGGTTTGAGTTGAGGAAGAAGTCGAGTTGTAATTGTTCTTCTGATCGGATTTTCTTCTTGGAGATCTCAGCGGAGTGGAGACTGGGTTTTTGGAGTCGCTTCGACTTCGAGGAGGCGGTTTTGGGAAGAAGAAGATTTTTTCTTTGCTGCTCCATTCTGTATCTGAAATTTCTGTTCTTTTTCCAGTCGTACCAGTTCTTCTCAGAGCATCGTGAGCGGTCAGACATCAAGTCTGACACCATAGAGCTTGAGGGTTTTTTCCGTCTCATTTCTGTATCAAAAGCCCACCTTGCAGTCTTGTGTGCGCGGTCATGCTGTATCAGTGTCCATTTTCTCTCCTTGTTTCAGGAAGCCTAGTAAAGGAAGGAGTCTTGTGTCGGGAGGAGAATTGGCTTGATTGAAAGGTGAGAATTTTCTTAGGGATTCCTTCTTCTTGGGTGATATCCTTTCCAATTTTACTAGCAGAAAAGTGTCTCTTCTCACAGCATCCTCCGAGGACTAGGTAGAGTTGTTCCCTAGCACTTGCTTTTGGCAAATCCATGAAAGAATCACCTATGAAGGACAACGACAAATGCCTGGACTCCCAGCTCTGGCACGCCTGCGCTGGCGGAATGGTTCAGATGCCTGCCGTGAACTCCAAGGTCTACTACTTCCCCCAGGGTCATGCCGAGCATGCCCAGTCAGCCGTGGACTTTGGGACTTCGCCACGGATACCACCACTCATCCTCTGCAGGGTGACTGCAGTCAAGTTCAGGGCTGATAAAGAGACAGATGAGGTCTTTGCCAAGATCCAGATGGTTCCCATCAGTAACAGCGAGTCGGACTATGGCGAAGGTGATGGTTTGGGTCTTAGTATGAACGGATTTGATGCACAAGAAAAGCCTACATCTTTTGCCAAGACACTGACCCAATCGGATGCCAACAATGGTGGTGGATTCTCTGTCCCTCGCTACTGCGCTGAGACCATCTTCCCCAGGTTGGATTACTCCGCGGACCCCCCTGTGCAGACCGTGATTGCAAAGGATGTACATGGTGAGGTTTGGAAGTTTAGGCATATATACAGGGGCACACCACGGCGGCACCTGCTCACCACTGGCTGGAGTATCTTTGTAAACCAGAAGAAGCTGGTGGCCGGGGATTCAATTGTGTTCCTTAGAGCAGAGAATGGGGATCTCTGCATCGGCATCCGGCGTGCCAAAAGAGGTGGGTTTGGTGATGGTCCTGAGACTCCAGGATGGAATTCACCAAGCGAAAGCGCTATCTCTGGCTATGACAGCTTCTCTGCCTTTCTGAGGGAGGAGGAGAGCAAATTGATGAGAGGTACTGGTGGGAATTTTGCCTCCAGCGGGGGTATGAGAGGAAGGGGGCGAGTGAGGGCAGATGCTGTCATTGGGACAGCATCACTAGCAGCTAGTGGACAGCCTTTTGAGGTTGTGTACTACCCGAGAGCCGGTACACCTGAGTTTTGTGTAAAGGCTGCATCTGTGAGAGCAGCGATGAGGATCCAGTGGTGTCCGGGGATGAGATTTAAGATGGCTTTTGAGACTGAGGACTCATCTAGAATTAGCTGGTTCATGGGGACTATATCTTCAGTTCAGGTTTCAGATCCTGTAAGATGGCCTATTTCACCATGGAGACTTCTTCAGGTAACTTTTTATGCAGCATGCATGCTTGTTATGAATTTGTTTCTTCTTTGTATCTCCATTCAGTTTCACATTCATTTTGTTTTTCTTTGCTTAGTTGTCTAAGAAAGATATAATATAACTGACAAAATACGTATTTTTCGATAAAGATATAGTGAAGAAATTCTTAAGGGATATCTTGGGATATCCTTTTCTTATTAAGATGCAATTGTCCATAACTCTTGAAGTTCTTAATTGTGTTGACTAGAATAAATTTTTATTTTCCTTTGTATTGATTATTGAACCCATTTGTTGTCTATAATTTTGTTGTTCTATATAATCTATGATATAGTGGTGTTCCATTGTTGACAAAAGATTATTATCTTTTGTTTCATTTTCAATTCTACAGTCATGTGGCAAATGATAGGGCTTTTATCCCTGGAAGTTGGAATGTGTGATGTGCATGTAATTTGAATGATTCTCTCTTAAAAACAAATCCATGCTGTGTATATGCTTGCGAACATTGATCACTAACCCGGTCAGTCGTTAGATTAATGACATCATATGTCTCCCACGGCTCTTCCTGATCATCATCCTGATGGTTTTATTAGTTGTATTATAATTTATTGGCGCTAGAGGTTGCATTTATAAATAAAAAAACAGCTCAAATGATGCCATATCTGCTTATTGGAGAAAGAAAAGTAGAGTTCCATTATGGTTATCTTTCGTAACCTGGGGTCCTGCTGATGAGCATGAACAAATCTTTGGTTCATTTGCTATAATAAATATGAACTCATAAAAACCTCAAATTGTGCTTCCGTGATTTCTGTCAAAAGTTTGATGGTTATTTGAAACTGCACTCGACAAGTGGTACTCTCACTTGACGGTGTATGTGTGTTTTTCAATTTGAGTATTCTGATTGTCCCTTGAAATGGATTTACAGGTGCAATGGGATGAGCCAGACTTTCTACAAAATGTGAAGTGTGTGAATCCATGGCTAGTTGAACTGGTCTCACACATGCCAGCCATAAATCTTGCACACTTTTCACCGCCCAGCAAAAAACCACGGATCCCTCAACACCCTGATTTACCCTTTGAAGGTCAATTTCCAACTCCAATGGTCGCTCGAATCCCCCTTCGGTCCGGCGACAGCCCCTTTTGCTGTTATTCTGACAGCGCTCCTGCAGGCATACAGGGAGCCAGGCATGCAAATTTTGGTCTACGAAATCTCCACCTTAGCAAACTGCAGATGGGTCTATTCCATGCTGGGCTTCACCGGGTTGATCAAGCCACTCCAAACTCAAGGATATCCATGGGTGTTATTGTCGGCAATCCCACCGTTGATGATGACTTGTCTTGTTTGCTAACAATTGGTCATCCTTCTCAGAACCTGAAGAAATCATGTAATGGAAAGCCACCACAACTGGTGCTATTTGGGCAGCCAATTCTCACCGAACAACAGGTATCTTTGAGCGAATCTGAGAATGTAGTCTCCCTTGGTGCGACCGGAAAAAGTTCAACAGGTGGGGATCTCAAAAAGACAACATATGCGTCTGGTGGTTCTGGATATGCAATAGATCGGAAGGGGTCTCCTGAAGCATTCCCAAGTTACAGGGATCATCGAGCTTCAGAGCTTGGTCTTGAGTCTGGGCATTGCAAGGTTTTTATGGAATCTGATGATGTCGGTCGCACTCTTGACCTCTCAGTCTTTGGCTCATATGAGGAACTATATGGGAGGCTTTCTGACATGTTTGGAATTGAAAAATCGAAGATGATGAACCATGTGTTTTACAAGGATGTGGCTGGTGCAGTTAAACACACCAGAGATGAACCATTCAGGTGAGGACCTCAATCACAGTTTTTGCAATTTTCAGGAAGACAATCTCTTTTACTTGTAGGATGTTATCCACTAATCCCCGCCTTTTTCTAGTGTAATTTCGCCTCATAATTTCTTTTAGCGAAATCTGGAAGTTTTCAAATGTTTTATTTCATTTTCTTAGCAACCTTGTGTGTCGTCAGCTTCATGAAACAGATTATGTAGATCTTTGCCTGTTTCACGCACATCGTATGTTATTATATCTGAAATTAATGATGATCAATCAATTCCTATGCCTGTTGTAAAACATTTCATGCAGCTGAGCATGTTTCTTCATCATACACCTGCGGTTTGCTAGATGTAAGTTGTGGCATCTAGGTGTTCATGAGAACTTAACATGTGCTATTTCTTATGGGAAATAAGCTAAAAAAAATTATTATTTCATGTGTTGTAGTGACTTCATGAAAACAGCCAGGAGGCTGATGATATTGACAGATTCAGGAAGCCGATGACCTAGCAAGGTAGCAAAGGTCTCTTGCCAATCGTACAGTCGAACTAACAAGCCTCTTATTGAAGTACCAAGATCATAGGCACTTCATTCTTGGATGTTATGTAACGTAAGTCAGTTTTCCGAATCAATTCCCAGCATGATCTTCTTTGCAATTGAAGACTAGATGGGATAATGTGTTGTTCTTGTTAGGAATTGCTACCGTAAGTGCTTGTGCTATTAAAAGCTCCAATATATTTTGTTTTCGATGCATTTGGGAAAAAAACTAATTGCCATGGTGTCACGGACAAAATTCTAAACGGGATGTTTGATATAATACTAATGTATGTCCATGTTTTTTTGGTTTGTTCATGCTTTGCACAGTATGTAGAGGAACGATCGAAGGCTTAACAGATTGAGTTTGGTGGTCTTTTTAGGCTTGTAAATAAATGTTGTGTCATGTAGACACTTGTGAGAGATATTTGGTCTATAGTGGATCATTTTGACTTTTTATTGTGTAATCGTTTAGAGCTTGTAAAGTCTGTTTGTAATTTGCATTGGCTATGAAGTGTTTTCTGAAATGATTGCTTGTGGATCTCGAGTGAGGCGCTTTCTCTAATTCGTTTTTTTTTTTTGTAGGTCCTAAGGGATCATGGGAGGTTTTGGGGAGGTTGACCTTTGCGGATGGACACGCAAGGGTGTCGCACGACTTAGACAAAACCAGCTAAGTCCGTGACAGATGGTATCAGAGAGGGACAAGCACTCAAAGAAACACTTGACATGCCAACGTGGGGGATCTAGTTGGGTTGTGTTGAGGGCAGTCAGCACGCGCGACCATTTGGGGAAAAACGGGCATGGAGATGTAGGGAAAATGAGTCGCTCGGAGGAGCGGGCATTTGAGATTAACATTCAGAGGAATGACCAACCCTTCACCGCAAGAGGCTTGGAAGAATGCGTAGCGCACAAAGGTTGGAATGGCAGAGTTCGAGCTACGGCTCGACATTGACAACTATACTTGATGGTACTCAAGGCAAGCGAGGTGCTTGGTAAAGGATGAGACCATGTAAGGTAGAATGTGTTGTTCAACGTTCGAAAGAGTTGTGTAAAGCTTACAAAGGTAAGGGGAATTGCTAACTCGAAGAATTCGATACTCATGCAAAGGCTTGTATGCGGACGATGGAATGTTCGCGGCCATCCTAAGGCGATCGAAACTCGATGCCATGGATCATTAAAACTTTCTCTTCGGCATGAGAAGGATACGCCCGTAGGAGGCTGAAGTGTGCAGTAAGTTTAGCATGTTGCTAGAACTTGAGTGGTGCAGCGGGGGCTGTATTGACGTGGAGTTGCAATCTAGCAAGTGCGTTTGCAAAAGACAGAACAATGCACAATTTGTTCAGCAAGTCGGAGTAGTCCAAGGGGATGGTGGTCTCCGAAGCTTTCAGAGGGAAGGAAACGAAGAGAGATATTGCTCCAACGGGATAGATACCCAGGAAGGATAAGTCTCGGCTCTTTAGAGGAAGAATCACGTGCAACTCCACGAAGCTCAATGGACCGAGTGAGTGGCGAGGAGTCGTCGCATGATCTCGCTTGAGAGAATGCATTGGTGGATGCATTACGAGATAAAGTGGGGGAGCGACCTAAGGCAACATAAATGAAGGCACACTTGGAGTCGATATAGAGATCATACTTAATGGAAGGCTGACTCGTGGAATGGTGGGCGCGAGAGCCACCATCAACTCAATGCAAAACGAGGAGCGGAGCAACTGGGGTGTAACTTGGCGAAGCACCCAAGTCGCATGAAGGGAGCCAGCATAGAAGATGAAACATGGAGCGGAGGCACAGAGCTTTCCTTGGACAGAGGTCAAGTACATGAACTCTTGTAGAGGCAAGAGAGGGATCATGTCGTTCCATGGGTCCTTCATTCTGATGGAGTAGGCTCATCCTGTATGGTGCTAAAAATAAAGGGAGCTTCGAGGCACATGCACTTTACCTCAGTGAAGCATTTGACGGGGGAACTGAGATGACTCAACTTGCGGAGGCAAAGTTGGGATCATAAGGCCTTGGCACGGGGCAAGAGGATGCGGAGGCGGGTACTCTTGAAGAATATACCGCAGTGTTGCCATTCAAGTTGCCATGAAGGAAGCGGTGCACAACAGAGATTGTGCTAGTGGGGGGACAAAGGCCTAGGATCCAAACAATGGTGCACTATTTTCAGCAAAGTCGGTGGACTTCGGGAGCTACTAGGCGACGAACTATCCTAGAGCTGTGCTTCATCTAGATGTGACCCAAGAGCGGGTGGATGAAGGTCGATTGCCAAAAGAGCGAACACAATCAAATGTGGAAGAGGCCTTACGATACGTTGGCAGAGGCCACACATGGAGGGATCACAATCCGAGTTCATCCCACAATGATCAAAATGTAATGAAGATGTCACCAGGAGGCGACATGGTGTAGCGGATCATGGTGGAATAGTTCGTGGCAATGCAATACACATAGATTGTAGTCTCGTGAGGGACTATATCATACGGAGGTATGATCGGGAGCTACTGGGAGCTCCACTTCGGTGAATAACACGATGACAAGAAGGGCTATGGATTCAAGGAGTGAAGACCATGGTATCGTAGAGGCGGGTCTTCCGTGCGTGCATCGAATTTTGCATCGGATTAAAGTCTTGGTCATCAGCATATGAGGGATGTGTACTACCGAGGGAAAAGTTTGAATGCAAGTACCAGTGAGTCCCAAGGGAGGGACTTGATCATGCAAAGGTATTATCGAAGTAGCTGGTTAGTTGGACTACTCCAAAGCCCATATTCGCTTAAGGGAGCACAATAAGTCAAAGGACAAGGTCGAGTAAGCAAACGTTGCTACTAAAGAAGCTAAGGAGAATAGAATCAGTGTGAACCCTGCAACATGATGGCAAAGACCATGCATGGGAGTTGCAGTCTGTCTTTCCATCGACCAAGGGGAACTGCTTGGAGAGCACAGAGGTGTTGAAGCAAAGGGTCGAAAGGGGCGAGGAAGCGACGACGAGTCCAGAGGGACTTAGCTACCCAAAAATCAAGCATCGGTTAGAATGGAGGTGGACTCGAAAGAGTGCCATAGTGTCATAGAGGCAGATCTACCGATCGTGAAGAAAGGGATGCAGATATGAGACGACGGATAGTAGGGCTATGGGCATGACAATGCCATGGTATCGTAGAGTCGGGACTTCCACGAAGTCATCGATCCCTTGCTCTCATGGAGGGAGAGCGTTTGGCTGTGAAAGGGGCCGAGAAGGTGGAGCATACGGAGGCAAACTCCAAGTACCAAGACAAGGCTGAAGGGCAGAGGCAAAGGAACTTCGTAAGACCGGTGTCAATGAGCTTCTCATCAAAATAACTGAAAGTGAAGGACTTCGAGTCGTGCAATAGTGCACGAGCAAGGAACGAAGCAGGCAGTACGCGATGATATACCTTTGCTACTCAGTGGAGTAGGCAACAGAGTTGATGGAGAAGACGGTACAATCCCAGAGGCGACCAAACTATTAGAGACTTACTCCAAGTTGGGGTGAAAAGTTCTTGCATTCCAGAAGTTCGATGTCATTGAGAAGGTGAATCACAGTAGCTAACTCAACACAAGAAGTGCAAACACTTCAAGTGCTTCAGAAGTGTAAGCAAAGAGCAGGCGAAGGCCAGTAACCAGCTCGATGCATGAAGTACAACCCTCGAGGAGGTGGGCGAAGTCAAGAGGCCAATCCCACACTAGAGTCAGAGTAATTGGCGAGTTGAAGCAGTATAGCGGATCAAAAGTTCGACTACTCAACAACAGCAACATAAAGCAGCTAGGAGCCAAGAGGCGCATTGTAGCTGGAGCAGAAGATTAAAGACTCAGCAAAGGCGAGGAGTTGCAGTGTCGACAAAGGCTTCGATGAGGACGTCGAAGGAATAAGTGGGGGAGAATATCACAGAAAAAATTTTAAACAGGATGTTTGATGTAATGCTTATGTATGTCTGTGTCTTTTGGTTTGTTTATGCTTTACACAGCATGTAGAGGGACGGTCGAAAGCTTAATGACCACATTTTAGCCTCCAATTACCACCACTGCTATATATCCAACTCGAGTTGATGCTTGAAGTTGCTGATTCTGATGGCTTTATCCAACCAATTTTGCTCATCGTTTCAGAGATTTTGCCTGATGCATGCTGATGCAACAGAGAAGTCGTGTTCCACTGAAACAGTGTATGCTCATCTCTCCCGGTAGACAACTTTAATGCAACGGGAAAAAAAAGTATCTGCTGAAAGAAATGGAGCAACAGCCTGTAGAAGAAAACCTTTCTTCTTCCTCGTCCGATGCAAACCGCATCGTAAGTTGTTTGTAAAAATGGGTCCTTTTACTGGAATTTAAGTTTGCATTGAAAATAGAAGCTGCTCCCCTCCCTCCATTTGTATTCAAGCATGGATTTGAGTCAATTTGTGCTGATAGCCGATTTGAGTTGGCTCAGTAACTCTGAAATGTACCGTATCGGCAATCCTTTATGGTGGTGGTGTTGATTTCGGTAGCAAAATATCGTTGCCAAATATGTAGTTTTTGTGTTTGTCTGTTTATTTTGTACTATCATTCTCACCAAGTTTGGTGTTTAACAAGCTGTGAAAAGAAATGTTGCTTCACAAGAAACTTGGGAGCACTTTACTTTTGTTATTTGTTGCCGGAAACAAAATTCATGCACTTTAATTTTCGATCTCGAATCGTGTGGGGAATTCTACTGTATATATTCATATGCCTGAGACTACAAACTTGGATCATAATCATCCAATTATATTTGATGATAAAAGTCAAGATATAATCTGATACCCTGATATTGTATTCTTCTTCATCGTCGTCATTAAAATCCAAGTCGGATCGCGAAGGATCAATCATCTGTCTTTCACATTTAAGTTAATTTAATTTATTTCTCATGTTAATCCTAATTTCACGATTGATTAAATAATCTTTTAAAATAAATAATAAAAAATTAAATAATCTTTTAGTATATTAGATGATAAAAAAGTGTTTTTTATGTAGCTTGATTGGTTCATGCAAGTTATCTAAAAATCAATCGGGTCGATCAATTCAATTCATTCTCTAGCTTTCAAATACATCCAATCAATGGCTATTGATCCGATTCTTTGCCCTCGACTGTCCTATCTCATGTTGGGCACACGTATCGTTTCATGTCACGTAAATCTAAGGAATAATACTATCGGTAACTATAAACATCACGGAGTCATACCCTAATCGACCAACCTTCAATTGCCATGAACCCTGATTGAATCGGTTCGATTGACTTGAACCCGACTCAATTCAACTATGTCCCGATTAAAGCTATAGGAAGAAATCATATCTGATTTGAATCAAATCGGCTTGAACCGGTCAAAATCGGTCCGGAATCATTCTGAACTGAACCGAACAGTCTGGTTCGACCGAAATTAGGGCTCCGTCGGGCTATGTACAGTACTGGGCTGAAGCCACAGTAAATCTGGGGGGGTCAAGAACGTGCACTGCACGTGCAAGTAGTGAGAGTTGAGGACCAGGCTGAACCAGTGGGGAACTGGTCCCGTGCTCCGCACGTGTCCAACCCGAGGACGAGAGTGGCCGGGCCGCGTGATGCCGCAATGCGTATACCGGAGCCGATGGGCCCCTCCTTCTGAGGCCAGTCGAAGTCGGGTCTGGGTCTGGGTCTGGGCGGCGGTGATTTGGTTCGGCCGGTCAGCCTGACTCAGGTCAGACCCGAACCCAATCAATTCCGCAATTAATAGACCTGTGTGTTTTTTAAGGAAAAACCTTTAAAAAAATCCCCAATAATGTTCTTAATTATTCGAAAATATCAGAAAAACATTAAAAAAAATACAAATATACCATAATAAATTAATCAGAATAGATATATAATTAATAAGATTCATTCATGAATTCAAATATCAATAGCTATTTTTTCTGAATTTTAAAAATCGATAATTCATTGATATTTATGGTAAAAACTAATGAAATAATTGCATATTATATCAAATACAAGATTATCAGAATTATAATTTAAAACTATATTTTAAACAAGTAATGAATCATAGATAGATCTCATATATTTCAATCTAAAATTTTAAGATAGTACATCAAAAACTACAGAAAATTTATTATAAAATCTAGACCCAATTATATATTTTTTTATGATAAAAGAGAATCTCAAAATTACTATAAGGATGAAATGGGAAGAGTCAGAGAAGTAAACTCGTGCTTCCTAATTGATATATAATATTTTTCTATTTAAATTCAGAATTTAAATGAATTTAAATTATTTGATGATTACATTCCTCCCTTCATTTTTATATCATAAAATCTTAATATGATACCATAGAAGATGTTATCTTCTTGTACATTTTTTTTCTTTTTCAACAAGTACACAAAACATGATATACTTTCCACATAACATCTCAAGGTAATATATAGTTAATTGATTTTATTTAATTTAAATTTTAAATATATCTTAAATGGCATGGTCTAATAGTTAATGAAATCTAAGCGACTCATGTAATTTATCTTATTAATACTCCTGTTGAATATGAATATCACGATTAGTCTTTCATAATATAATTCAAAATGATTCATGTAATTTATCTTATTAATACATATCATATTTATCCATAATATATAGATACATGAATATAAGCATGATAAAAATAAATAAATAATTTTAATTATATAAAATAAATCCAATTATAATATCTATTCAAGCATACATCAATCTTTTATAGGTTGCTCATAAATCCATACGTAAGAACATGTTTTGTCAAATATCTTAGGCTCTAAAGTCATTCTTTTTATTGATAAAAGGAATAGAAGATAAGAATAATTATTGAAGAAGCTTTGTTAAAGAAGTGAAAAAGTTTAAATACATTAACATATCCTCTCCTACGTTGATGAGGAAGATAGATTGGCCGTGGAGTCTCTTAAGAATTTGGCTGTAGCGGCGTTGGTTGCTGGCCGAAGGAAGGATTTCTCAACGGAGGATTTTCCTCAATAAAATAGAGAAATTTTCTCGTATAGTTGTAGAAATCTTATCTTCTATCATTTATAACCATTAAATACTTTATATCAATATATTTAAACTTACTATTGGAATAAAAAAGAGAGTGACGTGATGATAAGAGTGAAGTTATGATAAATCAAGCTTATAGTCAAAAAGCCCGAGCTTAGTGTTCAAAAAGTTTCTCTGTAATTATGTGAATAAATTTTTTTTTTTTCAAGAAGCAATCTAGATCTTTCTTCTTCTCTCTAAGTCCTCTTTTATTCAGTGTCTCTATCAATCATTATGCAAAGAGTGAATCTACTAGGAGAACGATAAGATCATTAAATTCTTTACCCAAATATATCATAAAGTGTTATTAACTTGACCTAATCCTTTTTACTACGATAAGATCAAATTTGGAGACCAAATTTTTTTTAAGAGAGAAGGAATGTAATCAGCAAATAATTTACATTTAGAATGAATCTGAATTTAAATATAAAAGGTATATTTTATATTAATTAGGGTATGTATGATTCTTTTTTAAGTTGATTTTGATGATAATATATCTTTTAAAAAAAGTTGGAATCTTTATGAGACTCCTAACCCAAAT
The DNA here is from genome assembly GCF_036884655.1 of Musa acuminata AAA Group. NCBI lineage: Eukaryota > Viridiplantae > Streptophyta > Magnoliopsida > Zingiberales > Musaceae > Musa > Musa acuminata. The sequence continues at coordinate 12,497,645 of NC_088345.1, forward strand.
TATGAAACAGGAAATAATTAGTTTTATATGTTTCCTAATTCATAAAAGTTGGAAACAAATTTTACGAATTAGGAAACACATAAAATTAATTATTGAATTATTCTAGACTCCTAACCCAAATAGGAACCTCTCCCTCTCCTATTCAAGGAGAGGTAGAGTCGCCTCCCTATTCATCAATAAGGAGCATGAGCTAGAGAGAGATAAATTCTCCGACTCTTTTAGATTTTTAATTATTATGTTAGTTTCACATTTTTAGCATTTAGAAGTTATATAATATGATTTAGATTAATTATAAATTTTTTAAAAATTTTGACTTACTATTTGATATTTTTAGTTCAGAATATATGAAATCCATGATTTAGAAGGGGTTAGAAATCTTATTTTGGATTAATATCTAATCTTAGTTTACTCTTTATCCATCTCATAAAAAGTTATATAATTTTTATTTATAAATTCTTAAAGTGGACTAAGTCTTATATTATTTATAAGAGATTGACAAGTTTATTATTTTTAACTCGTGTCTAAATATTTTGAGCCCGTGGTTCATGCTCAATGAAATTAATATATCAATAATGTATAATCACAACAAACTATTCACTTAGTGATACCATATATTATCTTACTCTTGATTAAATCAAACTCACATATATATTTGTTTCCTTTTTTTGTTCTTAAAAGAATTCTACAAATCATAAAACGATAATTTTAATTATGTAAAAAAACTCAAAATAAACATGTAAAATCCTAAATTTCATGATTGATTTAACCAGAATAAATATGTGATTAATAAGATTCGAAAACTTTTTTCTATGAATTAAGTCGTCAAAAAACTTGTATTTTAAATTTAAAAATAAATAAATATCGAATAATTCAGGAAAAAAGAATCGTATGAGAACAAAATCTTAATTTAAATAATTAACAAAAGATTGATTCCATATATTTGAATCTTAGAAGTACTAAATGCAGTGGAAGTTGCACTTCCTGTTGCGCTTAAACATGTATGTTCGAAGCAGTTCGTTTGTCTTCATGGATTTCTCTTGGTCGGAGGGATCTGTCTTCTCTGCCATCTTCTCATCATCAGCTAATTTCTGCTGCTACTCTTTCCTTATCCTTCTCTCATCCTCCTCATCCTCCTCGTCCTTCGTTAGACGTCGGTATCTAAATGAAATATGCTGGTGTGAGGGACAGTTCGACACCCCGAAGACATGTAAGTGCATGTACCAAAATATAATTGTCAATATTGATTCTTAGTCATCAACTAACCTCAATAATCATCATTTCTTCTGCTTCTTCCTTTCCATCTTCCACTCTTTAGTCACTCCCTCTCAGGGTTGTTGCGATATGCAAAAAAAAAAAGAAGAATACCGGAAGAAGAGGGAGTCGCAGATGGAAGTCGTGGCTTGAGGACTGCGATCCTTCCTTCACTTTGAGGTGGTGGAGTGGGGGAATCATTCCTTCGTTTCGATGTTCTATCACAGACCATCGTCTAAAAAATGCCATATATTAAGAATGTGAAGAAGGACGCGACTCGCTCGAACCGAGTCAAATCTCGATCTCGACCACCGAAGAAGGATGCAACTCATTGAAACCAAGTCAAAAATCTCAGTCGTCGAAGCAAATGACGACTTGAAAGAAACCTGATTGCCATCGGATTCCTCCCCTCCACTGCCTCAAAACGAAGGAAGGATGGCAGCCCCCGATCCTATGGGGCACAGCACCTTTCAGTCATCCCAAAACCAGCCTTCCTCAAGTTGAGACTCCCTTTTCTTCTCGCATATATTTTTTTTTTGTCTATCGCAGCAATCCTGCTCCTCCTGTTTCCTGGAGAGGGAGAGATTAAGGAGTGGAAGAAGAAGTGATGATGATTATTGAGGTTAGCTGATGACTAAATGTTAATATCGACAATTATTTTCGGTGCATGTCCTCACTAAAATTCATGTCTTTGAGGTATGAAACTATCCCTCACGTCAGCATGTCCACCGAGAATCTCTACAATCGATTATGATGCACTCTCTCGTTTGGAGGATAGAAAGATCGGAGCCGAACGTAATAGATGATTGTATCATCTACCAAGTCGGCCTCTAGATTTTTATGAACATCGTTTATAATAGTCTACTCATCGATTCAGATGCGTCAACACGATTAGAATTAAAATTCTTCGGATGCATTTATTTGGAGTTTTTTTATATTTTATATGACAATTTGATGGGTAACATAGTAATAAGTTTATAAATCCCAAATACTTATCTATTTACTGGAACTTTATGAATTAATTTATTTGATTTACACACAGTTTTGATAGAATAAAAAAGAAAACTTTGTATATAAACTAATATAAGCAGATCGTAACATAACGATATTAAACAAAAATCACGGTCAAATATGATACCAAGATTTATGTGAAAGACCCCTTCAATATGAATGGTAAAAACTATGAGACAAACTAGAGAAAATCTATTATAAGAATAATGAATATACAATTATCAAAGTATTTTGCCCAAAACCCAAGCAACAATAACAAAAGAATAACTCGAATACAATGATTACATCACTATGCATAATATCTAAAAATTTTTCAAAGTAATCATAGCAATAATTTACTATAAATTTGATCCATTGTCTTTGTCTTCTTCCCTTTCTTTATTCTTTTATTTTTCTACTCTCAATTGCTCTTGTTACTTATCTCTTTTTCACAGTCATAGCTACCCCTTTTTTTTGTCTTAGTTGTCACACTTCTTAGTTAAAAGAGTTACTACTTAGGTTAAATGAGATGAAAAAAAATTAAAATAAATTATGAAATATTAAAGCCCACTATAGGTTGAATAATGGGTCTAACTAATAAGCTTGGGATGTTCAATTAAGATATATAGCCGATCGTATAAGCTTATTGAAACTAAAATAAGCACCCATTGTTATATGTAAAAGAAAAAGGATTAATTTCAGTGCAACTATCCACACGCTCGATATATAAAATGCAAAACAAAAACACTTTTTTTTCTTTCGGCATACAATTCAGAATTTGCTGATTTGGTCAAAAATACATGCATGCAACTTTGACTTACCAAACATGTCATTTGGACCAGATCCATATATATATATATATATATATATATATATATATATATATATATATATATATATATATATATATATATATCTTTGTTTTTAAATCATGTGTTGTTTGAAATTGCTAAAAAAATATCTGTATTCCATTTATTTATGGACAATTATATCCAAGCAAATCCTTATAACAAATAAATTATATTCATTTGCAGTAGACTCTCTCTCTCTCTCTCTCTCTCTATTGCCTTTGGAAAGATACAGCAGCAGTGTGCAACCTCAAATAGTGAAAGTTTCTTGTTTTCGTCTTCTAAATCTGCAGTTCTTCTCAACCAGGATCTGCCTGAGTTGCAACGGATCGAAACAAGACATGATCAAAGCCTGCATCTGCTGAGATGCAACGAACGGAAACAAAAACAAAGTCAGATGGCCCTTCTTATTCATTGTTGTCTGTGCAAAGTAGAGCAGCTTGCAGCCTCAAACAGTGTCTTGTAATCTTTGTTCTAAGCTGCAATGCTTCCGCATCAGGATCCGGCCATGAAGCAAGCAAATCAACTACGTCAACTAGTGAAGCATCTCACGTTCTGCTCTTACTCAACAGGTGCCAATCTTTTCCGGAGGAAGCTCTTTGTCTGCATTTTGGTTCTCTCTCTTGCCAACTCTGATTGGCTCTGCCTGCAGTGGACACGTTAACAGCAAGCTAAAAAGGCCGGTGATCTAATCCATCTACTATGAGTGAAGAGAAAAGGAGATGCAGATGAGGTCTTATGCATATCAATCATTTCCCTGTCTCATGAAGAGGAAAAAATGGTACGGATTGCAGGTGGAGTCTCAGAGATTTTGTGTGGGTGCACCGGCCGGTAGACTAGCTAACTATGGACAAGAAAATTGGCCATCTTCTTCGTATATGTTTAGGAGAAAAGCATGGAACAGTGAAACCAATACAATTCAACTCGAAAGCTGCATTTTTTATCCTTCTAGATATTTGATTAGATCGATTTGATCTTATAGATTTTTTTGCCAAGATCTAACTGATATTTATTTTTTGGCAAATTATGTGATACAGAATCACCAAATCATTCTTGCAAGCAAAAAAGAAAAAAAAAAAATCATTGTTGAGATGCCTCAACCAGTCACTATCACCTATCCTTATCTTTAAGAAATAGATAAGACATGAATACCATGCTGAGGTGGTTTAAAAATGGAAGACACAACCATATCTTCAACCACAATAATAAATCGCTTGTCTTATTTTATTAATTTGTTGAAATACCCAATGTTGTCATCCTATCAACAATGCAAGACATTGGCATATCTGAAGGAATAAAAAAAGAATAAGAATGGCTTCTTCCCATCTTTACCTACCATTATTAATTCAACATAAAGACCTATGTGGGGCTTTGGCTTTGTTGTGGCTGTGGATTCCCTCTCCAGCACCTGTTGCTTGATGGAGAGTGTCCATCTCCACCCCCAAAAAGGACAGTTTTTGTAGCAGGAATACGAACACTAGCATGGCATTTTCTTTTGAGAGTGTGTGTGTGTGTGTGTGTGTGAGAGAGAGAGAGAGAGAGAGAGAGAGAGCAATCTAAATGCCATATGAGATTCCACGATGCACTCAGCTTCAAGCATAAAGTCATCGAATTATTAGAGGAGGTACTGCAGCTTTTCTGCTAAGAGAATTGACTGTGTTCCCTGTGAGAATGACCAAATTACTTTTCATTCATTTAGCATATAACTATTCCAAAGCACAACAAGTGCTCTAAATTATGTACCAAACAGAATATGCCATATGCCAGTTTGCATTAAATATAATCCTAAAGCATATAACTCTAGTCCTAAAAGATGTGTCCATGCAGTGCACATAAGAAAAAGCACAAGTATATAAGCTTATATCTTCAATTATTATGTCTGCGTTTTTTGAGGCAAGGATGAAAGTGTCAAGAAAAGAAGGCACTGGATATCTTAACCTACTCTCTCTCCATTAATTTAATGTCTATCATTCAAAAGATAAAGCTTCATTTAAAGGTTATCATAAGAAACATGAAATGAGAAGAACTAGCAAGTCATCTCATTGTAGAGTAAATCAATTCACTTGTTTATAGTTTCTCTTTTTCTAATCTCGCTTTCTTGTATTGTTGATTATTTGCTCTACAGTAAGTACCACCCCACTTTTATAAGATAAGCACAAGCACACATCATACCCTCGTTTTCTTCTTCGTCTTCTTCGTCTTCTTCCTTTGCTGTTCACGACATGTCTCGTCATTTAGATAAATTTGCCTACCAAATTTGTCCAAGTAGAAATCAGCAGTTATACTTGCATGGTTTCTCTAATCACACTCCTGCTTTTTCCTCCATCGGAGGCTGCAGAGTCTCTCACAAAGGGTGTTCCTCACCACACTGTTCCTTGAATCCCATCCTCCGAGATGAATACCAGCCTTAACCAGTTCTCACACATATGAAGTAGATTGGCTTGTATCAGCAAACAGCAATTCGATTCTCACAATCAAACATTGGGGTTTATTCTCTGGAAAGCATCGAGAGTACGCAAGTAGCGATGGAGGAACAGACACGCTTTACTCTGTTTCCATGACATTGATTTGAACTTTGGCATTAAATTGGGCACTCCAAGATACAATCCATGGCTTCAGAAAGTTAAATACGTACGCTATAAAACTTCAACCAAGAAGGGGAAAAGGAAAGAATATATGAGCACAAATCCATATATCCTTGCAGATATACATATAAGAGAAGGAAAAAAGATGGCTTTTTGGTGGCAAAACGGCCTCATTTGCAGTCTGTCTCTTTGCGTTCCGCTAAATGGTGATGGATGATCGATCGAAGGGGTCAGTCCTGGAACCCAGTCTTCTCCCAGATGGCATTGCGAACGCGCCTGAGGTCGCGGCCCTTGAGGGTGCAGCCGACCCCCTCGTGGACAGAGAACGACGCCGCACGGCTCCGCCACAGCAGCTCGTGCGGCGGGATCATCGGCCCCCCAGCGCCGCCCTCCTCGCCCTCCTCCTCCCACCAGCCCCTGGCGCTGTTGCTGCTACCGCCGCCGTAGTAGCTGCCGAGTATCTTGGACCAGTCCGGTATGTTCACCGGCAAGGAGCCGGCGGCAGCAGCATCGGCGACGGCGCGATCTGCCTTCTTGCTGCGCGCGGAAGAAGGCCGGGAGGAAGGCGCCGGCTTCGGGAACTCGGCCAGGAGCGGCTCGATGGGGCTTCCCCAGACGTCGGACTCCTCGAACTCGTCCGTGTCGAACCCGGCGGCGGTCGGCGTGAAGAGGCGGTGCGCCGCGTGCTTCGCCGTCAGCTGCTGTCTTCCCCCCGCCATGATCAACCAAGCTCTCGTCTTTGTATTCTGTTTCCTCGCAGAAAGCCCCCTCGTCTCAACTATTCTTCACGACTCGGTCCTTGGTCTGCGTAGTTTCGGACCACCGAAGGAGAAGGGAAGAAGACGAGAATGAGGAGAGAGGCAAAGGGAAAACCCTGTGATTGGGCGCTTCCTTCTTTAGATTTCATTGCTCGTGAGAGCTTGTTATTATAGAGAAGCCTTCACTTGGAAGAGGCCTTGTGGATAAGGCTCTCGTTTCTCTTTCTTCCTCGATGTGATGCTGCCCTTCGACCTGCTTTTTATTTACGATACTGCCATCGGGCTGGCTTCACGCCACCACGTCGCGTGTTTCGTTGTTTCCTCGTTAAACACGTTCTGATGTTTCGCGGAGCACGGCAGCCTTTTGGACCTGGATTCCTCCTGTTGAGAATAAAAAGAGGTGCTATCTTGTAACTAGCGTGATCCGCAAGAGTAGCTTGTCGTACTTTTCACCGTGGCCGTTGGATGGCGTGGTGATCCGAAGTATCGAGGGCTAGGATGGGAGTGACTAAGGCGGGGGAAGGAGGAGTGGCAGGATGGTAATTCGAAATCAAAGGTGATCCGCGTTTTGTCGCGGCCGCGGCCGGGGCCCGCGGCGGGACACGCGTCTACCGGCATCGATGACGCGACGCGACGCGACGCGCAAATCGCACGGTCCGATAGCGCGGGGTAGCATCACCGCACGTGAAGTGGGACCCACGTTGTCCCCCTCCTCCCCTTCTCCCTGTCCAGCGCAGATGCGGCGCCGTGGCGTGACAGAGTAGGAACAGGCGGGACCCACTGACAAGCGTACACCCTCGCGCACTAAAAGCTTCGAAGAGAGAAAAAAAGAGGGACGTGGCGAGACGCCACTGGTCTTCGCACGTGGGGATGAAAGGTCGACGTGGTACGGCACTGGGCCGAACTGAGAAAAGACCCGGCACGATTTTTAAAGCAGGGATGCCGTGAGCGACACTCTTTCCCGTGCTGCCTCCCGACGGTGACTGCTCTCTCATCGTCACCATGGCGACCGTGATTCCCTACAACCATTGCAGCGTGATCGACACCAATCTTCCGGTTCGCAAGGTGAATTCACGGTTTCCTGTTGAATCTGATTCGATGCAAATCATGCAAAGGGAAATTTTTTTGGGGGCGTTAAATCTAAATGCCACTGCGAAGAAGTCCAAGCGGAGGCTTGTTCTTCCTAGAGCAGTAGCCATGGCTCGCGGAGCTGTAGCTTTCGGCGTAAAGACTTTGATTGCAACGCCATTTTGCATCGCGTTCAAAGCTTTGCTTGGGATTTCCAAGTCAACCCCTCCTTGTCATCATTCATTGATGCGTCTGCAACAGTGGTTGTAAACGCTTTCAAGTTTTTTTTTTTTTTTTTTAATGTCACCGACTTCTAGATGATTAAAACTTTGGCTTGGCAGTCAACCGGTCATGGATTTCCGAACGCAGCAGCTGAAGATTACCTGGGAGTCACTGTTCCTTTGCTGATGACCAAAGGTGATGTGCAGGATAACCTATCGGAGCAAGGAAGAAATGATTAGCTGTCTGCGGTGGTGACAATATCTGATCTTCTTCGTTCTTATCCTCGGCCACATCAGTGTCTAGTTGAATTCTCATGAGAAGATGGGCTCAGGCTCACCTGTCTCACCACAATGGAAACATCAGATACAACTCTTGGTTCGAGAAGAACATGCATTGCCACATCAAGCGTAAAGGGATCTCTGTTTGCCGAGACGTATTTATGAATGTTAGAGCTTGATCAAGATACATATTAGACCTTTCTTGGCAGCTTATGATGCTGGGAATAAGAAGAAGTCAGCCCCAGAAGTTTGAAGTCTCTCGTGCTTGTGCCTCGAGCTGTCCAATTCTGCTTTACTTCTTAAACATATGCCATGTGTAGATGATCAGCAGGCTGTACTCTCACAACACAATGCAGCTTCTATTGCATGAGTGACAGAACTATGACAAATGCAACCCTGAGATTCACATGTAGATGGTAATTGATTCGGATCAACATCACATTTAAGAAGCCACCTAACTTATTTTGCAGATCGAAGAGATTTGGATATATAGTGAGATGATAAATTACAGAGTTCGAGCATCGTTGTCATGCTTTAAAGAATCAGCATTGGAGAGAGAGAGAGAGAGAGAGAGAGAGACCTCTGTGCAGAAAGTTAAACATCTACGTAATGGGTTCTCCCGAGAGCAATCCAAACAGTACGTTATTCACGGAGAATCCAGCCTTGGATTTCGGACAAATCGGGGTTTGGCTTCTTTACAACTGACAAGTTATAATCGAGTGAACTTTGGGAACCAGCCGTCAAGCTTATCGATGCGCTTTACCACTCTCTCTCATCTTGTTTCTTAATGCGATTAATAGCTGTCTGTGAGTGGCAACGGAGCTTTGGTATTAAGGAAGCAGGACCTTTCTTGGAGCTCCCTCCCATATCTAGTCCTCCTCTGCTTGTGTGTCTGCATGTTCATGGACTGCGCATTTGATCTCCGTCCACCATGGATCATCGGCATGACTAGTTACGATTACTGGACTCGCACAAAGAGAGGCCCGTTTGCATCTGCCGTTTTCTATGCCCAGGAACAACACAAACGGATTTAATCAATCATGGGCAGTGAAACGATCAGTAACTCTTCCCAGTAATATTCAAGATGTCATTAGCTTTCTGACAAAGCCAAGATTGACATTGTGAGATAAATACATTAGATTTTCCTCGTATTTCACCCACTGTGGGTGTCTTCTGTATTCTCTCTCGTACATGTCGTCGTTGGTAAAATATGCACAATAGCAAAATATGCACTTCTGACCCAACATTCAGGAGTAGTAGTTATCTTTTATGCACTCATTTCAGATGTTTTGCTGATAGTGGTTTCAGTTCATCATCCGTGGAAGAAAAAACAAATGGAGACATCACCAATTACGCACCACCTAGAGACAAAGATGAGCTATATAATTAATTAAGATTCTTCTGGTCCAGCCCTCATATCATCACCAAGGTGGCAACCTAATTCATAAGATCAATAAATGGTTTTTGGTGATCTGGAAAGCTAAATAAGTCTTGCATGTTGATTTTGGAGGGATCATCATCTGACATTAAAAATTGTACACCTCGTGCGGAACCTATATGCATGATTGGGCAACTCGAGGGCGGAGTTTTTGTAGCTGGAATACTCTGGACATGAGACGGGCGACGTCGATGACGCCACCTCCTCACCGCCTATTAAACGCGAGCCACAAGCCAACTTAACCGACGCAAAAATCCAACAACAAAATCTAAACTATCGAGCCCGGATTGGTTCCGTGTCCGGGCGCCGCCGACCGCCACTTGCTCTTGAGCCATCCACGTGGCTCTCTCTTATTTCCCTCGTTTCTTAAGCCGGTGGTCCCCTTTCACTCACGTGGCGAAACGGGCTGTGAATAGTTACCGTCCTCGAGAAAGTTGGGTTGATCACAGTGCTTCGCCTTTAATCGGTCATATCACCGGTCACCTGCGTCTGTGTGAGATTACTGGGAGCCCCTAGTGTTTGCCATACCCTGCTTCCATTACTTCCATCAATGGAAGAAACGACACAGCCGACACAGGCATATAGCATCCCTCTCACGTACCGGCGGTGGTCCAGCATCTGACTTGGAATGGTACTGCGTGGTGGGGCCGACAATGGGTTGATGAACTGCGATGATGATCCACCGATGAGGATTTGGTCGGTCAGGGGCGGCATATTATAACCCTAAACCTCAATCCATCGGTAGCAAGATTGCACGGAGAGAACCAGCTCTCCTGCTGCTACTGTTCGTCACCCATGCCCCATAAATAGCTCCAAGTCTCCCTCCTTCCAAGCGCACAGCTTACAAGTGCTACTACTTGTCCTCTGGTTCGCAACTGCATCGATGGCGAAGGATACCGAGGTGGCAGGACGCGGCGAGTACGGAGGCAAGGACTACACCGACCCACCGCCGGCGCCGCTCATCGACGCGGAGGAGCTGACCAAGTGGTCGTTGTACCGCGCGGCGATCGCGGAGTTCGTCGCGACGATGCTGTTCCTGTACGTCACGGTGGCGACGGTGATCGGGTACAAGCACCAGTCGGACCCCAACGTGAACCCGGTCGACGCCGCGTGTAGCGGCGTCGGGATCCTCGGCATCGCGTGGGCTTTCGGCGGCATGATCTTTATTCTCGTCTACTGCACCGCCGGCATCTCCGGTTCGTCCCTTTGCTTTGCGACAGTACTCGTTGCTTGCAGTCTCTACGGTAAGTATGCATTTGCTGACGGCGCTCGTGTGGGCGATGCGGCGCATGCAGGTGGGCACATCAACCCGGCGGTGACGCTGGGGCTGTGCTTGGCGCGCAAGGTCTCGCTGGTCCGCGCCCTCCTCTACATGGTGGCGCAGTGCCTGGGAGCCATATGCGGAGTCGGCCTCGTCAAGGGATTCCAGGAGGCCTACTTCGTCCGCTACGGTGGCGGCGCCAACGAGCTCAGCGCCGGCTACTCCAAGGGCACCGGCCTCGCCGCCGAGATCATCGGTACCTTCGTCCTCGTCTACACCGTCTTCGCCGCCACCGATCCGAAGCGCAACGCCCGTGATTCCCACGTGCCGGTCTGTAACTCTCATCACATACTTACATGTGTACGTCTGTCTCTCTCTCTCTCTCTCTATATATATATGTGTATCTGGCGTTCTTCGCTACAGGTTTTGGCTCCTCTTCCAATTGGGTTCGCAGTTTTCATGGTGCACTTGGCCACGATCCCGATCACCGGCACCGGCATCAACCCTGCGAGGAGCTTGGGAGCTGCCGTCATCTACAACCAGGACAAGGCCTGGGATGACCAGGTACCGATCTCTCCGCAGGAGTCATGATATGTAAAAGAAAAGATAGCTAGTGATATCTGCATTATTAGCTCATGGATTAATGACTGCAAAGAATGGAGATGAGCGGGCACTTGCTCAAATACCTCATTTGATGTGCTTGCAGTGGATCTTCTGGGTGGGGCCTTTCGTCGGTGCTGCCATTGCTGCAGCCTATCACCAGTACGTCCTGAGAGCGAGCGGTGCCAAAGCTATGGATTAATGAAATCCGTTTCCTCTTCTACCTCAACCGGAAGAACAAGCCTCATCTGATGTTGATGTTGTTGGGCATCAACTCATTTCTTCACCTTCATGAACGTATTTGGGTGCTGTGTCATGTTTCTCTGCATTTCTCTTCCACTTCACCTTGTTTGCATCATCAAGAATGTACTTCTAAAGTGAAGATCTATCAAGTGTCGTCCTTTTTGTCATCTTCACACGCTCTGGTGATTGATAGGCTCAATCAATAAAAAGGGGTCATTTCTAGCTTCTCCAAACAATAGCAAACCAGAAGGGATAGAAGATTCAATACACATGCCAGTACATAATACATTCCTGTAATAACATTCATGCGCCAACAAAGCAACCATCTGCTAACTTGGATTAAAACCAAATACTTGAAGAGGATATTTATGAAAGAAAAATTAAGTAAATTGATCAGCAAGGATCATTAGATTGGCAATTAAAATGTGTTGTACACCTAACTTGGGGTACAAACTCTAGTTTTGTTTACGACAACAATACACAGCACAAAGTTGAAATACAATAATTTCAGAAACAACAATCAAAATAGAAAATTTAGGGCTTTAACATTAAAAACAATATACCAGACAGAAAGAAGCAACTGCATCTTTGTTGCATTTGGATAAACTGTGTACTGAACTCGCTATCATCCACGTGAGCTGAGATATATGATGAGTGGCCCCGATGTCCCATCTACAGCTTTGTTCCAAATACCGGCAAATAGATAGCATCTTATTGTCATAGACCTCTGTCCTATTTTAGAAAGAAAAAAACACAATATGTTGATAGTAGGTAGATAGGCCGGTTACAATAAAAGACATAGAAAAGTCGGATTTCATTACGTGACAAGAGAATATTGAACTGAAGCTAACATTTTTGTTGTTTTGTGTTTCATTAACTTTGTTAAAATTGTTTTGTCACAAGTGAAGAACAGAAATGCCAGATACTTACATTTAGTATCAACTAATATATCCATCTAATAATAAGATTCGATCACAAAGAACCACTGCACCAAAAGTGTTCTGTAAATTCGGGCATGAACATCTTATTTATGGCACATCCTTCTTTCTCATATCAAAAATCCTACATGTACATTTTCCTTATAGTACAATAAATTTTGACAAATACTAGCAACTTACATGGAAAGACAGTGACCATTAAAACTTTTCACCTGGTCATTTACTTTTGCTCCATTCTGGTGCTAGGACAGCCACAACTTTCAGACATAAGCTAAGAGTATGCTTCTGCCTAAAAGTTATTCCTAAGATTTTTCAGAACAGTAAAAATGTACACCAAGTTGCTATTCCAATGAAGAATGTCACGATGCACACTAACGCCTAATTGCTTACAGCAAAAGCCCCCCATAACAGCATAAACCGGGACAATGTGAAGCCGATACAAACCCTTCCAATCGTCCAAAGTTACCATATCAAATTGGTTCAGCTGAAGCAAGCCAGAGGTCATCCTCCACATACAGAAAAGCTTTCAATATCTATCTTTTTGGATTCTGAAATGTAGATCCAACCTAAGTGGATGCACAGACTTGCATCAAGTTTGTGGCCTATTATGATAACTTGCCAACTTGGTTGTCACCAGATAGCAAATTATTTCTATGTAGGAAAGAGATTCTTTGCTAATATACCATATAGAATTTACAACCTTGCACAATACATGTCTTGGAATTCAAATGCATGGTGCCCAAGAGTTTGTCCAACATCTCTCCCAAAATTCCATAACACGCAAGTCCTGTTTGCTGAGGAACAAGGTCAAGAAGATTCAATTAATACGTTAAAAGATGACTCCACTTAGTTGATGTAATACATTTCTTTAGTGTGTGTGCTCACTCATCAATTGTTCACAATCATGGAACCACAATGTCTCACAACAAAGATCAGATGTTGGGATTGGATAATAGAATTAATGTGAACTAGCATTTGAAGGAAAGAAGATTTCAGCATGTCATGAATCCTCCATTAATGTTAAAACTAAGAATATAATTGCGAATGAGATCGAACCTACCTCATACTAAACGAATCTGTTGTCAGTGTATGGCCCTGCGGTTCTGGAAAAGGACCGAAGCCGTGAAGGCGGTCCCTAAGGCAACACCAATAAGACGCTCCTGCATCAACAAGCTCCATCAAGCTCGTTCCTTCCCCCAGCAGAATATATAGGTTAATCTCAACTAGTTACTCTCCCAACAAAAAGATCTACATACATGCAAAGAAAATCATTATCCGCAAAGGAAGAATCGATCGCAAGGCAACGTTTTTTATAGAACCTAAAAATCAAGAAAGACGGGTTCCGACCATACGGAACAGATATTCGAATCCAAAGCCGAAGGAATTGAGGGCTAGATTGGGAGAAAGAGTAACATTTCGAATCGAAATGTTCCATTCACCTGTGAAAGGATACAGATCATATTCGCCGGTCACGATTTCAAGTGATTCCTTCTGCTCCATTTCCAAGGGAGTGGAGAGAGGGCAATGCGATGACAACCGCGGCGGAGTCCCAGCTGCAAGTTCTCTCTCCACAGCTTTGCACGAACCGGGTCAGGCCGGGTTCGCTGGTCGCGAGACAACCCGGCCCGATCCTCCTTCTGATCGGGCTTGTATACAGAGGAGGATCGAACCCGGCCCGATCCGCCTTCTGATCGGGCTTGTATACAGAGGAGGATCCGACCCCGCTGCAATTTCTGATGTCTGCAGGATTCGCCAAGTCAACAAACCGTTGACTGACGTTGCTCACATCGCAAGAACGTCCGTCTCACGATAACGCGGGCAACGCACGTTGATATGTCCCTAATCGACCGTCCGATTCATCACAACGGCCAGATCTGCGCTTCGTTTCTTAAAACCCGTAAACTGCGGCTACATCTCCCCGCTTACCTGTCACCAGCACGCGGGAAGACCAACGTGGCCGCGCATGACTCGTCCAAATTTGGCCTTTCACGTCATTGCACGAGTCCCATGAGCCCACGTGGCCAAACGGCTTCCCCTTGTCGCCTACGGTCGGCTCACGCGAAGCACCCGCCGTCCGTTTCCTTACAAAACCCCTCCCAAACCCCAACCACGTCATCGAACCGAGCTCGAGGTGTAGACATGGCGTCTCGAGCTCTCCTCCTTGCCCTCGCGATCTCGTCTCTCCTCCTGGTCCATGCCGCCCTCGCCTTCGCACCCAAGGGGCGCGCCGATCTGGACCACGACGAGGAGGATCTCAGCTTCCTCGACGAGGAGGACAACGGAGCCGCTGACAGTCACGATGACGGTGGCTTAGGACACTACGCCGACGAGTCCCATTCGGAGGCCGACAAGGAGCCGGAGTACGCCGACCAGGATCAGTACGATGCCTTCGACGATGCCGACTACGGATCGCACGACATGTCGCCCACGATAGACGAGACGGACGTCGTGGTGCTCACCGACGGCAACTTCAGCGACTTCCTGGCGAAGCACCGCCACGTGATGGTCGAGTTCTACGCGCCGTGGTGCGGGCACTGCCAGGCCCTCGCGCCGGAGTACGCGGCCGCCGCCACCGAGCTCCGCGGGGAGGACGTGGTGCTCGCCAAGGTGGACGCCACGGAGGAGAACGAGCTCGCGCAGCGTTTCGAGCTGCAGGGATTCCCCACTGTGCTCTTCTTCATCGACGGCGTCCACAAGGACTATCCCGGCCAGAGGAGTAGGTAATTTGTCGGAGGGTGGCTTCACCCTTTCCTTAGATCTGAGCCCTCTTTGTCTGGATCTGCTTCCATCCAACCTAATTTATCTAAATTCCTTTGCCAATGCGCTCTGTCTAGTTTCTTAGTCATAAATTGTGGTGTTCTTATCTTTTTCTTCCTTTCTGAGAGGCGTCTTTGGAATTGCTTTCATCCGGATTTTTTAGTCTTCTAAAGCTATGATATTGTAGATATCAAGATTGTAGGCCTTGGCTGAAATGGACTTGAATCTGCGTCAGGGAACTAATGAAGACCTTACAGGATCCACTAAAGAATGGTGGAAACTTGAATTAGGTTCAGTGTTACTAACAATACATGGGGATGGCCCAAGAAAAACCCTAAGGAGAAAGGCCATGTGGTTGTCAGAAATTCTCTTTTGTCCACTTTTACTTTACCTGTTGCTTAATTGTACTGTTTCCTTTTTGGTGCTTTAAGAATTACAAAAACATTTTGACGAGTACATGATGCTGTGTTTTATCTTTTATGAGCAGGGATGCAATTGTCACCTGGATCAAGAAAAAGATAGGACCTGGAGTTCAAAATATAACCACAATTGAGGAGGCAGAAAAGATCTTGACTTCTGATAGCAAAGTTGTTTTGGGCTTTCTTGACTCTTTGGTGGTATTTTCTTAAGTCCTTGTAACTTTGAGCTCTAGAAAATTCATGGTTATTTCTTTTATGGAGGTTTATTAATTTCGAGTGCTGGAAGCCCATAATGTTTATATTTTGGCTATTACTGTAATTTTTTTTTATATTAGCGGATAGAAATTGACATACTGTCAGATCTTCACTCTATGATCTGACTAATGATTGAAGGAAGATCATTTCATTTTATTTTTGTAACTAATGAGGACCCTACACGAGGAATTTTCTAATAGAGCAATATCAATGTCCTTTATTATGTTTGTTGGGCTTTGTTGATATTTTTGTGCCTGATGCTTGACATCAGTAACACTTTAGCTATATAGATATGACCGCATTGTCACAGACTTAGCTGGTTTTGCCTAAGTCGTGCGGCACTCTTGCGTGTCTGTCCGCAAAGGTTAACCTCTCTGGAGCCTCCTATAGTTCCTTAGGACCTACAAAAGAGAAAACGGGTTAGAGAAAACGCCTCACTCGGGATCCACAAGCAAACATTTTCGAAAATACTTCATAGACAATGCAAATTACAAACATACTTTACAAGCTCTGAAAGGTTGTACAACAAAAGGTCAAAATGGTTCACTATAGACTGAATATCTCTCACAAGTATCCACATGACATAACCTTTATTTACAAACCTAAGAAGGCCACCAAACCCAACTAAAATGGGGCTTTTAAGCCTTCGACCGTCCCTCTACATGCTGTGCAAAGCATGAACAAACCAAAAGACACGGACATATATAAATATTATATCAAATATCCTGTTTAGAACTTTGTCCGTGACATTCTCCCCCATTTATTCCTTCGACGTCCTCGTCGAAGCCTTTTGCCGACACTGCAACTCCTTGCCTTTGCTAAGTCTTCAATCTTCTGCTTCAGCTGCAATGCACCTCTTGGCTCCCAACTGCTCTCCGCTGCTGTTGTTGAGTAGTCGAACTTTTGATCCGCTATGTTGTTTTAACTCGCCAAGGACTTTGACTCTAGTGTGGGGTTAGCTGAGTTGTGTTGATCCTTGTTGGTTCCTACGAATCCTCCAGATGAAAGAAAAGACCATCCTTACTTGCGCCAGTCTCTCAAATACCACATACTGTTTGAACTGGGTGGATGCTTGTTGGAGTTTTAACGAGCATCACCTCACAAACTTTCGAAGTTTTGGGTCCTTCCTCCACAAAATGTCCATCGACTCTTCTTTCATTTAGTTGTCGCTTCCAAGTAGATTCGTATCACTTCTGCTTTCGATTGGTATTCTGTTGGGAAATGAAACGAATAATCTACTCTCAGTAGCACTGATCACTATTGGTGAGGATTTGACAATTATTGTCTTCCATTATCTTCGAAGGGTCTTTAAACCTGTGCAGCGCTCCTCTGTTGGATAGATAAGAGAATTGGGGTACTCGGTTTCGCCCATTCTCAAGAGTTGAGAAAGCAATGGTTACTTGACTTCGCCCGTCTCCTCAAGGGTTGTACTCCATGCGTCGAGCTGGTTACTGACTTTCGCCTACTCTTTGCTCATACTTCTGAAGCACTCGAAGTGTTTGCACTCCTTGCATTGAGTTAGCTATTGTGATTCATCTTCTCAATGCCATCAAACTTTTGGAATGCAGGAAGTTTTCACCCCAACTTGGAGTAATTCTCTAATAGATTTGGTCACCTTTGGGATTATACCGTCTTCTCCATCAACCCTGTCGCCTACTCCACTGAATAGCAAAGGTATAGTACTGCGTACTACCTACTTCATTCCTTGGTCGTGCACTATTGCATGACTCGAAGTCCTTCACTTTCAGTTATTTTGATGAGAAGCTCGTTGACATCAGTCTTACCAAGTTCCTTGGCCTCTGCCCTTCAATCTTGTCTCGGTACTTGGAGTTTGTCTCTGCATGCTCCACCTCCTCAGCCCCTTTCATGACCAAGCGCTCTCCCTCTATGAGAGCAAGGGATCAATGATTTTCACGAAAGTCCCGCCTCTGCGGTACCACGGCGCTGCCATACCCATGGTCCTACTATCCGTCGCCTTGCATCTGCATCCCTTTTCTTTATGATCAGTAGATATGTCTCTGTGGCACTCCTTCGAGTCCACTTCTATTCTAACTTATGCTTGATTTTGGGTAACTAAGTCTCTCTGTACTCGTCGTCGCTTCCTCGCCCCTTTCGACCCCCTGCTTCAACACCTCTGTGTTCTCCAAGTAGCTCCATTTGGTCGATGGAAAGACAGACTGCAACTCCCATGCATGCCTCTGCCATCATGTTGTAGGGTTTGCACTGATTCTGTTCTCCTTAGCTTCCTTGGTAGCAACGTTCGCTTACTCGACCTTGTCCTCTGACTTGTCGGGCTCCCTTAAGCGAATATGGGCTCTGGAGCAGTCCAACTCTCCAGCTGCTTTAATCATACCTCTGCATGATCAAGTCTCTCCCATGGGACTCACTGGTACTTGCATTCGAACTTTTCCCTCGGTGGAACACAACCCCCATATACTAATAACCAAGGCTTTCATCTGATGCAAGATTCGATGCACACACGGTAGACCCGCCTCTGTGGTATCATGGCCTTCAATCCTTGAATCCATAGCCCTTCTTGCCGTCGTGTTATTCACCAAAGTGGATCTTCCAGTAGCTCCTGATCATACCTCCGTATGATATAGTCCCTCACGGGACTAGTCATGTGTATCGCATTGCCACGAACTGTTCCACCACGATCCGCTACACCATGGCGCCTCCTGGTGACATCTCCATTGCATTCTGATCCTAGTGGGATGAACTCGAATTGTGATCCCTCCATGTGTGGCCTCTGCTAATACATCGCAGGGTCTCTTCCACCTTCGATTTTGTTCGCTTCTTTGGCAATCGATCTTCATCCACCCGCTCTTGGGTCACACCTAGATGAAGCACCGCTCTAGGACAGTCCGTCGCCTAGTAGCTCCCGAAGTCCACCGACTTCGCTGAAAATGATGCACCATTGTCTGGATCCTGGGTCTCTACCCCTACTAGCACAATCTCTGTTGCGCACCGATTCCTTCATGGCAACTTGAATGGCAACACTGTGGTATATTCTTCAAGAGTACTTGTCTTTGCGTCCTCTTGCCCCGTGCCAAGGCCTTTTGAACCTAACTTCGCCTCCGCAAGTTGAGTCGCCTTAGTTCCTCCATCAAATGTTTCTCCGAGATAAGGTGCATGTGCCTATAAGCTCCCTTTGTCTTTGGTACTATGCAAGATGAGTCTACTCCATCAGAATGAAGGACCCATGGAACAACATGATCTTGCTCTTGCCTCTACAAGAGTTCATGTCCTTGACATTTGTCCAAGGAAAGCTCTGTGCCTCTACTCCGTGTTCCATCTTCTATGTTGGCTTTCTTTATGCGGCTTGGGTACTTCACCAAGTTACACCCAAGTTGCCCGTTCCTCGTTTTTGCATTGAGTTGATGGTGGCCCTCGTGCCCACCATTCCACGGGTTAGCCCTCCCTTGAGTCTGATCTTTATATCAACTCCAAGTGTGCCTTCATTTGTGTTGCATTGGGTCGCTCCCCCACTTGATCTCGCAATGCATCCACCAATGCATTCTCTCAAGCGAGATCATGCGACGACTCCTTGCTGCTCACTTGGTCCATTGAGCTTCGTGGAGTTGTTGTTTTTGAGCTACTCCTCAACATGTGCGGTCTGTTGCACATGATTCTCCCTCTGGAGAGCCGGGACTTATCCCTCCTGGATATCTATCCCGTTGGAGCAACATCTCTCTTCGTTTCGGAGACCACCATCCCTTTGGACTCCGATTTACTGAACAAACTGCGCATTGTTCTGCCTCCTGCAAACGCACTTGCTAGATTGCGACTCCACGTCAATACAACCCCCACTGCATCACTCAAGGCCTAGCAATATGCTGCACTCGCTGCACACTTCAGCCTCCTACGGACGTATCCTTCACATGCCGAAGAGAAAGTTTTAATGCTCCATGGTGCCGAGTTTCGGTCGTCTTGGGATGGCCGCAAACATTCCATCGTCTGCATACAAGCCCATGCATGAGTATCGAATTCTTCGAGTCAGCAATTCCCCTCACCTTAGTGAGCTTCGCACAACTCTTTCGGTCGCTGAGCAACTCATTCCACCTTGCATAGTCTCATTTTTTACCAAGCGCCTCGCTTGCCTTGAGCACCATCAAGCATAGTTGTCAACATTGAGTCGTAGCTCAAACTCAGCTATCCCAACTTTTATGCGCTCCACATTCTTCCAAGCTTGCTTGTTCTCGTGATGCCTCTTGCGCGAAGGGTTGACCATTCCTCTGAATGCCAATCTCAGATGCCCGCTCCTCCGAGCGACTCCTTTTCCCTACATCTCCATGCTCGTTTTCCCTCAAATGGTCGCGCGTGTGCTGACTGCCCTCAACGCAGCCCCGCTAGGTCCCCCACGTTTGCATGCCAAGTGTTTCTATGAGTTCTTGTCCCGCTCTAATACCATCTGTCACGAACTTAGCTGGTTTTGCCTAAGTCGTGCGGCACCCTTGCGTGTCCGTCCGCAAAGGTCAGCCTCCCATGGTCCCTTGGGACCTACAAAAGAGAAAATGGGTTAGAGAAAATGCCTCACTCGGGATCCACAAGCAAACAATTCCAAATACACTTCATAGACAATGCAAATTACAAACAGACTTTACAAGCTCTGAACGGTTACGCAACAAAGGGTCAAAATGGTCCACTACAGACCGAATATCTCTCACAAGTGTCCACATGACACAACCTTTATTTATAAGCCTAAGAAGGCCACCAAACCCAACTAAAATGGGGCATTTAAGCTTTCGACCGTCCCTCTACATGTTGTGCAAAGCATGAACAAACCAAAAGACACGAACATATATAAGTATTACATCAAACATTCTATTTAGAACTTTGTCCGTGACAGCATTGTTACAAATGATTCTTTTGTTCAGTAACTTTTTTTGTATTTCTTTTTAATATCTGCAGGGTGATGAAAGTCAGGAACTTTCCTCAGCTTCAAAACTCGAAGATGGCATTAACTTCTACCAATCTGTCAATCCTGATGTTGCAAAGCTTTTTCATATTGATCCCAATGCTAAACGTCCTTCTTTGGTGTTATTGAAAAAGGAGGCAGAAAAAATTTCCTACTATGGTATGCTCATTTGTGTAGTGTTCTGAAGGTATTTGTACTTGAAATAAAGTGTAAAAGGTAGATATTGACTGTAGTTTCAATTTTTGTAGATGGTCAATTCAGTAAGTCAGCAATTGTTGATTTTGTGTTTGCTAACAAGCTTCCACTGGTCACTACATTTACAATGGAAACTGCCCCAGAAATATTTGAAAATCCTATTAAAAAACAGGTAGGCCCTACTTGTATGTTAAATGTAATTGCTTTCATTTCAGTTTATTTTCTCATTTGGATTCTTTTCTTCTATCAGCTTTTGCTCTTTGCCATCTCAAATGATACCAATAAAGTCATGCCAGCATTCCAGGAGGCTGCAAAATTGTTTAAAGGAAAGGTTCGTGCTAATATTTCTAACTTGCAGTCTCTATAAGTTCTTTAGAAAGATGAAAAATACTGTTTCTTTAATTTCAGTCATAATAAACTATCAGATTTTATGTTGATGAAGGTACAACTGTTATTCTATTTATACAAACAAATAAAAAATTCTATGGAATGTACGCAAGCAGATCTCTGGTGTTCTACACTATGTTAGCATGTTGGTTGTTCAGGCTTCCTTTGGTAGCTCTCAGTTTTAGTTTTGAAGAGATAATGATAAGCTTTTGGAGGGTAGTCACTATGATGTGAGAAGCTAGTCCATCAAATGATTCATTTCTTTCTTTTTCCCCTTTAAATCGTTGGCAAATATTTGGTGGTCATTTTATTAGGTTCCTTTCTGACAATCAAGTGGCTAGGTATTATTCACAACATAACTTTTCATCTAACTCCAGTCATATTTTCTGATCCCTGATGCTATGTAATATATACAAGGTTATTTATCTCCATTTTGTTCTATGAGATCTGACTAGTGACATTTTCTATTTTCATCTCAAGCTTATCTTTGTATATGTCGAGATGGACAAGGAGGATGTCGGTAAACCAGTTTCAGATTACTTTGGAGTGACTGGAGATGGTCCTCAGGTAAGTATTTCTCCCATATTCAATCCAAAATTTGGTCTTCGATTGATCATTGACGTTTCAATCTTATCCACAATATTGCATCTGTATGACTTGGACAGGTTTTGGCATACTCGGGAAATGAGGATGCCAAGAAATTTTTTCTTGATGGTGAAGTCACACTTGATAATGTTAAGGTTAATATCACTAGATCCGTGTCTTAAATAATGCCAAGACCATGTTATTTGGTACACCGATGTTCTTGACATATTGCAATAATATATCAACTTTCTGAAATTCATGTTCCTATGCATGTATTCATGAAATCTGAAGTTTGCTTTCTTGATTTAGAGTTTTGCTGAGGGTTTCCTGGACGATAAGCTTAAGCCCTTCTATAAATCAGATATGATACCTGAGATAGTGAGTTGCCTAGTTTTCCACTTCAGCTTCTATCTACTGTGCAATATCTCTGATCAAAGAATCTATATTATTGTAATTGTGCACAGAATGATGGGGATGTGAAAATTGTTGTTGGTAAGAATTTTGATGAAATTGTCCTGGATGAGTCCAAGGATGTTCTTCTTGAGGTAAATCAATTAATCGACATAAATGAAGTAAACAATTTTTATTTGTAATTTGTTGTTAATTCATCTCTGATCCAGATATATGCACCATGGTGTGGGCATTGCCAAGCACTAGAACCAACATATAACAAGCTTGCCAAGCATCTACGGGGCATCGAGTCTCTAGTTATTGCGAAAATGGATGGCACCACAAATGAGCACCCTCGGGCCAAGGTCTTAATTCTCTCTTCGATAAACTTGACACTCAGATTGACTTGAGAATTGGTTATCGATACATAATTCATTTTTATGTTCATGTTCATCCCATAGAGTTATTCTGTCAGAGTTGAAGCTTCAAGTTTGTACCATGGTCAACTATGTCATATAGTGTCTTATATAAATAAATAAATATGTATGTATGTAGTATGTATGTATGCAGTTAAACTTTCTTGATGTGTTTAATGATACCAGTGAACCTAGTCTTCGTGATTAATCAGCAAGCAAGAGACTCAAATATTTTACTTCCCTACATGGAAGCATGGGAGCTGAATGTGTGTTTTATTTGTTTCAGACTGATGGCTTCCCTACACTTCTCTTCTTTCCAGCTGGGAACAAAAGCTTTGATCCGGTAACTACATTATACTTTTTAACTCAGTGCCATAGATATTTTCTTAATTATCCTTTTCCCTTTACCTATTGTCCATGAACATTTTTATGATATTATTTTGAAAATGTATTGTAATTTTCACTTGTTTACTTTGATACCCAAATCATGTAGATCACAGTGGATACTGACAGAACAGTGAAGGCATTCTATATATTCATCAAGCAACATGCAGCAATCCCTTTCAAGCTCCAGAAGCCGGCAGCAGCTGCAAAATCTGAGACCACCACGGACGGATTGGCTTCCTTCGTCGGTGAGAAGAGTGCGACCCCGGACGTGAAAGATGAATTGTAAGTCTTTCAAGGAGCACAAAATCTAGAATTGCTTTTTTGGCATGTGGAGGTTTTAGTTTTGTTAGCTTTGAGCAATAGATGTCCCTGTAGAATTAAGACTTAAATTACAAGAATAATGGACTGCTGATGCCCCCTTTCTCTTGTGGAATAGAATGGTTCACTAGAATTAACGTGCTTTTCTTAAGCATGAAAAATGACCAACATCTTTTCTGCCGTGTGGCTGTGCTTTGAATGATTATATGGTATGGAAGACATCATCTATTAATTTATGAGTTGATAATTCATAATGCAGATAATTCAGATGGGATAGTGTTGATGAAAATACAGATGTACAGAATTTATGAGATCCATGAAGGAATGTACAAAGCAGATGAAATATATGATGGTTTAACATCCTTTCATGTTATCTAGCTTAATATGGAGTGATGCATTAGATTACTGCTAGAATTCAAGTGGAGGTCAGACATGTTAGATCCTGTAGTATTTGTTCCACCACAACAGCACAAGAAAATATTGCTACCTCAACTAGTACAACAGGCACAGCATGAGATGACATACCTTCTCGAAGGCCATCAACTTGCTCGTCTTTGTCCTCGGCCTTATCTTAGGAACTTCTCGCCCAGGCCATTGCAGGTGGAAGAATCCCATACAGTACCATCATGCAGTAACCACCCTTGAAGAAAGTAGTCTAATTAGACAAAAGATGCAAAGGAGCATAATTCCATCTTCAAGAAGATGATGCGGCAGAAGACCAGCAACAATCTATGCTAGCAACTAAAGGAAAAGCCTGAATGTACACGGATAAAGACATCGTTCCATAGTTCATTATACTCCATCAGAAAAAGGTCGAAATCAGGGAACGTATGAAATCAGGGAACATCGTGTGTAGGAGAACCTGGAAAGATTCAGATTTGCATGTTTTGCTCGAACGTTTACCGCAATACCTGTTGCTATGGAAAATGCATCTGATACAACTGTTGAAACGAGAATAGACGGAAAAATCACTATGGAAATTGCCGAAATATTCAGCTTTGCTGCTCTCCCACCATTTTGTTGCTTCAGTCTTCTGTGGCATCTCCTGTACCATCATCGCTGCTCTTTGGTTCTTCCTGTGACCACAAGTAAGGTAGCTTCGGTATCATCAAGCAGGATTTTGATATCTATTTACAGATTCTGTAGAACGCTGAGGAATTTCTAGTGAAAACATGATTTCCATTTTATCTTACTTGTACAGAAGCATGGAAGCTGCTGAGTTGTTCTACGAAGAACAGAGAGAAGCCAAGGAGAGTGCCAATTAGTGATGTCCCGACTGCTAGAATTGAGAATGTTTCCACCATCGGCAACATGCTGCTCCACCTTACGCTGACACAACAAATCGATCAGAGATGAACTATCTCCATGGGCATATATTATCTATTCTGCAAACAGAGTCTAGCCATGCATGCACATGGACTATGCTCATGTGATTACGTCTAAGCCATACCTTATGAGCAATCAATAGCATGGGATCAATGGCATCCAAATTGGAGGAGATTCCAAGTGCGATACTTTTCCCACACCAGTAAAGAGATCAATGGCACGGTGCTGCCTAAAAGAATTGAGAACCTCACCCGTGCTAGATTGCCTCCGAGATATGCACAGATAACTGCAGGACGACGACGACGAAGAAGAAGAAGAAGAAGAAGAAGAAGCATCAGCAAGATTGTGGTTCACGTTCATCACTAACTGTTTAATTGCTTTGCAACCCTTAGCAGTAGTATTCAGTACCAGGTGGTCTGTGGCGCCTTCGCCCAATCTGAGGAGGTTACTGAGACCGTCCCACCACCAAAGGAGACAGACATGGCCTCGATCAGTACCAGTAAACCTTTGGTTAGTGCCATTCCAGCATTAGTGAGAAGAAGATCTCAACTGTAGTAGCCATTTAGAGAGAGCGAAAGCAGCAGCCAAACCTATCATTGTGACGGTCAGCCATTGATTCACTTGGTCTGTGATGGTCATGCCACCGACCAGTATGGGCAGTGCCACGAGGAGCGTGAAGAGGTTGCAAGGTGGAAGCAGGGAGGCCGATCAAGTGAGAGAGAACTTCCCCTGACTTGGAGGTGTAGGCCACCACACAAGTGTAGCGCAAGAAGAGGTAGGCGACAGTGGCCAAGTTCCCTCCCCAGACGCCCAGTGTCTCCTGAGCCATTGTTCTGAGGGACACAACTTCCAAGTCATCCCCTGTTTCCTCAACTCAATGTTTACTTCGGCTAGCAAAAGGGATTCGATCACCAGGACCACCCATCACAGGATTATGGATATCGCACTTGGAATGAATCCCTGCATTAGGACATGACGGATGAGAAAAAGCATATGCTTTCTAGACCTTTCAGAGAGAGAGAGAGAAGCATATACCGCAGGAGAAGTTTTTTCTAGTAGAGCAAGTATTCCAGAACCGATGCTGGTTCCGACGATCCAGGAGACCGCACCGAGCATGGTTCCCTTCTTCCCTGCACCTTCTGGATCAGGTGAGTGCAGGGGCTCATCGTCCGAGGTCGACCCGGCCTTGGCCGCCGTGGGTAGCGTCTAATGGCTCCTGATCTGTACTTTCTTGCAACGCCGTCTCATTGCCCAAACACAAGGAAATGGCATGTCAGAGACGAGAGAAGGAACGTACTGATTTGGGATGGTGCTGCAGAGTGCTGTGGCGTGTCGACTCATTGGTGCTCCAAATGAGCATGCGATGGCTCTGGTTCTGTGAAAGATTAGGCTCTTTGAGCAGGAAGGCATTCTCAGTCCCTGAGCAAGCGATCGAGAGTTCAGGGGAGGAGAATGTTTGTGGAGGGAATCTGCTGTGAAGCGTCGAAGGAACCAAAAAAATTGTAGAGAATCGAAGGAATAAATGAGTGGCTGTGGAAGAATCTTCACGGTATTGTTGATGATGAGATGAGTGGCTGGAATTGCTCACGTTTTGTACCATTAGATTCTGATGGAAAAAGCTTGTTCAGATCAATCGTGTCTCCGGCACTGCCTGCCAATGGAAGAAGAGGACATGAGAGCAGAGGTTTTCAAGAAGGAAGATCTTCAGGTTGACGCTCGCTTCCTCACGTGTTGAGCGAGGTAGTGACGACCGCCAAAGGAGGGTATTCCGACACCAAAGAGTCCGTCTTTGCATCATCTCCGGCCTCTTCGGCATTGACGTTGAGTCTAAAATTATATATATATATATATATATATATATATATATATATATATATATATATATATATATATATATATATATATATATATATATATATATATATATATATATACCCTCATAAGGTCTTAATAAGTAATTAAGAGGATCTTTCCTTTCTATTGGTCAATAATTATAATCAAAATTTAATCAAATTTATAATATATCAATTTTTTCACTTTGCTCATTAATTGATAAGATATAAAATATTAAAATAAAAATAAATAAATAAAATATATTTAAAATAATTTTATTTAATTGAATTCTAAAATTTTGAAAATTTTTTATATATACGCACGAATTTTATAAAATAAGTCAATTAGTCCAATAAACATAATACCACATTAAGCTTGACTATCAATGCAAGCCATAGTGATTGTTTATCATCAATATTTTATTTTCTTTTATGTACCATAATATTATTAATTTTTCATAATATAGTTCAAAATGATCCCTATAATTTATCTTATTAAATCAATCTTATTATCATATTCAATTATAATATGTATTTACATAAATATGAACATAATAGTAAAAATAAATAACTTTAATTATGTAAATAAAAAAGTCAATTATAATATCTATTAAACATTCATTATCATATCTTTTATTGATTGCTCATAAATTTAATCATAAAAATATATTTTTCAAACACTCTAGATTGTATATTATAAGTGAATAGATTAATAATCAATACAATGGAACTCAAATTTTTAATTGATATTAATTATTTCTAGATTTTTTTTTATCATCAAGTATTTTATATCATAATACACTGCCAAAGTATTCATCATTCTTAGAGAAGAAAACTATTGCGATATATCACAAAATATCTTAAATTACTTGGTAATTGAGTTTGACTATATCAATTACCTCAAAGTTTGATGAGATAAAATTTTATAGTCATAAAGCTTGATTAGTGACCTCAAAGTATACCACAAAATCAACTTTTATTAATAATAATATAATAATATATTACTTTATTTTTTTTCCTCTAAATTTTTCCTTCAACTAATAATTATAAAACATATAGAGTATCTCATACTATTTAGATAATTTATAGAATCAACATCTGAAATAGGATCATTTCAAGCTATTCTAATTTCATATATATGAGCATATAATCTTTCGTCTATTTTAGATATCTTATTATTTTCTTTATAATATTTTAATATTTTATTTCTATATAACTCTAATTATATATCAAATATTTAGATTAAAAATTGATATTTGATTAGGTATAGACTTGAGCATATAATAGACTTCTAACTATACGTACATAATAATTTTTTATCTAATTATTTTTTAAGTTATTTAAAAAATACTTGTTTTGATTGAATATGTCATTTGTTGAATAAAGTTACACACTAAATCTCTCAAAGACTTGGTCAATATATTATTTTTAAGATGCTATACTAATTGTTAAGATCTATCTTTGAATTTATCTATGTTAATAACATAAGATATCTTCTTCATATCAATCATTTTAAAATTCTTAGTGAGAAATTTTTTAATTTGATGCAATAAACTAAGATCATTGCCGGTAAACAAAATATTATCCAGACCAATATAATAAACTACTTCCATTAGCCTTTAGATATAAAATTTGATCATTGGTATTTTTCTTAAATTAAAAAATAATGATATTATAAAACTTTACACACCATTGTTTGAAGGCTTATTTAATGTCATAAATTGACTTTCTAAATTTACATACTAATTTTTATATTTTTATTTTCTATATAAATTATTTAGGTTAATTCATATAAATCTATATCCTAAAATATCTTATTATGATCGATGCATTCTTTATAAGTAAAATCTTTAACCACAAGTCTGACTTTTATATTATTCGATGTTATCCTTTGAATCATATTTATATAATAATTTTTTTATAGTTTTTGAGCAATTAAAAAAATTTTCAAACACCATTTTGGTCTATTGATTTCAACTCTTATTTTATTACATTATATATTTTTTTTAAATCATTACTTTTCATAATTTATTAAAACAATGAGGGATCCTTTTAATTGGTATATCATAATATGATTCTGATATATATACTATATATAATAAAAACTAACAAATCTTCTTTTCCCTTTGAGATCTTTTCAAAATTATCGATTGTGGTTGTTCTATAAGATCGATGATATCAACATTACGTGGAAGTTTATCATCAATATTATTTTATTATTCACTCTCAATAATTCTTTTAGTGATTCAAGGAATAACAATCTCTCAAAAATAATAAATGGGTATAAACCTATATCTCATTAATATTAAGATTAGATTTCAAGATTTTTACTTCTACTAATTCGCTATTTTCTAGGAATCCTACGTTATTAGATTCAACTATCCTTATACTATGATTAAGATAACAAAATCTATATTCCTTTAAATTTTTCTAGATCAATAATAAAATATCAAAAAATAGTTCTTGAATCCAATTTCTGTGAATTAAATATACTTATCTTAGTAGAACAATCCTAAATATGTAAATATCTCAAGTTAGGTTTCTTGTTAATGCATAACTCAAAGGAAGTTGATGAAATTGACTTACTAGGATCACCGTTCAAGATATATATAATTGTCCTTAGAGTTTCTCCTCAATTCGAGCAGAGAAGAATAACATATTATACTCCTAACCATATTCACAAGAGTATATTTTACATTTCAGCAATTTCATTCTATTATGGTACATCTTGTAAAATATACTAAGCATAAATATCTTATTTTTCTAAGAATCTAACAAAAAGGGTCAGAAGTATAATCGAGCTTATCATATATGTCATAAAAAATTATCATAAAATTTATCACTTTTATTTAATTATCTCTTGACTTTATTTATGTATACCTAAATGTATCAATAATATAAGACCTTAAATAGTCATATCTCAATAGGTAATACATAAAAGTACTAAAATATTTCTTTCTCTATTAAAACAAGAAACATGAAGTGACCTATAGATGCAATTATATACAATCTTAGGGAGTTTATGATATGTTTCATTCCAAATTACAAGATTGTTGTAAACTCAAGATTAATATTTATTTCGTATAAACCATCATATAGAATTTAAAAATTAATTTTTATGAAAACATAACTATATTGGATTTACAACTATCAAAAGAAAAAAAATATTCTGATAATTCTAAATAAAGAACCTAAATTTCTAAAATTATAGGAATATAATATCATATTAATCATCTCTATGCATTAGTGATAAATACAATTTCTATTACTATCATTTTAAATAATTCCCTATTATGATGAATATTTCATACTCTTTTGGTTCCCATATAAAAATGAATATCTATTATTAGTAACATAAGTTAAAGCATTAGTATCAATTGTCATGCCCTCCGAATCGATAATATTAAAATTTTTTTCATAAACTAATTCAGGATCCAAACTAACATTTGAGGGTACTGAGAAACATTCAAATATCAATCACATTTATAAAACCTATGCAGTTTATAATCATACACCACGTTACTCGACAATTCATATTTATGAAAACCCAAGCTAATTTAACAAAATATTAACCTCACTTATAAATCCACAAGCTAAACAATTTATACAATCAGATCTCAAATCATTTACCACAAGTTCATATTATCGTAAACTAAACATTCCAAAATTCCAAACGTGAGAGGTCGTTTATGCTAGTCATAGGTGCATAGTAAGTCAATCACATTAGTGATGGCATGTGTGACTTGATACGAAATCATTTTTTGCTTATTATATTTTGGCATTTATCACTTTATTGTTGGGAAATCATGGGGGGCGACATCATATGCGCAGCGGAAGAACAAGAAAACAAAAATCCCCGATTCCCAAAAAGATGTTCGTCGTCGTGCGAAGATTGGTGCGCAAAAAATCCGCAAAACACAAAACTGCGTATAGAGATTGTGTTACCTAGGGAGATCGTATATCCCTGTTTCCTTGCAGATCCTTAGGAGAGGGTGAAGGAGGTCAAGCGTCCTCCTCTCTAGCGGTGATCCACACAGCAGGGTTGCGACGACGCTCCTCAAAACTCCAGGCCTACTCTGAGGTGGAGAGGGGGAGGAGAATAGGAAGGGCAAGCAAAGACTCTAGCCTATGAGGCTGTGAATCCCTCCTATTTATAGAGATCCCGTGTCAAACCCTAATGGGTCCTTCCCTAGTGGGTATTGGATCTGCATCCAATAAGACAAGGGCTTCGTCGGATATCTCATATCCGAACCTCTACTCATCGCAATGCCTACCATATGTGTGTGACCCTCTAGGCTCAATATCGAGCTGGCCGTGAGTCATACCTATCAGAACTCCTTCTAACTCAGTTAATTATTATCTCTGTAATAATTCACTCGACTCATTGACTACGGACGTACTAGGCCACTACGCCGTAGTCCCCAGACGATACAGGGGAATCCAATCCATTGGACCTGTCTGTCCTCAGTTACCATGTACCTATAGTCCCTCATCCATCTAATATCCCAGAGACCGTATATCGAGCATGGTGCTGTCAGACCCATACGGTTTCTACTCGAGTCTTGCTCTAATCGGATTCTCCCGGAGAACTCTTTCTCTCTCAACCCGAATGACCCTGGCCAGGGATTTGTCTGAGCAAGAATACATGGGATATTCCTCTCATGACGCCGAGAGTGGATGATCCTCTGTCGACACTCAATAGCCCTCGTAAGGTCGACTACCACTCCCAATAACCAGCTGTACTAGATCTGGGACAGCCAAACCTATAAGTCTGGTATCAAAGAGTGGAGCACTCATACAGGACATCCTTGGTGTCTCAAGTCTAAGGACCAGATACACCACTAGGACTACGAAATCGCTGTCTGACAATAAGGCATCATCAACCATCCAGCATTCCGTAAGCGGATCAATCAGTGAACTCATTCTCCAATGAGCACCTGTACTGTATCCCTAGTGTCCCTACACGAGCAGCTATGAGACCAGCTGCATCCATCATATGGACGGGTATACAACACACCAATCTATCCGGTTATCACGATGTCCGTCTCGAGTAACCTATGACCGGGATTATTTAGGATATGTGTTTAAAGGTGAATCGATCTCATTATCGTGATCTCATCACGATCCGATTCCTATTGCACAAATCCAAGGACATCACAATATATATATATGCACATATGCAATAGTTATAAAGTGATATACGCCAAAATATAATAAGCAAAAAGATTCTGTATCAAGTCACACGTCCCATCACTCACGTGATTGGCTTGCTGGGCACCTATGACTAGCATTTATATTAACTATTGCATATATGCATATATATATTGTGATATCCTTGGATCTGTGCAATGGGAATCGGATCGTGATGAGATCACGATAATGAGATCGATTCACCTTTAAACACAGATCATAAATAATCCCGGTTATAGGTTACTCGAGAGGGACATCATGATAACCAGACAGACTGGTGTGCTGTATACTCATCCATATGATGGATGTAGTTGGTCTCATAGCTGCTCGTGTGGGGACACTAGGGATACAGGTGCTCATTGGAGAATGAGTTCACTGATTGATCCGCTTACGGAATGCTGGATGGTTGATGATGCCTTATTGTTAGATAGTAATTCCGCAGTCCTAGTGGTGTATCTGGTTCCTTAGACTTGAGACACTAAGGATATCTTGTATGAGTGTTCCACTCTTTGATACCAGACTTATAGGTTTGGCAGTCCCAGATCTAGTACAACTGGTCACTAGGAGTGACAGTCAACCTTACGAAGGCTATTGAGTGTCGATAGAGGATCATCCGCTCTTAGCATCATAAGAGGAATATCTTATTTGTTCTTGCTTCGATAAATCCCTGGCCAGGGTCATTCGGGTTGAGAGAGAAAGTGTTCTCCGGGAGAATTCGATTAGAGCGAGACTCGAGTAGAAACCGTATGAGTCTGACAGCACTATGCTCGATGTACGATCTCTGTGATATTAAATGGATAAGGGACAATAAGTATATTATAACCGAGGACAGACAGATCCAATGGATTGGATTCCCCTGTATCGTTTGGGGACTACGGCATAGTGGCCTAGTACGTTTGTAGTCGATGAGTCGAGTGAATTATTATAGAGATAATAATTCACTAAGTTACAAGGAGTTCTGATAGGTATGACTCACGGCCAACTCGATATTAGGCCTAGAGGGTCACACATATATGGTAGACATTGCGATGAGTAGAGGTTCGGATATAAGATATCCGTCGGAGCCCCTATTTTATTGGATATCTAATAAGCCCATGAATTATTGGATCCCATGGACGAGATCAAATAAGAGCTCATGAGAGATTATTGGATAGAGATCCACTAATTTAAAAGGCTTGGGTAATTGGATGCAAATCCAATACCCACTAGGGGTGGATCCATTAGGTTTTGACAAAGGACCTCTATAAATAGGAGAGATTCAAAGCCTCATAGGCTAGAGCTTTTGCTTGCCTCTCCTATTCTCCTTCCCCTCTCCACCTTAGAGTAGGCCTCGAGTTTTGAGGAGCGTCGTCGCAGCCCTACTGTGTGGATCACCGCTAGAGAGGAGGACGTTTGACCTCCTTCACCTCTCCTAAAGATCTGCAAGGAAACAAGGATATACGATCTCTCTAGGTAACACAATATACTATATACGCAGTTTTAAGTTTCGTGGATTTTGTGCACCAATCTTTGCACGACGACGAACATCTCTTTGGGAATAGGGGATTTTGTTTTTCTTGTTCTTCCACTACGCATGTGATGTCGCCCCCAAGATTTTCCAACAGTGGTATCAGAGCTAGGTTGTTCAAGTGAAAGATTGGTTTTGAACTGCGTGTGTTGTGTTTTGGAGAAGCTTTTGACGTCAAAATCGTTGACGCAAAAGCGAGAAAGGACAGCAAATGTTGCTGCCCTTACTGCTGTCGTAGATGCAAGCACTGCCATCTGCGTGCAAGTAGGCCGCTTGCAGCGGCAACCATAAGGCAGGCCGCGTGCGGCCAGGCCCCTGCGCGTGGGCACTGCGCCCACACGCAAGGGCGGCACCTGCGTGTGCTGAACCCACGGGCAAAGGCGCCTGCAGCTGCTTCTCCGCGGGGTGAGGCGCCGCAGGGCAACTGCACCTGCCGTCGCTGCTCCCGCGGGCGAAACCCCCCGCAGGGGCGGCCGCCCGGCAGGGCAACACCGCCTGCGAGCGTTGCCTCGTGGGACGAACCGCCCGCGGAGGTGGTGGTGCCGCCAACGGGCGTGTCGCCCGTAGGCGAGGGCAGCGCCCCGCCCTCCACCGCACATGCCATCGCCAGCAGGGTGGCGGTGGTGGCAACAGCAAAGGGGAGTATGGCATTAGGGCATACTTGGGCAAAAAGATAGTTTTGCCCTTGAGAATTTGAGAAATTCCAATTTCTATCGTTTGTTTGAATTATGAAAATACCCTTAGAAATTCAAAAATTTCCTATATATCCCTGATTTCAGAAAAATATTAATTAATTAAAAATTTTAGTTGATTATTATTTTTATCATTATCTAGTAGTCCTACATGATGATGATTATTTATATATGTGATGTATGATGTGTGGACAGATGATCATGGACCGTGTGATGTGTGTACTTATGATTATTATTATTGGGGCCTGCAAGCCTTCATTAAATTTCTTGTTTATTGTCGGGCTTGCGTGCCTAATGATTAAGTTGTAATCACATGAGGAGGCGCAGCGGGAGCGTGGATGCGATAGCGAGACCCACGAGATGAACGATTACGATGCATAGAGATGCATCGAGATGTCGACGGAACTAACGAGGATGAGATGGAGGATCACATGGCATGAAGATGTACCATTGCGTACATAGATATTGATGTGAGTGATCAGGCCTATTGGCTCGATCAGGCCTATTGGCTCGGGTCTGATCACAATAGGTTGTGGTCCATGATTATCTAGTATGATTGCTAATACACATACTAGATATGTATATATATTTACATGCGATGTAGATATATATTAAATATGTATATGTGTGATATGTCATATTAGGAGACCAAATCATACAAACCTCTCTCTTTATAATATTAAGTCGGTAAACGTGAGGTAATTAAATTGACCCACGTGGCCTTCCATCGTTATAGGTAGGAACCAATTCCCGGTGTAGGTTGAGTTGGTCGAGTCCCTCGAGGGTATATCATCAAATCAGACTAATCTTGTAACGAAGATGTTGACTTAACCAAGCATCATGGTTGGTCGAGTCCCTCGAGACCATAGTGATTCGAAGGCCGAATAGGACGGGAATCACAAGGAGTTGTGATCGGCAAGAGTTACCTACTTTTTGGGCTTAGTGTGATTGGTCGAGTCCCTCGAGGTTACACTAAGACGCTGATTGGATCCTGATCCCCACTAGAAGTCTGCTGGAGACTTTCGTTTCACGTGCTGAGGATATCGCGTGACTCGCTAGTAAAATAGTGGGAGCATATTAAAATAGAAGTCCATATCTTGATAGTTTATTTTGTTAGGATCGGAGCGGCACTAAGAGGGGGGGGGGGTGAATTAGTGCAGCGGATTAAAATTTTGGTTTCGACAAATCTTTTGATACGATAAAAACCGAACTCGAAAAGCTTAACTTGAACGCGTGTTCGTAAAGGTGTGCAGCAAAGGTAATGAGGAAATAAAGCACGTAAGAAGGTTTGCAGTAATGTAAATAGCAATAAGAAAATGCAACCCAGAGATCACACCAATTTTAAAGTGGTTCGGTCAAATGACCTACATCCACTTACGAGGCCCTCTTCGATGAGGCTCCCACCTTCCACTAGCAAATCTCTTAAAGGAGAGGACAAACACCCCTCTTACAACATTTTACAAGCGGTTCACACTCTTACAAATTTTCAGCAAGAAAGAAGGAGGTGAACACTCTAGCAAATTGAAAACAAGACTTGCTAAGACTTTTCTAAGACCTTTCTCTCAATCAATTGCTTCTCAAAAGTTGTAATCTCAGTTGAGAATTGAGGGGTATTTATAGGCCTAAGAGGATTCAAATTTGGGCTCCAAAATTTGAATTCTCTTTGGTTCCCGATGCTGGCGGTGCCACCGCCTATCAGTGTCTGACACTGACAGTGTACTAGCGGTGCCACCGCCTATCAGTGTCTGACACTGACAGTGTACTAGCGGTGCCACCGCCTGGCTCTCGGGTGCTGGGCAGTGCCATCGCCCAACCAAGTGGTGCCACCGCCTGGCTCT
This sequence comes from Musa acuminata AAA Group, assembly GCF_036884655.1. NCBI lineage: Eukaryota > Viridiplantae > Streptophyta > Magnoliopsida > Zingiberales > Musaceae > Musa > Musa acuminata. The sequence goes on from NC_088345.1 coordinate 12,533,537, forward strand.
CGGGTGCTGGACGGTGCCACCGCCCAGTCTAGTGGTGCCACCGCCAGACCCTTCGGTTCACTGGTTGGGCTTTAAGTTCAGCCTAAACCAAGTCTAATTTTGGGCCCAGTTGGCCTCTAACCAGGATATAGGATTATCTTTTAATCCTAATCCTAATTACATGTGAACTACGTAACTAAAAACATCCAAAGCAAGTTTTCAACCACGAACGTCGAGTCTTATTCCGGCGAGCTTTCCGACGAACTTCCGGCGGACTTTCGATATGCCCTCGGATTTCTTCCGACGAACTCCCAGTAGACTCCCGATCTTATGACGACTTCAACGAGTAGCCGAGCCTTCTCGGTGATCTCCGCGAACCTCCGACGATCTCTTCGGCGAACTTCCGAAAGTTCCTGATTTCTTCTCGGTTGGTTCCGGCAGCATTCCAACGATTCTTCGGACTCTTAAACGTCCATCGAACTTGACTCCGGTATTCTTGCTTTATGTTTTCTGGTTATCGTAGTTAATCATGCACACTTAACTCAATAATATGGATTAGATCAATTAACCCATCAATTGATTTTATCATCAAAATATGAGATTCAACAATCTCCCCCTTTTTGATGATGACAATTAATTGATGACGGAGTTAAACATAACTCCCCCTATCTATATGCCATATTATGAGAAGATAAAAACACTTGAATTCTATCCCATTGAATTCAAGCATAAACCGATAAGTTCTAACCATTGAACTTATCGTTATTCTCATTAAGCATAAGTAAATACGAAACTTCGATGAAAATTATTTTCAAGTCGAATGATAAGGGACGATTTTTACTACGACAAGAGATAAAGATTTTCAACATGAATTTCATGATATAGATGTAAGGCATGCTTTCAATATGATTAATCAATCTTGCGATATTCTCAAATATTTTGCAAGGCATATAAGACATTCATATCACACAAGCTTTTGCAATTCATATAAGTCATGCTATCAAAATGGTATAAGTCATCACTTTTCTCTCCCTTTGTCATCAACAAAAAGGAGATAGACTTTGAAGCACACAATTTGTGATCATAAAATCATTAGAGAAAGAATTCAGCATTAAGATTAATCATTCAAATTTGCTAAAAAATATTTATCCAGAATTCATCTAAAAAAATCAGCATTCATTTAGAAAAAAAATCAGCATATATCCAGAATTTTAAAAATACATCTAAAAAGAATGTTCAGTTTTCGTTCAAAAGATGACAAGCTTCGAACTTGATATTAAGAGTAAACATAACAGAATAAAAAGATACATCAATTAATCCTTAGGAGGTAATCCATAGTGCTGATACATAACATCTATTTTTTAATTCATTTGTCGTAGTTCCTTCAAAATTTAAATTTGCTAGAGTCGCCCGTCAAAGCCCAATTCGCCGTTTCACCTTTGGAAGTTCTTGATTCATCCTTGGGTGCCCTCCTCTTCTTTGGCCTCTTTCTCCATTCAGGTTCATTGTTTATTTTAGATTTTTGTTTAATGAACTTATTAAGATTTAGTGTTCGAAGTTCAAATTCATCATTGTCCTCATCACTTGAGTCATTGCTCACGTGTTATTCATTTATCTGGAGTTCCAAATCCTTCCTATTCTTTGGAAGATGGTTCAAGTGTTCATCGGGTTCAAAATGTTCCAAAAGTGTCATTTCATAGGTCATTAATGACCCGATTAATTCTTCTAATGGAAAATCATTTAAATTTTTTGTCTCTTGTATCGCAGTTATTTTAGAATCCCAACTTTTTGGAAAGGATCTTAAGATCTTGCTTACGAGATCAAAATTCGAAAAAGATTTACCAAGAACTCTTAGATTATTGATGACATCTGTGAAACATGTGTACATATCGCCTATACTCTGGCTTGGTTGTATTAAAAAAAGCTCAAAAATATGCAATAAAATGTTAACTTTCGAGTCTTTAAGTTACTAGTTCCCTCGTGCGTGATTTCAAGTGTTCGCCAAATATAAAATCCCGTTTCACACGTAAAAATCCGATTGAACTCATTTTTGTCCAAAGCGCAAAATAAGGCATTCATAGCCTTTGCGTTTAAAGAAAAATACTTCTTCTCCAAATCCGACCATTCGTTCATCGGTTTAGAGGGAAGTTGAAAACCGTTTTCAACAATATTCTATAAATCCAAATTCATAGAAATAAAAAAAACTCTCATTCGAGTTTTCCAATAAGTGTAATCCAATCCGCTAAACAACGGTGGACGAACAACCAATAAGCCCTCTTGAAAGCCATGAAGAGCCATTTCTCTTGGGTGTAAATCCGAAATGAGAAATACTCGGCTCTGATACCAATTGTTAGGATCGGAGCGACACTAAGAGGCGGGGGGCGGGGGGGGGGGGGGGGGGGGGGCGGGGTGGTGGTGGGGGTGAATTAGTGCAGCGGATTAAAACTCGTAAGTTTAAAAACGATTTCGTAAATGCGTAGAGATTTCAATTCGTCAATGACTTGGAGAAAGTAGCTCGAGTAAAGTGAAAAGATGAAAACCAAAAGCTTGCTGCTATGTAAATAATGGTTTCAAAAATGTAAGAACTCACACATTCAAGGAACGCACCAATTTAAAGTGGTTCGGTCAAAATGACCTACATCCACTTACGAAGCCTTCTCCAATGAGGCTCCCAACTTCCACTAGCAAATCACTTTGAAGGGGAAGGACAAATACCCCTCTTACAACCTTTTACAAGTGGTTCACACTCTTACAAATTTTCAAAGAGAAAGAGGGAGGTGAACACTCACGCTATTGAAAACAAAAACTCGCTAAAGACTGTGCTAAGACTTTTATCTCAATCTCTTGCTTCTTAAAGGTTGTATTCTCGGCTAAGAATTGAGGGGTATTTATAGGCCCTAAGAGGATTCAAATTTAGGCTCCAAATTTTGAATTCTCTTGGGTTTCCGAGGTTGGCGGTGCCACCGCCTATCAGTGTCTGACACTGATAGTGTACTGGCGGTGCCACCGCCCAGTCCAGTGGTGCCACCGCTCGGTTCTTGGGTTCTGGGCGGTGCCACCGCCTACACTATTTCAGCTCACTGGTTGGGCTACAAACTTGGCCCAAACCAGTCCGAACTCGGGCCCAATTGGCCGCTACTTATGTTGTAGGATTAACACCTAATCTTAACCCTAATTAATGTGCTAACTATAAATTTAAAGACATTTCCTAAGCTATTACAAAGTCCACAAGTCAAGACTTCTTTCGGCGAGCTTCCGACGAACTTCCGGCGAACTCTCGGAAACCATTCTACAGACTCCCGGCAAGCTCCTAGACTTCACGATTTGATCTTGGCAAGTTCCAACGAGCTTCTTCGGCAAGCTCCGATCCTTCTTGGCGAGCTCCGCGAACTTCCAACGAACCTTCTGGCGAGCTTTCGAAAAACCCTTCGGCAAGCTCCCTACTCATTCTCGGCTAGTTCCGGCAACATTCCCGATGAACCTTTGGACTTCCGTCGAACTCCCGAACTTGCAACGAATCCTTCGTGCTTGATTCCGACACTTTGTTTCGCTTTATATCTTCATCGTTATCATAGTTAATCCTGCACACACAAGCCAAAACTCTACTCCGATCTAGACAATTATTACCTTGCGAATTGACATTCTATTGCTCGGCACGTCATTGGTTGGCGCTTCGTCCGATTCTTCAGCGCATCATCCTCTCTTGCGGCTTATTGCCCAATCAGTGGTCGACCTCCGCAACCCCAATATCCTTGGCGCAATTCCGCTCTCCTTGGCCTGATGCCTAACGTCCGAAGCCTTCTGTCGTCCAATATACTGATGTGATCTCCTCCGGTGCAACGTCAATTCCTCCTGCGTCAACTGTCTAATCCTGATCGAGTAGACCTGCATCACTCAAAATGTAGTTAAACATCTAAACACAATCAATTAGTTTCATCATAAAAATCCAAGATTCAACAATAGGCTTGATATAGCACATGCTCTGAGTGTCACGAGCAGGTATCAAGCGGATCCAGGCTTGGAGCACTGGAAAACAGTAAAGTATATCCTTAAGTACTTGAGAAGGACTAAGGATATTTTACTAGTCTATAGAGATAGTAGCCTCAAGGTTGAAGGCTACACAAACTCGAGTTTTCAGTCTAATATCGATGATAACAAGTCGAATTCAGGGTATGTGTATACCTTGAATGGAGGAGCAATATACTGGAAGAGTTCCAAGCAAGATACTACTGTTGACTCGACCACAGAGGCGGAGTAAATTGCTGCATCAGATGCAGCAAAGGAGAGAGTCTGGGTGAAGAAGTTCATCACAGATTTGGGAGTCATGCCGGATAGCGAGGAGCCGATTTCCTTATATTGCGACAACAACAGGGCAATTGCTCAAGCGAAGAAACTCATGTCTCATCAGAAATCTAAGCATGTTCTGAGGAGGTTCCACCTTGATAGGGAAAATAATGGTGACATGATGTGCCACGACGACAGTCCCACCTGGGCACCACGCTGCCCGATGAGGAAGGCAATAACGCTGACTAGACCCGCGCTGACGACACCCGCTGTCAAGCAACGACTTCCGACCCCGCACACTTGACCATGGCTAGGCAGGACAACGACCGACCCCCGCCCATACCCTGCGGTGATCCGGTCCTCCACGCAACGCCAACGACTGTGTCAGACGCCATCAGAGGTACGATCCTGCTCCTACGGGCAGTCACGTCAGGTAACGTTAAACTCATCTATAAATACCCCAAAGCTCTGAACAAAGAGAAAGGGGAGGGAACACACGGAGGTTTCTCCTCCTCCTAAATCCCCTCCACGTCTTTCGCTAACTGGATCGTCGGAGGGGTCGGGTCGAGCACCCCGACCCGACCTTTGTGCAGGCGCGAGGCCTTCGGAGATCACCGCCTTCGGAGATCCAGCGGGCTCGAGGAGCGCCCCCACGGAGATCACCGCCTTCCGGACCCGAACCAAGCCGCGACGGCCCCGAGGCCACGGCTAAAAAGTTACTTACCGTAACATTTTGGCGCTAGAATGAGGGCCCCGGAATGTCGACTGATCAGCGGATCCACCTTGGCGAACCCCCGGCTACAGGGTCGCGCCCGGTCGAGACCCCAGGGGATCATCCCCCGCGGGAGGAGCTCCGAGAAGAGCGCCCCGCTACGACTTCGGAGCGATACTGGCGGTTGTTCAATGACCCGGGCTTGTCGCCGCCCGACATTCCCATCGGCCCGCCCTCCGTTTTGCCCGAGGCCTTCCATGATCTCGCCCACCAAGTACGGGCACTAGCGGGCGTGGTGCAGACTATCGTCCCGCTTATCCCCCGGCCGACGCCCCCGCGAGCAGACCGGCCTTTGCAACAACGAGAGCTCGCCCCTCGGACACACGCACCGCTCCCCGGGGTTCCTCCGTCGCCTCGAAACCAGACGGCCCAGCTCGGAGACCGGGAGGCCGTAGACGCGTCGAGTCGCCCCGAGCCTGAGCGGCCGTCCGCGAACTCGACCAACGTCCTCCAAACCCAGCTGCATCTCTTCAATCAACGTCTTAACGAGGTGCAACAAGAAATTTGCAGGTCAAAAGGGGAGCCCGGAGCGGACGGATACCAAGGGTCTCCGTTCGCCCCCGAAGTACAAGATCAGGCCATCCCGCCACACTTTCGACTCCCATCCCTAGACGCCTATGACGGCGCCACCGACCCCGCGGATCACGTAGCCGCGTTCCGTGCCCAAATGGCGCTATATGGAACCTCCGATGCCTTGATGTGCAGGGCATTCCCAATGACTTTGAGGGGACCGGCCCGCGCGTGGTACGACAACCTCAAGGCTGGAACCATCTCTTCCTTCGACCAGCTCGCTCGGGACTTCGAACTCAACTTCCTCGCCTACGCCCGCCCGAAGCCGTCCGTGGCGTTACTCCTCGGACTCAACCAAAAGGAGGATGAGTCCCTCTCCCACTTCTTGAACCGTTTTACAACGCAGATCCGAGGGCTCTCGGACGCTCATCCTTCTCTATTGATGCAGGCATTCATGATAGGCTTGCGCCCCTCCAGGTTCTTCTGGTCCCTAGTAGAGCAACCCCCCACGACTGTACCCGAGATGCTCCAACGGGCGAGCCAGTTCGTCGCCGCAGAAGCATGGATGGCCGGGAGACCCGGGGGACACAGAGGGACCAAGCCAGAGCCGCCCCGACAGCAACAACCCGCAACATCTCGGCGTAGGGTGGATCGACCCGACCCGCCGATTCCAAGGCCCCCTCTCCCAGCCTTGAATTCGTCCCGAACGGATATATTCCTTCATATAAGAGAGAAGGGACTGCTCAAAGAACCTTACCCGATGAGAAATCCCCGGGCGTTGGCGGACCAATCAAAGTACTGTCGCTTCCACCGGCAACGTGGGCACGACACTGAACAATGTTGGGAATTGAAGAGACAGATCGAGGAACTCATCCGTAGGGGGCACCTCGACCAGTACCTCCGCCCAGACAAGGAACCTTCGCCACGCCCGGAAGGTCCCATCGAGCGACACATCGACGTAATAACGGGCGGCCCCGCGTCCGATGGGGATTCCATGGCCAGAAAGAAGGCGTACTCTCGAGCCGCCTCAACCGAAGCTCCCAGATACGCGCCCGGACCCAGCGTCACCTTCCCGGCCAGGACATATGAACAGGCCGAGCACGACGATGCGCTCGTGATATCAGCCAGAGTCGCCAATGCGTAGGTAAAAAGAATCATGGTCGATACCGGGAGCTCGGCCGACATACTATACTTCGACGCCTTCCAGAAGCTCGGCCTATCCAGAGATAGCATGAAGCCGGTATCCTCGGCGCTCACCGGGTTCACCGGTGATTCAATCTCACCACTGGGGGCGATCACTCTGCCCCTAACCTTGGGAGCCCCGCCGAGGTCAAAGACAGCGATGACCACCTTCTTGGTAATCGACCTCCCCGCCGCGTACAACGCCATCCTCGGTCGGCCGACCCTCAACAAAATCAGAGCTGTCGTCTCGACCTACTACCAAACCGTGAAGTTCCCAACCCATGCTGGGATCGGAGAGATCGCAGGAAGCCCTCGAGAATCCCGGCGCTGCTACCTGACCGCCGTCTCGTTACCCAAGAAGGCCAGGATCGAATCACCATTGGCAGACCCCCGGGAAATATAGAAGCTAGCCCCCCACCTCGAGCCAAGGGGGACCACAGTCGCTGTGCCGCTGCTAGAAGATCACTCGGAACGGACGATTGGGGTTGGGTCAGAACTGCCCGAGCAAGAACGAGGACAACTCGTTGGCCTCCTACAAAAGAACGCTGATATCTTCGCTTGGTCGCCCTTCGACATGAGAGGCGTTGACCCGGAAATCGCCCTACATCACCTCAGTATCTCACCCGACGCTCGTCCGGTAAAACAAAAACTAAGGCGACAAGCCCCAGAACGGCAAGTAGTCGTGCGAGAAGAAGTGACTCGCCTCTTGGAGGCGGGCTTCATAAAAGAAGCCGGATACCCGCAATGGCTATCCAATGTAGTCCTCGTCAAGAATGTTAGGATCAAGAGCACTAAGAGGGGGGGGGGTGAATTAGTGCAGCGGAAATCTTATAATAATTTAAAAACAAAAAGCTGCGTTCGTTCAAAAACGATTATGATGCAAAAGCAAATTCTCAGTTTGTATCTAAGTGCAGTTTGCGTCTAAGCGCAGATTGCGTCTAAGCGCAGTTTTGCGTCTAAGCGCAGATTGCGTCTAAGCGCAGTTTTGCGTCTAAGCGCAGTTTTGCGTCTAAGCGCAGTTTTGCGTCTAAATGCAGATTTACGTCTAAACGCAGATTTACGTCTAAACGCAGTTTTACGTCTAAACGTAGTTTTACGTCTAAACGCAGATTTACGTCTAAACGCAGTTTTACGTCTAAACGCAGTTTTACGTCTAAACGCAGATTTACGTCTAAACGCAGTTTTACGTCTAAACGCAGTTTTACGTCTAGACGCAGATTTACGTCTAAACTTTGAAACTCGTTTGTATATTCGCAAAAGGCAGTATGCAGTTGAAATCAAGACGTAAACGTAAACTGAAATCTGATGATTGAGCGAAGAAATCCGATTTACGTCCGAATGCAGTTTTACGTCTAAATGTTGAAACTCGTTCGTAAAATCATAGAGGACAGATTGTAGTTATTAATAGGATTAAAATGTAAGCGTAAACTGCAAGGAAGCTCGTTCGTAAAAGCGCAGAAAACAGTTCTGCAGAATCAAACGTAAACGTAAACTGTAATGTACGAAAATACAAGTTTACGTCTGAATGCAGATTTGGAAGAACAGCACTTAGAACTTGTTCGTGAAAGCGCAGAGAGCAGTAGTGATGAGGGAGGTTTGCAGTAATGATAAAGTGCTCGAAAATAAACGCAAACCAGAGATTTAGAGTGGTTCGGTCAGCCTTGACCTACTCCACTTTTGGCTTCCTCCACCGATGAGGTTGCCGACGTCAACTAGCTGCCTTCCTTCAATGGGCGAAGGCCAAACTTCCCTCTTACAGTTTCTCTCCTTTTGACAGGCTTAGGAGACAACCTTTACAGACCTTTCTCTCCTCACTTTACAGTTGAAAACTTGAAGAACAGAAGGAGGAGACTCAAGGCTTTACAACACTTTTGAGCTCTTTAGAATCACAGAAAAGATCACAATTTCGGTATAGGTCTGTATCTTTTCAGTGCTGAATGGGTGGGGTATTTATAGGCCCCAACCCAATTCAAAATTCGAGCTCAAAACGATCAAATCGATCAAATCCCAGAATTTCTGGGATCAGGCGGTTGCACCTCTCGACTGGAGAGGTGGCACCGCCTGGCAGAGCTCGAAGACTGAGCTCTGCCGATTGCTTCTTCTCTGCCAGAGCTCGAAGACTGAGCTCGATGGTTGCATCACCTGGCAGAGCTCGAAAACTGAGCTTGGTGGTTGCATCACCTGGCAGAGCTCGAAATCTGAGCTCGGTGGTTGCATCACTTGGCAGAGCTCCAAACTGAGCTCAAGCTGATGCACCATTCTGCCATAGCTCGAAGACTGAGCTTGGTGAATGCATCACCTGGCAAAGCTCGAGACTGAGCTCAGGCTGATGCACCACTCTGCCAAAGCTCGAAGACTGAGCTTGGTGGTTGCATCGCCTGGTAGAGCTCGGAACTTGAGCTCTGGCGGTGCAACCTCTTGGCTGGAGCGGTTGCACCTCCCAGCCTTGCAACCCTGGCGGTTGCACCTCCTGGCTGGGGCGGTTGCACCTCCCAGCCCCTCAGCCCAGGCGGTTGCACCTCCTGGCTGGGGCGGTTGCACCTCTCAACCCCTCAGCCCAGGCGGTTGCACCTCCTGGCTGGGGCGGTTGCACCTCTCAACCCCTCAGCCCAGGCGGTTGCACCTCCTGGCTGGGGCGGTTGCACCTCCTGGTGCAATCAGGGTCCGAATGGTTCACTCCATTCGACCCACTTTGAATCTTTTCAGGGGCCCAATTGCCCCAAGATTAAGCTAATGGGATTACCTCCCATTTTCATGCTTAATCATCGTGCTAACTACGATTATCTCTAAGACAACTTCTGCAGCTTGCTCCGATGCGTCAATCGCTTCTTCCGGCGAGTTTCCGGCCAACTTCCGTCGATCAACCGATGACCCTCGGTGATCCTTCTGCGGACATCCGGCATACTCCTGGACTTTGCGACGATCCACTTGGCGAGTTCCGACGAGCTTCGCTTGGCAAGCTTCTGGACTTCTCGGATCTGTTCTCTCTGAACCTCCGACGACCGTCCGAACTTCCGTCGAACTCTCGAACTCCCAACGTGATCATGATCTTGACTCCGGGGCAACTCCTGCTGCTTGTCTTAATCTCATCGTAGTTAATCCTGCACACTTATCTCAACACATAGATTAGATAACAAATGACAATTGACTTCATCATCAAAATCCGAGATTCAACAAAGAAAGCTAATGGAAGCTGGAGGATGTGCGTTGATTACACCAGTCTCAACAGTGCATGCCCGAAGGACTGCTATCCCCTGCCTAGGGTCGACCAGCTGGTCGACGCCACGACGGGTCACGCCCGCCTCTCGTTTATGGATGCCTTCTCGGGTTATAATCAGATCAGAATGGCGCCTGAAGATCAAGAGCACACAGCCTTCATCACCGATCAAGGGGTTTACTTCTACAAAGTCATGCCCTTCGGATTGAAAAATGTCGGGGCAACATATCAGAGAACGGTGAACAAGATGTTCGCCCACCAGATCGGGCGAAAAATGGAGGTGTACGTCGACGACATGATCGTAAAAAGCCGAGAGGCCGGAGCTCACCTAGCCGATCTGACCGAAGCATTCGCTACGCTCCGCAAGTTCGGCATGCGGCTCAACCCCGCAAAATGCGCCTTCGGCGTCACGTTAGGAAAGTTCCTCGGATTCATCGTACACGAAAGAGGAATTGACGCCAACCCGGAGAAGGTCCAGGCAATCATCAATATGCAATCACCTCGGACGACCAAAGACCTGTAGTGCCTCAACGGAAAACTTGTCGCCATGTCCCGCTTCCTCGCCCGATCAGGTGATCGCTATTTTCCCTTCTTCAGGGTGCTGAAGAACCCGAAAGGTTTCCAATGGACGGCAGAATGCGAGGAAGCCATCAAGCAAGTAAACCAACACCTGGCCAACCTTCCTCGACTCGCCTCGGTCTTCCCCGGTGAGAAACTGAGCATCTACCTGGCTGCCTCGCCGCACCCAGTAAGTTTCGTCCTGGTTAAAGAAAGCTCCGGCAATCAACTCCCGGTCTACTATGTCAGCCATGTCCTCAGTGGTCCCGAGGAATGATACCCACCAATCGAGAAGCTAGCGCTTGCGCTCGTGCTGTCCGCCCGGAAGCTACGCCCTTATTTCCAGGCTCACCCGGTGGAAGTAATTACGGACCAGCCGCTCCGACAGGTCTTGTCCAAGTTTGACGTTGTGAGACAGCTTCTCAAATGGGCGATGGAGCTCGGTGAACATGACATTCAATACGTGCCCAGGACAGCTATCAAAGCCCAGTCCATGGCCGACTTCATCGCAGAGTTAACCCAGATCGAGAACGAGAGCCTCGGACAACCTCCCGAGGCCTGGGTCCTGCACGTCGACGGATCAGCCAACTCGAGAGGTGCCGGCATGGGGCTGGTACTCCGGGCTCCCGACGGGCGGTCGTTCAAGCGTTCCCTCCGCTTCGGATTCCGCGCCACTAACAATGAGGCGGAATACGAGGCGCTTCTAGCAGGACTCAGATTGGCCCTCGAGATGCAGGTGGTCGCCCTCCACGTCCTCACCAACTCCCAGCTGGTGGCCGAGCAACTTAGCGGGGGATACGAGGCCCGCGACCCAACTATGGCGAAATACCTGGCACAGGTAAAGAACCTAACCGCAAAGTTCCTTCATTTTACATTATCTAATGTCCTGAGGGAGGAGAACGAGCGCGCCGACGCGCTAGCTAAGCTGGCCTCAAAACCTGCCCCCGAAGTCGGGCCTGAGGTCGAGGAGCTACCCGCCCGCGCCGTCGAGATCACAGTCACAGCTACGAGAAGCGCGTCCACCACTTGAATACAACAACTGCTACGCTTTAAACGGGACGGAATTCTCCCGCCCAAACGAAGCATCAGCTCGCCGCCTACGTCGCAGACATGCGTGGTATACCGAGGTGGGCGGACGGCTCTACAAGCGGTCTTTTTCATACCCCCTCCTGCGATGCTTAGAGCCCGACGAAGCTCAGACCATCCTGGCAGAGATACATGAAGGAGTCTGTGGAGAACACATCGGCGGGCAGACCCTAGCACATAAAATACTTCGCCAAGGCTACTACTGGCCGACCATGTGCCGAGACGCGACAACGCATGTGCAACAATGTACCTCATGCCAAGAACACGCCCGCACGCCTCGGCTGCCCGCAGTCCCGCTAACTCCCATCGACTGCGCATGGCCGTTTGCGCAATGAGGTTAGACCTCCTCGGACCCTTCCCCCCAGCCGCAGGACAGCGGAGGTACATCGTCGTCGGCGTAGATTACTTCACAAAATGGGTCGAGGCCGAACCGTTGGCGACGATTACGGCACGGCAAATAGAGAAGTTCGTATGGAAGAATTTGATTACTCGGTTCGGCCTGCCAAAAACCATCATCACGGATAATGGGCCCCAGTTCGCCAGTTAGGGATTTCGGGAGTTCTGCGCAAAACACAGAATCTGTCTGAAGTACAGCTCGGTCGCTCACCCTCAGACGAACGGGCTGACGGAGGTGACCAACCGGTCCATCCTAGATGGGCTCAAAAGAAGAGTATCCGCGGCTCGGATAGCTTGGACGGACGAACTCCTGAGCGTGCTATGGGCGCTATGCACCACTCCAAAAACCGCTACCGGGGAGTCCCCGTACAGCCTCGCATTCGGAACTGAAGCTGTCCTCCCCCCCGAGGTAACCATCGCCACCCTCGGGACAAAAAGCTACGACGAGGAAGCCTTGGACGAAGGACTTCGAGCCGCCCTCGACCTACTGGAGGAGCGGCGTGCCGACGCGCATATAAGAGCCCTCTCTTATAAGAGAGCAGTCGCAAGGGTTTACAACCGAAAGGTCCGACCCCGACCTATCAAATTAGGCGACCTGGTCCTGCGAAGGACCGAGGTCAGCGACCCGACCCGAGCAAGAGGCAAGTTGACCCCCAGTTGGGAAGGCCCCTACCGGGTGACCGAAGTCATCAGAACCGGCGCATTTCGACTCGCCACGATGATGGGCTATTCCCTGCCAAGGACTTGGAACGCTCAAAATCTCAAAAAGTTCTTTCCGTAAGTAAAGACTCGGCCGGTCACAAGAACCGTACCAAGGCATAGGCAGTCAACTGAGAAGAAGAAGGAGATCATGTTTATTCAAAAACAAGGGGGGTGTTACAAAAATAAAGCAAAAAGTACAAAGGACGTCAATCCTCCGGGACGTCTGGGCTGTCGTCAAAAGGAACTTTAGCTGGCATGTCGACGCCCAGATCCTCGGGGAAGGAACCAAAGGGGTCCTCCACGACCTCCGAGTCGGGATAGTGCGCCTTAAAACAGGCAAGGGAAACCCGATACCCGTACTCGTATGAGACCTGCCCAGTCCGAACAAGGCCCAGCTGAAAACCCGAGGAACCCTTGTAGTCCTCGATCAGCTTCTTGTCCTTCTCCGGCCTTTGGCGGACCTCGGCCTACAAGGCCTCGGAGGCCCCCCACGCCTCGGCTCGTGACTCTTCTAGACGCCGAATCAGCTCGAGGGAGTCTGCCCTCGCCGAGCGAGCCTCAGCCACCGACGTCCTCAAAAGAGTCTGGAGCTCCGTGTCACGCTCCTTAGACGCCTCTAGCCGCGCCTGCGACTCCACGAACCGCTCAGCGGACGCCTGGAGCTCAGATCTAAGCTGCGCCACCTCTGCCTCCAAATCCGAGACGCGCTGCTCGGCCGTCGCCACTACCTCAGGACCCGCTCCGTTCCGAGCCTCGTCCGCCTGCCTCCGGAGCTCGGCGTTGCGGCTGCTTAGGGCAGCGATGACTCGCCCCGCATCTCGGACGCGGTCCATCAAAGTGGCGGCATAATGGTTGCCCTAAGGAAAGGGCGAGGGTAAGGTCAAAACCAAGTCCGTCCAAAAAACGGGCAAACAGAAGGACGAAACGACACTTACCCACAACAGTGACTTAGCAGACTTGCTAAGCAGAGCGTCGGAAGGCAGGGAGTACAGATCCCGAGCTATGTCGGGATGAAGCCCCCCTCGGACAAATCTGGCCGCGCTGTCCCCATCGGCCCACACCCGGGTGCCCCGGGTGAGACCGTCCCACCGGGCCATCAGCGGGTCGGTGGCCACACCGCGCGGGAGAGCGCCCACCTCCCGTGCCAAGTAAGGCTCGTCCTCCCTCAGTGGAAGGCAAAGAAGCTCGCGGATGGAAGGCTGGCGAGGCGCCTCTACTGCTGCGCCCCCACTCGTGCCAGCCTTGCCCTCCCCGAGGCTTCCAGCGGCACCTTCCGCCACTGGCGCCACGGCAGCTCCTGCCGTCGGAGCTGCGACTGCTTCAAGACCTTCGCCCGACGGCGCCCGCACCCTCTTCCGAGACCGGCCGGCCTCGACGTCTACGGGGGCTTCCCTCGTACCCGCCTTGGCAACGGAAGGCGAACGGCCCGACGTGGCCGAAGTCTTCCCCCCATGCAGGGCCTCGAGAAGCACCATCTCTGCTAAGAAAGGTCGGAATGACTGTCAGTTAAGCAAAAAACCCACGAGGAAAAGAGAGAAAACCCCTAAAAACTCGCTCCTTGGAGCGTACCTAGAGGTACCGGGCTAAGACCCGCCTCCACCAACCACTGCTCAGACATGCTCCGGATGGCTCGGGAGGCCGGGAGGATCTCTCTAAGCCTCCGGAGCCCTCGGCGCTCCTCGTCGTCCAAAACCGGGGCGGTGTTGTCTATCACACGCGTCCCCCAGCGGACGTCGAACCCCCAGTCTTCTGAGCGCCTGACAAAGAAGAAGCACTCCTTCCACCCCTTGTTGCTGGAAGGGGCCCCGCTCACTCTGAAACTCGCTCGGGCAGACAGATAGTAGCCCCCCGACCCCTTAGAAAGACGAAAGCAGGAAAGGAAGAGGGCACGGGTCGGGGCTATGTTGGCGTAATGGCACTCCCCCAAAAACGCCACCAGATAGCGCCATGAGTTCGGCGCCATTTGGGACGGGGAAATACGCCACCAAGAAAGACAAGAGACTATGACGGGGTGTAGGGGGAGGCGTAGCCCGGCCTCGAAGGCATCGAGGGTGAGAGCAAAGCCCCTAGGAATCGGGTCGTATGCTCGTTGGCCAAGCTCAGGAGCAAGAAGGACAAACTCCTCCGGGACGCCATAGCGATCCCGGAGGAGGCTCAACGACGACTCACCCACGGTGGAGTCATGGTCGTGGGGCCACATCAAGGCCTCAAGGGCCCGGGCCGCCTTCTCGTCCGACGACGAGGTGGGATTCGACGAAGTCGTCGTCCCCCCGGCTTTCGACGAAGGAGAAGACGAACAAGAGGAGAGGGACACCATTCTTACTGACCTTTGGCAAGAAAAGAAGGAGCGATTGGCACAAGCAAGACGATGAAGTGCGAAGTAGCACGACGCAAACGAAGGAAAAGATCCTCCCCCAGCGGCTAGCCTCACGCCACTTATAGGCATGCCGCATCCCGCCAAAACGATGACCCTTCCTCTCCCGAAGTGCGCTACAAAGACGAAAAGCGTCACCTCGCCATAAATGCAAGCCTGACATGGCAGACAGCTGCAGCGCAGCGCAAATGCAAAGGCATTAAATCATATCGGCCTCGGAAACACTAATCGAATCAACCTTAAAATCGCTAATCACGACCGCTTTAAAAGCCCTAATCATACCGGCCTCGAAACCTGGCGACCCCGGAAAGGGCGGTCCCTTGATCTTCCCCAGGGAAAAGCGAGCCTGGCCGCCCGCGTACACTTGAGCAACCAATCGCCGATCAAAATAAAAGTACCCCCGAGACACATCAGCGTGGTCAGCCTGCCTGTGTCATGCTCCTCGGTCGCGTAATGCCCGAGGCACATCAGCGCGGTCAGCCCGCCTGTGTCATGCTCCTCGGTCGCGTGATGCCCGAGGCACATCAGCGCGATCAGCCCGCCTGTGTCATGCTCCTCGGTCGCGTAATGCCCGAGGCACATCAGTGCGGTCAGCCCGCTTGTGTCATGCTCCTCGGTCGTGTAATGCCCGAGGCACATCAGCGCGGTCAGCCCGCCTGTGTCATGCTCCTCGATCGCGTGATGCCCGAGGCACATCAGCGCAGTTAGCCCGCCTGTGTTGTGCTCCTCGGTCGCGTGATGCCTGAAGCACATCAGCGCGGTCAGCCCGCCTGTGTTGTGCTCCTCGGTCGCGTGATGCCTGAAGCACATCAGCGCGGTCAGCCCGCCTGTGTCGTGCTCCTCGGTCGCGTAATGCCCAAGGCACATCAGCGCGGTCAGCCCGCCTGTGTCATGCTCCTCGGTCGCGTGATGCCCGAGGCACATCAGCGCGGTCAGCCCGCCTGTGTCATGCTCCTCGGTCGCGTAATGCCCGAGGCACATCAGCGCGGTCAGCCCACTTGTGTCATGCTCCTCGGTCACGTGATGCCCGAGGCACATCAGCGCGGTCAGCCCGCTTGTGTCATGCTCCTCGGTCGCGTGATGCCCGAAGCACATCAGCACGGTCAGCCCACCTGTGTCATGCTCCTCGGTCGCGTAATGCCCGAGGCACATCAGCGCGGTCAGCCCGCCTGTGTCATGCTCCTCGATCGCGCGATGCCCGAAACACATCAGCGCGGTCAGCCCGCTTGTGTCGTGCTCCTCGGTCGCGTAATGCCCGAGGCACATCAGCACGGTCAGCCCACCTGTGTCATGCCCTTCGGTCGCGTAATGCCCGAGACCCCGCCTGAATGAGACGAGCTCGACCTCATGCCGCCTGAGACCGCTTCAGCACCAAGAGACGCAGCTATGCCTCGGGCTCCCTCCCCCGCCCGTGACTACCGATGCATAGCTTCTTTCGGGGGGGAATATGATAGGAAAATAATGGCGACATGATGTGCCACAACGACAGTCCCACCTGGGCACCGCGCTGCCCGATGAGGAAGGCAATAACGCTGACTAGACCCGCTGTCAAGCAGCGACTTTCGACCCCGCACACTTGACCATGGCTAGGCAGGACAACGACCGACCCCCGCCCATACCCTGCGGTGATCCGGTCCTCCACGCAACGCTAACGATTGTGTCAAACGCCATCAGAGGTACGATCCTGCTCCTACGGGCAGTCACGTCAGGTAACGTTAAACCCATCTATAAATACCCCAAAGCTCTAAACAAAGAGAAAGGGGAGGGAACACACGAAGGTTTCTCCTCCTCCTAAACCCCCTCCACGTCTTTCGCTAACTGGATCGTCGGAGGGGTCGGGTCGAGCACCCCGACCCGACCTTTGTGCAGGCGCGAGGCCTTCGGAGATCACCGCCTTCGGAGATCCAGCGGGCTCGAGGAGCGCCCCCACGGAGATCACCGCCTTCCGGACCCGAACCAAGCCGCGACGGCCCCGAGGCCACGACTAAAAAGTTACTTACTGTAACACACCTTATCAAAGAGATCGTAACCCGAGGGGATGTAGTAGTGGAAAGAGTTCTATCTGAAGATAACATTGTAGATCCACTAATAATGTCGTTGTCTCAGATTGTCTTTGAGCATCATAGGGGTCTGATTGAGATTAGACACATAGGTGATTGGCTTTAGGTCAAGTGGGAGATTGCTAGTCATAGGTGCCCAGCAAGCCAATCACGTGAGTGATAGCACATGTGACTTGACACAGAATCTTTTTTTGCTTATTATATATTGGCATTTATCACTTTATATTAACTATTACACACATATATATATATATATATATATATATATATATATATATATATATATATATATATATATATATATATATATATATATATATATATATATATATATATATATATATATATATATATATATATTGTGATGTCATTGGATCTGTGCATTGGGAATCAAATCGTGATGAGATCACGATAATGAGATCGATTCACCTTTAAACACAGATCATAAATAATCCTGATCATAGGTTACTCGAGAGGGACATTGTGATAACCGGACAGACTGGTATGCTGTATACCCGTCCATATGATGGATGCAGCTGGTCTCATAGCTACTCGTGTGGGGACACTAGGGATATAGTACATGTGCTTATTGGAGAATGAGTTCACTTATTGATCCGCTTACGGAATGCTGGATGGTTGATTATGCCTTATTGTTAGACAGCAATTCCGTAGTCCTAGTGGTGTATTTGGTCCTTAGACTTGAGAGACCAAGGATGTCTTGTATGAGTGTTCCACTCTTTGATACCAGACTTATAGGTTTGACTGTCCTAGATCTAGTACAGCTGGTCATTGGGAGTGGTAGTCAACCTTATGAGGGCTATTGAGTGTCAATAGAGGATCATCCACTCTTAGCATCAAAAGAGGAATATCTCATTTGTTCTTGCTCAGACAAATCCTTGGCCATGGTCATTTGGGTTGAGAGAGAAAGAGTTCTCTGGGAGAATCCGATTAGAGTAAGAGTCGAGTAGAAACCGCATCGGTCTGTCAGTACCATGCTCGATATACGGTCTCTGGGATATTAAATGGATGAGGGACTATAGGTACACGGTAATTGAGGATAGATAGGTCCAATAGATTGGATTCCCCTGTATCGTCTGGGGATTACGGCGTAGTGGCTTCGTACGTCCGTAGTCGATGAGTCGAGTGAATTATTATAGAGATAATAATTCACTAAGTTAGAAGGAGTTCTGAAAGGTATGACTCATGACCAACTCGATATTGGGCCTAGAGGGTCACACATATATGGTAGGCATTGCAATGAGTAGAGGTTCGGATATGAGATATCTGCCGGAGTCCCTGTCTTATTAGATATCCAATAAGCCCCTAAATTATTGGATCCCATGGATGAGATCCAATAAGAGCACATGAGAGATTATTGGATAGAGATCCACTAATCTAAAAGGCTTGGGTAATTGGATGCAGATCCAATACTTACTAGGGGAGGATCCATTAGGTTTTGACAAGGGACCTCTATAAATATGAGGGATTCAGAGCCTCATAGGCTAGAGCCTTTGCTTACCTCTCCTATTCTCCCTCTCCTATTCTCCTTCCCCTCTCCACCTTAGAGTAGGCCTGGAGTTTTGAAGAACGTCGTCGCAACCCTACTATGTGGATCACCGCTAGAGAGGAGGACGTTTGACCTCCTTCACCCTCTCCTAAAGATCTGTAAGGAAACAGGGATATACGATCTCCCTAGATAACACAATCTACTCTATACGCAGTTTTATGTTTCGCGGATTTTACGCACCAATCTTTGCACGACGACAAACATCTCTTTGAGAATAGGGGATTTTGTTTTTCTTGTTCTTCCGCTGCGTATGTGATGTCGCCCCTAAGATTTCCCAATAGTTTAAAACTTTTATACAACATATCAATTCAGATTCATCGACAACATTTCATTACATACAAAATACACTTATACAATAATAACATAACAACTAACAAGACTTGCCTACAATTTTGAATAACTCTCCACTGCCTTATCCCAATATAAACATCTCAGTGTATGACATGCTAACCTGAAAAAATTATATAACAATGGAGTGAGTTAAAAAACTTAGCAAGTGACAAACATATCAATAGCAAAAGTGTTTAGTTTCAAACAAACAAGGTATCAAAATGCAATACAAAATATAAGAATTGATAGATAT
The DNA here is from genome assembly GCF_036884655.1 of Musa acuminata AAA Group. Classification (NCBI taxonomy): domain Eukaryota; kingdom Viridiplantae; phylum Streptophyta; class Magnoliopsida; order Zingiberales; family Musaceae; genus Musa; species Musa acuminata. Next base: position 12,552,807 of record NC_088345.1, read on the forward strand.
AATCTCATTAGATACGGAATCACAAATGTCTTTTCAATCAAATATATTTGGTTCATAACAAATGGAATAAAGAATAATTGGAGCATATCAATAACGTATGAAATGTTCCAGAGTATATCAACAACAAATGAAATATTTCGAAGCTTATTAATGGCGTATGAAAGGTTTCAGAGCATATCAATGATATATAAAATATTCCAGAGTGTATCAATAACGTATAAACATCCCAGAGGTATAAGAAGCATTTTGGAACATATCAAAGAACAAATATGAAACAGAAGCTCAAACATCGTATTTGACGTTACATTTATATCATTCTTATCCAAAGCATACACAAAAGTACGTGATCAAAGCTTTAGATATCATATTAAACATGTAGAATGTGAAGTGGGATCCCAAAAATAATCTAGAGCATCGTGGACACTATTGGGAAATCATGGGGGGCGACATCATATACGCAGCGGAAGAACAAGAAAACAAAAATCCCCGATTCCCAAAAGGATGTTCGTCATCGTGCGAAGATTGGTGCGCAAAAATCCGCAAAACACAAAACTGCGTATAGAGATTGTGTTACCTAGGGAGATCGTATATCCCTGTTTCCTTGCAGATCCTTAGGAGAGGGTGAAGGAGGTCAAGCGTCCTCCTCTCTAGCGGTGATCCACACAACAGGGTTGCGACGACGCTCCTCAAAACTCCAGGCCTACTCTGAGGTGGCGAGGGAGAGGAGAATAGGAAAGACAAGCAAAGACTCTAGCCTATGAGGCTGTGAATCCCTCCTATTTATAGAGATCCCGTGTCAAACCCTAATGGGTCCTTCCCTAGTGGGTATTGGATCTGCATCCAATAAGACAAGGGCTCCGTCGGATATCTCATATCCGAACCTCTACTCATCGCAATGCCTACCATATGTGTGTGACCCTCTAGGCCCAATATCGAGCTGGCCGTGAGTCATACCTGTCAGAACTCCTTCTAACTCAATGAATTATTATCTCTGTAATAATTCACTCGACTCATCGACTACGGACGTACTAGGCCACTACACCGTAGTCCCCAGACGATACAGGGGAATCCAATCCATTGGACCTCGTAAGGTCGACTACCACTCCTAATGACCAGCTGTACTAGATCTGGGACAGCCAAACCTATAAGTCTGGTATCAAAGAGTGGAGCACTCATACAGGACATCCTTGGTGTCTCAAGTCTAAGGACCAGATACACCACTAGGACTACGGAATCGCTGTCTAACAATAAGGCATCATCAACCATCCAGCATTCCGTAAGCGGATCAATCAGTGAACTCATTCTCCAATGAGCACATGTACTGTATCCCTAGTGTCCCTACACGAGCAGCTATGAGACCAGCTGCATCCATTATATGGACGGGTATACAGCACACCAGTCTATCCGGTTATCACGATGTCCCTCTCGAGTAACCTATGACCGGGATTATTTAGGATATGTGTTTAAAGGTGAATCGATCTCATTATCGTGATCTCATCACGATCCGATTCCCATTGCACAAATCTAAGGACATCACAATATATATATGCATTTATGCAATAGTTATAAAGTGATATACGCCAAAATATAATAAGCAAAAAGATTCTGTATCAAGTCACACGTGCCATCACTCACGTGATTGGCTTGCTGGGCACCTATGACTAGCAATCTCCCACTTGACCTAAAGCCAATCACCTATGTGTCTGATCCCCATCAGACTCCTGTGACGCTCAAAGACAATCTGAGACAACGGCTTTGTCAGTGGATCTGCAATGTTATCTTCGGATGGAACTCTTTCCACTGCTACATCTCCTCGGGTTACGATATCTCTGATAAGCTGGAACCTCCTCAGAACACTTCTGATGATACTCGGGTTCCCTTATTTGAGTAATCGCCCCATAGTTGTCGCAATATAAGGAAGTCGACTTCTCGCTATTCGGAACGACTCCCAAATCTATGATGAACATCTTCACCCAGACTCCCTCCTTTGCTGCATCTGATGCAGCAATGTACTCCGCCTCTGTGGTCGAGTCAGCAGTGGTATCTTGCTTGGAACTCTTCCAGCATACTGCTCCTCCATTCAAGGTGTACACATACCCTGAATTCGACTTGCTATCATCGACATCAGACTGAAAACTTGAGTCAGTGTAGCCTTCAACCTTAAGGTTATTACCTCCATATACTAGTAAAAGATCCTTAGTCCTTCTCAAGTACTTAAGGATACACTTTATTGCTTTCCAGTGCTCCAAGCCTAGATCCGCCTGATACCTGCTCGTGACACTCAGAGCATGCGCTATATCAGGCCTAGTACATAGCATGGCATACATGATAGACCCTATTGCTGAGGCATAAGGTATCATATCCATGTTCGCCCTTTCTTCTGGAGTCTTTGGGGACATACTCGTAGAAAGCGATATCCCATGTCTAATCGGTATGAGACCTCTCTTGGAATTTTCCATGCCAAACCTTTTGACAATAGTTTCTATGTACTTGGACTGGGACAAGCCAAGCATCCTCTTGGATCTATCTCTATAGATTCTAATCCCCAAGATATAAGATGCTTCCCCTAAGTCCTTCATGGAGAAGTGTCTAGATAACCAAGCCTTTACTGTGGATAGCATTCCTATGTCATTCCCAATGATGAGGATGTCATTCACATATAACACCAAAAAAGGTGATAGCGCTCCCACTTACCTTTCTGTATACATAAGGCTCATCTTCGTTCTTAACGAAGTCATAAGATCTGATTGCCTCATCAAATCTTATGTTCCAACTTCGGGAAGCTTGCTTTAGTCCATAAATGGATATAAGCAACCTACACACCTTATTTGGGCAGTTCTTGGACACGAATCCCTTAGGTTGCATCATATACACCTCCTCCTCGAGGTTCCCGTTGAGGAAAGCGGTTTTCACATCCATCTGCCAGATCTCATAATCATAGTGTGTTGCAATAGTCAATAGAATTCTGATGGATTTTAGCATTGCTACGGGTGAGAAAGTTTCGTCGTAGTCAACACCTTGCCTTTGACGATACCCCTTAGCCACTAGCCTTGCTTTATAGGTCTCTACCTTTCCATCTACTCCGATCTTTTTCTTAAAGATCCACTTGCAACCGATGGGTACAATACCTTCGGGCGCATCAACTAGGTTCCAAACCTTATTGGAGTACATAGAATCCATCTTAGAATTCATGGCTTCTTTCCACTTCCCGGAGTCTATACTCATAATAGCCTCCTCGTAGGTCTGAGGATCAATATCCTCTACATCCTCTGCTCTAATATGTCCCACATATCTCTCAGGAGGATGGGATACTCTATCAGACCTGCGTAAAGTTGATACTTGTGTATTAGGTACCTGAACAGACTCGGGCTGTAGAGTGGTGCTTGAGCTTGGTTCTCCAACCTCGCTCAATTATATCATTCTCCCACTGTCTCCGTCAAGAATGTGTTCCTTCTTAAGGAACACTGCTCTCTTAGCTACAAAGACCTTTTGGTCCTCGAGATGATAGAAATAATACCCACAAGTTTCCTTGGGGTATCCCACAAATTTGCATCGCTCTGTCCTTGATTCTAACTTATCAGGGTTGTGTCTTCTAACATGGGCAGGGCAGCCCCAAATCTTAACAACCTTAAGATCAGGCTTCTTCCCTTTCCATATCTCATATGGTGTAGACACTACCGACTTAGTTGGAACTCTGTTCAGAAGGTAAGCTGCGGTTTCTAGGGCATATCCCCATAATGAGATGGGTAGGTCAGCGAAACTCATCATGGACTGTACCATATCTAATAATGTACGATTTCTCCTTTCAGAGACACCATTGAGCTGAGGTGTATAAGGAGGTGTCCATTGGGATAATATCCCATGGTCCTTGAGGAACTGAGTAAACTATGAACTTAAGTATTCACCTCCTCGATCTGATCGAAGAGTTTTGATACTCTTTCCAGTTTGGTTCTCCACCTCATTCTTATACTCTCTGAATTTCTCAAAGGCCTCGGACTTGTACTTCATTAAGTACACATATTCATACCTTGAGAAATCATCAGTAAATGTAATGAAGTAGGAGTAACCTCCAATGGCATGAGTTGACATGGGTCCACATACATCACTATGTATGAGTTCCAACAACTCATTGGCTCTCTCTCCAGTTCTACTAAATGGAGATTTGGTCAGTTTTCCACGAATGCAAGGCTCACAAGTTGCATATGACACATAGTCGAATGGATCTAGATATCCATCATTTAGCAACTTTTGAATCCTTCTTTCATGGATGTGATCTAGCCTACAATGCCACAGGTATGCACTGTTCCACTTATCTCGTTTCCTTTTGGACACATTTACATTCATGATATGTGGAGTGGTGTCTAACATAAATAAACCATTATGCAATGTTCCTTTCGTGATGATCTTATCATCTAATAATATCGAACAACCATTGTTCTCAAAAACAAATTTATATCCACTAACTGTTAAACATGAAATGGAGATAATGTTTTTGATAATAGAAGGAACAAAATAACATGCATCTAATGCAATAAAAGCTACACTAGGCAGATGTAGGGCGACCTCGCCAACAGTTAATATAGCAACTTTTGCTCCATTACCCATCTTGAGGTCCATCTCGCCTCTCTCTAGTCTCCTAGGCCTTGCCAGAACCTGCAACGAATTGCATATATGATAAGCACTACCGGTATCCAATACCCATGTGTTATCATAAGAGTTTGACAAATGGAGACTGATCATGAATGTACCTAAAGCTTCATCAAGCTTTTGTTTCGCCCTTTCTGCAAGGTACTCTTTGCAGTTTCTCTTCCAATGCCCATCTTTACCATAGTGGAAGCACTGGCCTTTGTCCTTTGCTGGGTCTTTCTTAGCAACCTTTGCTTTACCTTGTTTGCCCTTGCCCTTTCCCTTCTTAAGGGACCTTTCTGCTTTCCTTTTCTTTCTGGTCTCACCAGTGTAGAGAACTGGCTTCTCTTTCTTAATAGTACTCTCTGCCTCCCTCAACATATTGAGGAGCTCTGGGAGAGTCACCTCAAGCTTGTTCATATTAAAATTCATTATGAACTGTGAAAAGGAATCTGGTAGGGACTGAAGCACAATGTCTACACACAAGTTATCCTCTAGGACCATTCCTAGACCTGTGAGTTTCTCTATCCACTCAATCATCTTTAGGACATGGTTCTGAACTGGTGTCCCCTCAGTCATCCTAGCGCGGAAAAGGCTCTTGGATATCTCATATCGTTGAGTCCTTCCCTATTCCTCAAACAATTTGCGGACATGTAGGAGAATGGATCTGGCATCCATCTTTTCATGTTGTCTCTGTAACTCTGGAGTCATAGAGCCCAACATATAGCACTAAGCAAGAGTGGAGTCATCAATGTACTTCACGTAGCGAGCGATCTCATCCTCGCTTGCCCCTTCTTCGGGCGTAGGCATCACTGTATCAAGGACGTACACGATTTTCTCCGCTGTGAGAACAATTCTCAAGTTACAGAGCTAATCCGTATAATTTGGACCAGTGAGGCGGTTGACATCAAGTATGCCACGTAAGGGATTTGAAAGTGACATTTTCTGAAAATAAAGATGCAGCAGAAATAAATAACATGCAGATTTTGCAAGAAATAAACTATCAAGATATGGACTTCTATCTTAATATGCTCCCACTATTTTACTAACGAGTCACGCGACACCGTTAGCACGTGAAACGGAAGTCTCCGGCAGACTTCTAGTGGGGATCAGGATCCAATCAGCGTCTTAGTGTAACCTCGAGGGACTCGACCAATCACAATAAGCCTAAAAGGTAGGCAACTCTTACCGATCACAACTCCTTGTGATTCCCGTCCTGTTCGGCCTCCGAATCACCATGGCCTCGAGGGACTCGACCAACCATGATGCTCGGTTAAGTCAACACCTTCGTTACAAGATGAGTCTGATTTGATGATATACCCTCGAGGGACTCGACCAAGCATACCATGCCCTCAGGTCACCGGTGACATCTCTATGTCGTAAGCAAGATAGCGAATCGCGATATAGGTGAGTCTCGAGGGACTCGACCAACTCAACCTACACCGGGAATCAGTTCCTACTCATAACGATGGAAGGCCACGTGGGTCAATCTAATTGCCTCACGTTTACCGACTTAATATTATCGAGAGATGTTTCTATAATTTGGTCTCCTAATATGACATGTCACACATATACATATTTAATATATATCTACATCGCATGCAAATATATATACATATCTAGTATGTGTTGAATCTCATATTTTGATGATGAAACTACTTGATATATGTTTATGATTTAATCTGCGTTTTGAGTGACGCAGGATGCTGCGATCAGGATGAGACAATTAAAGCAGGATAATCATGTTGTGCCGAAGGAACATGTCAGAAGATTGGACGTCGGGCCGGTGGATCGGTCGACGTATCGACAGAAGGCTTCGGGCCGTGAACTCGGGCATCGGGCCAAGAAGAGCGGGTATTGTGCCAAGGATATCGGAGTTGCGGAGTCAACTGGCCGATTGGGCAATAGGCTGCACGAGAGGACGATGCGCCGAAGAATCGGACGAAGCGTCGAGGGACCAATGACATGTCAGACAACTTGGTTAATTACTTAGGATTAATTGTCTCGATCGAAGTTTTGATTTGTTGTGCAGGATTAACTACGATAAGAGTAAGACAAGCAGCAGGTGTTGCGCCAGAGTCAAGATCATGATCACGTTGGGAGTTCGAGAGTTCGACGGAAGTTCGGACGGTCGTCGGAGGTTCAGCGAGAACAGATCCGAGAAGTCCAGAAGCTTGCCAAGCGAAGCTCGTCGGAACTCGCCAAGTGGATCGTCGCAAAGTCCAGGAGTATGCCGGATGTCCGCAGAAGGATCACCGAGGGTTTATCGGATGATCGACGGAAGTTCGCCGGAAACTCGCCGGAAGAAGCGATTGACGCATCGGAGCAAAGCTGCAGAAGTTGTCTTAGAGTTAATCGTAGTTAGCACGATGATTAAGCTTGAAAATGGGAGGTGATCCCATTAGCTTAATCTTGGGGCAATTGGGCCCCTGAAAAGATTCAAATTGGGCCGAATGGAGCGAACCATTCGGACCCTGATTGCACCAGGCGGTGCAACCGCCTAGGACAGGAGTGCAACCGCCTGGGCTGCGGGACTGGGCGGTGCAACCGCCCCAGCCAGGCGGTGCAACCGCCCAGGCCATGTCTTCCAGCGGGACTGGGCGGTGCAACCGCCCCAGCCAAGAGGTGCAACCGCCCAGGGCTCAGTCTCCAAGCGAGACTGGGCGGTGCAACCTCCTCTGTCAAGAGGTAGCACCGCCAGAGCTCAAGTTTCGAGCTCTGCCAAGAGATGCATCGCCTGAGCTCGGTCTTCGAGCTCTGGCAGAGAGGTGCAACCTCTTTGGACAGGAGATGCATCGCCTGAGCTCGGTCTTCGAGCTCTGGCAGAGAGGTGCAACCACCTCTGGCAGAGAGGTGCATCAGCCTGAGCTCAGTTTCGAGCTCTGCCAGGTGATGCAACCACCGAGCTCAGACTTCGAGCTCTGCCAGGCGATGCAACCACTGAGCTCAGTCTTCGAGCTCTGGCAGAGAGGTGCAATCGCCTGAGCTCAGTCTTCGAGCTCTGCCAGGCGGTGCCACCTCTCCAGTCAAGAGGTGCAACCGCCTGATCCCGAAATTCCGGGATTTGATCGTTTTGAGCTCCAAATTTGAATTGGGTTGGGGCCTATAAATACCCCACCCATTCAACACTGAATTGACAATAGATCCACACCGAATTCTTGATCTTTTCAGTGATTCTAAGAGCTCAAATTTGTGTAAAGTCCTAAAGTTCTCCTCCTTCTGTTCTTCAAGTCTTGAGTTGTAAAGAGAGGAGAGAAAGGATCTGTAAAGGTTGTCTCCTGAGCCTGTCAAAAGGAGAGAAACTGTAAAAGGGCAGTTAGCCTTCGCCCATTGAAGGAAGGCAGCTAGTTGACGTCGGTGACCTCGTCGAAGGAGGAAGCCAAAAGTGGAGTAGGTCAAGACTGACCGAACCACTCTAAATCTCTGGTTTGCTTTTACCTTGAGCACTTTATCATTACTGCAAACCTCCTACATTGCTACTGCCCTCTGCGCCTTTACGAACGAGTTTCTAAGCTCTGATCTTTCAGAATCTGTATTCAAACGTAAATCGTGTTTTCGTACGATCTTCACACTGCAGTTTACGCTTACATTCGGATTCCATTTATAACTGCAAATTGCTTTCTACGTAAAACGCTTTTCAAGGTTCAAAACTGCTTTTAGACGCAGAACTACATTTAGACTTAAAATTACGTTTAGACGTAAAACTGCGTTTAGACGCAAAACTGCGTTTAGACGTAAAACTGCGTTTAGACGTAAAACTGCGTTTAGACGCAAAACTGCGTTTAGACGCAAAACTGCGTTTAGACGTAAAACTGCGTATAGACGTAAAACTGCGTTTTAACGTAAAACTACGTTTAGACGTAAAATTGCGTTTAGACGTAAAACTGCGTTTAGACGCAAAACTGCGTTTAGACGCAAAACTGCGTTTAGACGCAAAACTGCGTTTAGACGCAAAACTGCGTTTAGACGTAAAACTGCGTTTAGACGTAAAACTGCGTTTGGACGTAAAACTGAGTTTAGACGCAAACTGCGCTTAGACGCAAACTGCGCTTAGACGCAAACTGTGCTTAGACGTAAACTGTGTTTAGACGCAAACTGCGCTTAGACGCAAAACTACGCTTAGACGCAAACTGCACTGTGATTCTGCTTTTATATCGAAATCGTTTTTTATCGGACGAACGCAGCTTTAGCTTTTAAATTACTGTAAGATTTCCGCTACACTAATTCACCCCCCCCCTCTTAGTGCTCTCGATCCTAACAATTGGTATCAGAGCGGGGTATTTCTCATTTCGGATTTACACCTGAGAGAAATGGCTCTTCAAGAGGGCTTTTCGGTCTTTCGTCCACCGTTCTTTAACGGATTGGACTACACTTATTGGAAAACTCGAATGAGAGTTTTCTTAATTTCTCTAAATCTGGATTTATGAAATATCATTGAAAACGGTTTTCAATTTCCCTCCAAACCGATGAACGAATGGTCGGTTTTGGAGAAGAAGAATTTTTCTTTAAACGCAAAGGCTATGAATGCCTTATTTTGCGCATTGGACAAAAATGAGTTCAATCGGATTTCTACGTGTAAAACGGCTTTCGATGTTTGGCGCACTCTTGAAATCACGCACGAGGGAACTAGTAGAGTCAAAGACTCGAAAATTAATATTTTACTGCTTGATTTCGAGCTTTTTCATATGAAACCAAGCGAAACCGTTGTTGACATGTACACTCGTTTTACGGATGTCGTCAATGGTTTAAAATCACTTGGTAAAAGCTTTTCGGATTTTGAACTCGTTAACAAAGTTTTGCGCTCACTTTCTAAAACTTGGGATTCAAAAGTAACTGCTATTCAAGAATCGAAAAACTTGAACCATTTTCCACTTGAAGAACTAATTGGTTCATTGATCACATATGAAATGACGTGCAATGCACGTGAAGAACTTGAGAACCACCTTCCAAAGAACAGGAAGGATTTGGAACTCTGGACAAATGAATGTCACTTGAGCGATGACTCAAGTGATGAGGACAATGATGAACAAACCAACCTTCCAAAGAACAGGAAGGATTTAGGACATAGAACATTTGAAGACCACTCGAGCATAAGCTCAAGTGATGGTGAACTTAAACTACAAATGAAATGAAAATTAAAAAGCAAAAAGAATGGAACTACTTGCTTTAAACGCAAGAAGAAGAACAAAAATTGGGATGAATCGAGCTCATCTGAAGACGAGAAAGTCAACAAAAGCGAGGCGACAAAATACGCCTTACCAGCCTACGACGTTGAGGTAATTAAAATGCCTTTGGTTTATTTTGAAATTACTTGATGCTTTCATGATATATTTTCTTTTTTAGTTTAGAATTAATTTTCTTGAAAATTACATGTTTAAAAATAAAAATACAAAAATTATGATCATGCTGATAATTTCGAAAATAATATTGCATATTTTATGATAAACAAACAAAATGATTTTGATCATGGTTAAGAAGTAATAATGTGTATCATGTTTGATTAACATTGTTGAATGAAATCACGTTTGATTTAAAGTAATGGATAAAGATGTAATATGAAATGGTTATTAACAATTTTATGCATGTGATTTTAAGTTATCCATGATCATGAGCTTGTTTGATCTTCTTGACTTAATTTTAAGATCTATAGCAAAAATCATGTCTGAATATATGAAAGTGTTAATTTCATTTTTGGATTCACTTAACAATTGGTATCCTAACAATCAGATTCTCTCATACACTTATGAAAAATATTTTTCTAAAATGGATTTGATGAAATGATTCCTGCTTATAAATTCCATCTTGAAATATGAATGATAGTGTTTTTGCTTACAAAGATTTGTTTCACGTTCATATCTCCTATGATTCATGTGCAGAAAAAGAATTTATAAATCATAATACAATGAGATTTCTTATGCAAAAATAAAGTGCTTTTGTGATTCTTTGCTAAAGAGAATAATTATTAAAATCATGATCTTGGTAATTATAACATGGAGCTCTTTATAAATCAAGATCGTTCATTATGCTCCCTACATTTATCAAAAAGGAGTTCTTCAAATGAAATGCAATTCAATGAAGTGTCATATTGATATCTTGAAACTTGGAATATTTTAAAATGTGATCTTGATAAGAATGTTTCAAGTTGCTCTTTGTACTATATCTTTTCGAATGAATTATGAGCCTTGATATCGTATATTTCATAATACAAGATTTATTTGCCTTATGTCTTGAACTTTCATGCTTATCTTAATTTGGCATATAAAGACTAAGGCATGCTTAGATGAAAAAGAATCTCTTAAAAAATGCTTTTCCCATCTGATCGAGATTAATGATTTCATGATATTTTGTGAATCTCGAAATTAATTTTAATGACTTGATTATGAATTTCAAGTTAATGATTTGATTTGAATAAGTTTTATCTAAATCATAATCTTCATCTTGCAAAATTGAAGTCACAAATAATATCTTGTGGTATTCATGAATTGATACTCACAATATGAAAGCATTGATATTCATGACTTGAATTGGATTGAAACATTGTACGCTTAAATTAATCATTCTCCTATGTTTCAAAAATTCCTTAAAAGCCTTATGTGATGATTGAAAACTAACTTGCTTTATGATGAATCATGAATCATGACTTGATCTATGATGTAAATGCCTTGAAATGATTGAAATATTTAACACTTTTATGCTCTTCCCCCTACTTTCTTCTTGTTTTCAATGATAAAATGGGGAGAAGTTTTGATCATGCATGGTAGGATATAATTTGACAAAATTGATACCATCATGATATGAAACATTTATGATGTACAACTATGCATGCAATACTTGTGCTTTCTAAATATGATGTGATGTATTGCATATGATGTAAATCATGATTTAAAATGCTATGAGTGCCAAGTTACACATTTTGAGAAGAAATTGTTATATTGAAATATTAATGTAATTATGAATGGTGATATGATATCATGCATGTAATACTTCAATTTATGATAATGATGCATGCAATGATAAAATATTCATGATGAAAAATTATCTTGACATTCATAACTTGATTATTCATCATTTGTCATGATTTTGAAATCGTTGTAAAAGGAAAAGAGAACTACAAAACTGTATTCTCTCTTTCTTTTTTTACAATGACAAAGGGGGAGATAGCTAGCTTGTACAAGTCAAGAAGATGCAAAAACTTGATTGCTAGCTTACCTATTTTAAGAAGCAAAGATTGCTAACTTGCTTATTTCAAGAAGAAAAATTGTCTTCTTGAACATCACTATCTTGAATATCTCAAGAAGCAAAACTTGCAATTTGCACATTGCAATAGGAAGCAAGAATCATGAGCTTACACAAGAAATTTATCTTGCATTTGCTTTCGAAATTTTTGCTAGCTTATATATTGTGAAACTTGTATATCATAAAAATTGCTAGCTTGTTGGTCTAAAGAGAAGCAAAAAGTTGCTATCTCAAAAGAAGCAAATGTGCTATCTTGCTTATCTCAAGAGGCAAAAATGCTAACTTGCGCATCTAGCAAAGTGAGCAAAATTTTCAAGAAGCAAGAGTTGCCTTCTTGAACATCTCTAATTTGCTAGCTTGCATGATATAGAACTTGCTATCTTGAACATTACCAAAAGTGCTATCTTATATGCTATAAAACTTGCATATCTAAAACTTGATAGCATGAATGTTCTAAGCATGATGTAACACTTGCTAAATCTTCTAGCTCCAAGATTGCATGATGATAAAACTTGATATTATGATTTTCATGCAAAGAGTTGAACCAATATCACACACAAACACTTGATTGTGATACTTCTCCTTTTTATTGATGACAAAGGGGGAGAAGTATGTTGATGAAAGTATGTTGATGACATGACATGTGATGCATAAGTTTATGCATATGTTCATGTTGACGTATTGCAAGTATTCATGATGAATATTGCAATGACTTGAATTCAGTTTGAATTCAAGGTTCTATCAATATGGCATATTGATAGGGGGAGTTTGTTTAAACTCCGGGAGTTAAGTTTAACTCCGTCATCAAGTGGTTGTCATCATCAAAAAGGGGGAGATTGTTGAATCTCGTATTTTGATGATGAAACTACTTGATATATGTTTATGATTTAATCTGTGTTTTGAGTGACGCAGGATGCTGCGATCAGGATGAGACAATTAAAGCAGGATAATCATGTTGTGCCGAAGGAACATGTCAGAAGATTGGACGTCGGGCCGGTGGATCGGTCGACGTATCGACAGAAGGCTTCGGGCCGTGAACTCGGGCATCGGGCCAAGAAGAGCGGGTATTGTGCCAAGGATATCGGAGTTGCGGAGTCAACTGGCCGATTGGGCAATAGGCTGCACGAGAGGACGATGCGCCGAAGAATCGGACGAAGCGTCGAGGGACCAATGACATGTCGGACAACTTGGTTAATTGCTTAGGATTAATTGTCTCGATCGAAGTTTTGATTTGTTGTGCAGGATTAACTATGATAAGAGTAAGACAAGCAGCAGGTGTTGCGCCGGAGTCAAGATCATGATCACGTTGGGAGTTCGAGAGTTCGACGGAAGTTCGGACGGTCGTCGGAGGTTCAGCGAGAACAAATCCGAGAAGTCCAGAAGCTTGCCAAGCGAAGCTCGTCGGAACTCGCCAAGTGGATCGTCGCAAAGTCCAGGAGTATGCCGGATGTCCGCAGAAGGATCACCGAGGGTTTATCGGATGATCGACGGAAGTTCGCCGGAAACTCGCCGGAAGAAGCGATTGACGCATCGGAGCAAAGCTGCAGAAGTTGTCTTAGAGTTAATCGTAGTTAGCACGATGATTAAGCTTGAAAATGGGAGGTGATCCCATTAGCTTAATCTTGGGGCAATTGGGCCCTTGAAAAGATTCAAATTGGGCCGAATGGAGCGAACCATTCGGACCCTGATTGCACCAGGCGGTGCAACCGCCTAGGACAGGAGGTGCAACCGCCTGGGCTGCGGGACTGGGCGGTGCAACCGCCCCAGCCAGGCGGTGCAACCGCCCCAGCCAGGCGGTGCAACCGCCCAGGCCATGTCTTCCAACGGGACTGGGCGGTGCAACCGCCCCAGCCAAGAGGTGCAACCGCCCAGGGCTCAGTCTCCAAGCGAGACTGGGCGGTGCAACCTCCTCTGTCAAGAGGTAGCACCGCCAGAGCTCAAGTTTCGAGCTCTGCCAAGAGATGCATCGCCTGAGCTCGGTCTTCGAGCTCTGGCATAGAGGTGCAACCTCTTTGGACAGGAGATGCATCGCCTGAGCTCGGTCTTCGAGCTCTGGCAGAGAGGTGCAACCACCTCTGGCAGAAAGGTGCATCAGCCTGAGCTCAGTTTCGAGCTCTGCCAGGTGATGCAACCACCGAGCTCAGACTTCGAGCTCTGCCAGGCGATGCAACCACTGAGCTCAGTCTTCGAGCTCTGGCAGAGAGGTGCAATCGCCTGAGCTCAGTCTTCGAGCTCTGCCAAGCGGTGCCACCTCTCCAGTCAAGAGGTGCAACCGCCTGATCCCGGAATTCCGGGATTTGATCGTTTTGAGCTCCAAATTTGAATTGGGTTGGGGCCTATAAATACCCCACCCATTCAACACTGAATTGACAATAGATCCACACCGAATTCTTGATCTTTTCAGTGATTCTAAGAGCTCAAATTTGTGTAAAGTCCTAAAGTTCTCCTCCTTCTGTTCTTCAAGTCTTGAGTTGTAAAGAGAGGAGAGAAAGGATCTGTAAAAGTTGTCTCCTGAGCCTGTCAAAAGGAGAGAAACTGTAAAAGGGCAGTTAGCCTTCGCCCATTGAAGGAAGGCAGCTAGTTGACGTCGGTGACCTCGTCGAAGGAGGAAGCCAAAAGTGGAGTAGGTCAAGACTGACCGAACCACTCTAAATCTCTGGTTTGCTTTTACCTTGAGCACTTTATCATTACTGCAAACCTCCTACATTGCTACTGCCCTCTGCGCCTTTACGAACGAGTTTCTAAGCTCTGATCTTTCAGAATCTGCATTCAAACGTAAATCGTGTTTTCGTACGATCTTCACACTGCAGTTTACGCTTACATTCGGATTCCATTTATAACTGCAAATTGCTTTCTACGTAAAACGCTTTTCAAGGTTCAAAACTGCTTTTAGACGCAGAACTACATTTAGACGTAAAATTACGTTTAGACGTAAAACTGCGTTTAGACGCAAAACTGCGTTTAGACGCAAAACTGCGTTTAGACGCAAAACTGCGTTTAGACGTAAAACTGCGTTTAGACGTAAAACTACGTTTTAACGTAAAACTACGTTTAGACGTAAAACTGCGTTTAGACGTAAAACTGCGTTTAGACGCAAAACTACGTTTAGACGCAAAACTGCGTTTAGACGTAAAACTGCGTTTAGACGTAAAACTGCGTTTAGACGTAAAACTGCGTTTGGACGTAAAACTGAGTTTAGACGCAAACTGCGCTTAGACGCAAACTGCGCTTAGACGCAAACTGTGTTTAGACGCAAACTGCGCTTAGACGCAAAACTACGCTTAGACGCAAACTGCACTGTGATTCTGCTTTTATATCGAAATCGTTTTTTATCGGACGAACGCAGCTTTAGCTTTTAAATTACTGTAAGATTTCCGCTGCACTAATTCACCCCCCCCCCCTCTTAGTGCTCTCGATCCTAACAGTATGTGTATAAGCAATCACATCAGATGATCATGGACCACAACCTAATATGATTAGGCCCGAGCCAGTAGGCCTAATCACTCACATCAAGATCTATGTGTGCAACGGTGCATCTCCATGCCCTGTGATCGTCCATCTCGTCCTCGTCGGTTCCGTCGACATCTTGATGCATCTCCATGCATCACGATCGTTCGTCTCGTGGGTCCCGCTATCGCATCCACGCTCCCGCTGCGCCTCCTCATGTGATTACAACTTAATCATAGGCACGCAGGCTCGACAATAAACGAGAAATATAATGGAGGTTCGCAGACCTCAATAATAATAATCACAAGTACACACATCACACGGTCCATGATCATCCGTCCACACATCATACATCACATGTATAAATAATCATCATCATGTAGGACTACTAGATAATAATAAAAATAATAATCAACTAAACCTTTTAATTAATTAATATTTTTCTGAAATAAGGGACATGTAGGGAATTTCTCAATTCCTAAGAGTATTTTCGTAATTTGGACAAAAGACAGAAACTGGAATTTCTCAAATTTCGAGGGGCAAAACTGTCTTTTGCCCAAAAAACCCTAATACCCTTTCCCCTTTTCGCTGCTGCCGCCGCCGCCACCCTGCCGGCGGCGGCCTGTGCGGCGGGGCGAGGGCACTGCCCTCGCCTGCAGGCGGCACGCCCGCTGGCGGCGATGCCGGTGGGTGCCCCCTTCGGGCGCCGCTGCCTCCGCAGACGGTGCTGTACCGCCGGGCGGCCGCCCCTGTGGGGGGGTTTCGCCTGCGGGAGCAGCGGCGGCAAGCGCCGCTACCCTGCGGCGCCTCTGCCCGTGGGCTGCCAGCCCCGCCAGCAGCAAGCCTGCTGCAAGCAGACCGCTGGCCGGCTACTGCAGGCACAACACTTGCGGATGCGCCGGTGCTGTGCTGCCTGGCTACGGCTGCGGCTGCCGCTGTAGGTGGCTACAGGCATGCAGATCGAGGGCAGCAATTGTTGCTGCCCTTCCTCGCTTTTGCATCAACGATTTTGACGTCAATATTCTTCCTAAACACAACACACGCAGTTCAAAACCAATCATTCGCACGAACAACCTGGCTTTGATACCACTGTTGGGAAATCATGGGGGGCGACATCATATGCGCAGCGGAAGAACAAGAAAACAAAAATCCCCGATTCCCAAAAGGATGTTCGTCGTCGTGCGAAGATTGATGCGCAAAAATCCGCAAAACACAAAACTGCGTATAGAGATTGTGTTACCTAGGGAGATCGTATATCCCTGTTTCCTTGTAGATCCTTAGGAGAGGGTGAAGGAGGTCAAGCGTCCTCCTCTCTAGCGGTGATCCACACAGTAGGGTAGCGACGACGCTCCTCAAAACTCCAGGCCTACTCTGAGGTGGAGAGGGAGAGGAGAATAGGAAAGGCAAGCAAAGACTCTAGCCTATGAGGCTGTGAATCCCTCCTATTTATAGAGATCCCGTGTCAAACCCTAATGGGTCCTTCCCTAGTGGGTATTGGATCTGCATCCAATAAGACAAGGGCTCCGTCGGATATCTCATATCCGAACCTCTACTCATCGCAATGCCTACCATATGTGTGTGACCTTCTAGGCCCAATATCGAGCTCGCCGTGAGTCATACCTGTTAGAACTCCTTCTAACTCAGTGAATTATTATCTCTGTAATAATTCACTCGACTCATCGACTACGGCCGTACTATGCCACTACGTCGTAGTCCCCAGACGATACAGGGGAATCCAATCCATTGGACCTGTCTGTCCTCAGTTACCATGTACCTATAGTCCCTCATCCATCTAATATCCCAGAGACCGTATATCGAGCATGGTGCTGTCAGACCCATACGGTTTCTACTCAAGTCTCGCTCTAATCGGATTCTCCCGGAGAACTCTTTCTCTCTCAACCCGAATGACCCTGGCCAGGGATTTGTCTGAGCAAGAACACATGGGATATTCCTCTCATGACGCCGAGAGTGGATGATCCTCTGTCGACACTCAATAGCCCTCGTAAGGTCGACTACCACTCCCAATGACCAGCTGTACTAGATCTGGGACAGCCAAACCTATAAGTCTGGTATCAAAGAGTGGAGCACTCATACAGGACATCCTTGGTGTCTCAAGTCTAAGGACCAGATACACCACTAGGACTACGGAATCGCTGTCTGACAATAAGGCATCATCAACCATCCAGCATTCCGTAAGCGGATCAATCAGTGAACTCATTCTCCAATGAGCACTTGTACTGTATCCCCAGTGTCCCTACACGAGCAACTATGAGACCAGCTGCATCCATCATATGGACGAGTATACAGCACACCAGTCTATCCGGTTATCACGATGTCCCTCTCGAGTAACCTATGACCGGGATTATTTAGGATATGTGTTTAAAGGTGAATCGATCTCATTATCGTGATCTCATCACGATCCGATTCCCATTGCACAAATCCAAGGACTTCACAATATATATATGCATTTATGCAATAGTTATAAAGTGATATACGTCAAAATATAATAAGCAAAAAAAGATTCTGTATCAAGTCACACGTGCCATCACTCACGTGATTGGCTTGCTGGGCACCTATGACTAGCAGACACTAGGCACATACTCTTTACCATTTCTAGCAAAGGTCCAAATAATCCTTTTACCATTTCTGGCAAAGGTTCAAATAATCCTTTTACCATTTCTGACAAAGGTCCAAATAATCTCACAAACACATTAGTACAAAAGGACAATGTGAATAATAAATTAGCACATATCAGAAGTACATGCAGAACAACGAAATGTGCATATGGCTTAAGAGTCAATACGATGTAAACATAATCTTTCATAAATGTATTCAAATTTGAAAGAAAATAAAGGCAAGAGTATACAAGGATTTTGGCATATATCGGATGCACATGCATAACAACGAAACATACATGTGCCCATACGAAACAACACAAACTTTACATAATAGGTTTCAAAAATATAAATAATCTATAGAAAAGAGCATACAAGAATTCAAAGTAGTAATATAAAGCTCAATTGAAGAAAGAATGCTAGATGAAATCAATTTCCAAAGGGAATGAAACAAGAACAAACGAAATCAACCAAAGCTCAATTTTTTACAGAATTTGAGAGACACATTTAACAAATGATTCAAACTATCCATTTTACTCCAATTTACTCAAGAAATATATCATTAAAAGATATTTCAATCTACTTTCAGATAAAATAAATTTTATATGAATTGAACTTTCCAATAGAGAGTTACGAATAATTTGGTAACTAAAGGTCAGATAACAAAATCACTGTTTTGGCAGAATTTATAAGGTCGGATTCAATAGATAATTGGGTAGGTGTTTGGACTCAAAATCTTTTGATCCAAATATCAAAGGAAAGATCTATGAGTCTAGTTTCTAATGAAATAAGATTTGAATAAATTAAAATTTCTAACAAGGACTTATAGACAGTTTAGTATCAAAAGATCATAAATTATAGTCCCTATTTTACAGAATCTATAGGGTTAATTGAAAACAGAAGTTTGGACAGTCAAATTTACTCTAAATCCTTCAAATAAATTATCAAAAGAAAGATTTACGAGTCTACATTCAGATCAAATAAGTTTTATCTAAATTAAAAATTAGTATAGGGATTTATGACTAAAACAAAATGGATTAGTCAGAATCTTGAAAGATTTTTATATTCACGTCGTTACGTCTAAATAAGAGATATATCATATACAAGATTAGAACAATTCAAAATTTCTCCTATTCAAGATACAAGCATAAATAAAATTACAGTAGCGAAAGGTTTAGGACACGTGCAGGAGAAAAGATCGGAACATTTGTAATAGAAAAAATCAGAACACTTTTCGAAGATTTTGATCCGAAGAAAGTGTAAGCTTGAATCATTCTTCTACTTTTTCCTCTATCTCCTTTCTCTATTTTGTTTTCTGTACCTATCTTCTTTTTCCCGGGCCTACCACTACCACAATCGCAGCTGCAGCCGCAGCCACAATCACAGCCGTAGCCCCTTCCACTACGTTACTTCATTTTCTCCTTCTCTGGTCCCTTGTTTTTCTTTCGCAAACGCAACTGTCACGGACACCGCTGCTACTGCAGCCGTAGTTGCCGTAGCCGCAGCCGCAGCCGCAGCCACAGCCACCCTCCCTTCTTCCTCTTCTTCCCTCTCTTTTCCCTTTTCTTCTTCCTTTCCTTCTCTTCTTTCCCAGCTGCAACTGCCGCAGTCGTAATCGCAGCCACAACCTCTTCTTCCACCCCTGCTCTTGTTCCTCTCTTTCTTATCTTCCAGCTGCAGCTGCCACTGCCGCAGCCGTAGCAGCCCCTTCTTCTTTCCCGTCTCTTCTTCTTCTTCTTCTTCTCTTCTTCTCCTTGCTCCCTTTCTTTCCCATCAGCAACTGTCGCAGCCGCAGCCGCAGCCCACTTCTTTCCCTTCTCTTCTTCCTCTCCTTCCCTTCTTCCTTCCTCTTCTTCTTTCCCAGCCGTAGCTGCCACAGCCACAGCCACAGTTCCCCTTCCTCTCTTCTTCCTCTCCTTCTCTTCCAGCTGCAGCTGCCGCCGCCGCAGCTGCAGCCCCTTCTTCTTTCCCTTCTCTTCTTCTCCTCTTCTTCCCTTCTCCTCCCCGACGCACAGCGCCTCATCTCCTCTGTTTCCTCCTGCGGGAAACAGAGGTGCCGCAGCCACCTCCTCCCTCTTCTTCTTCTCCTCTTCTTAGTCTTCTTCTTCTTCTTCTTCTCCTCCCCAACGCCCCACACATCCTCTCCGTTTCCTTTTGCGGGAAACTCTAGGCTGCAGCACCCCTAGCTGCTGCAGCTACCTCCCTCTCCTCTCCCTCTTCCATCTCTCTTCTTTTCTTCTTCTTCTCTTCTCTTCTCCCTCTTCTTCCCTTCTCCACTTCTTCCCTTCTCCACCCCAACGTGCGTGAGAGGCAGGCGGTGGGATAAAATTATAATTTTTTGTTTTTTCTTTCAGCCTAACAGTTTAATCACTAAATTTCCTATATTTACATATAGGTCCTCCAATTTATAAATAAATCTTTATAAATAAATTATCAAAAGTGAAATTACATCAATCTATTGAGTATTAGAATAGGACTTCTCTAATGTTTGATCCGAGAGATCCAAAGGACAGATTTATATATTTTCTTATTAAATCAAGATCTTATAGTCATGTTTTATATCACCTTTATTGCTATAGAAATAGCATTTTACTATGAAGTTTTTTTTTTAAAGTTTATATAGCATTTATAAACTTAAGTGATCTACGTTTCTAGTAACTCTTTGAGTTTTACTCAAAATATTATAAATTTTTTTTACTTTAATCTTAATTCTTTCTAATCAACTTATTTAAGTTTTATTTATTCTTAATTTTATTATAGTAGATTTTAAATAAGCCAAACTAGGAAGAAATAAAATTAATAATAGATTATATGAGAAAGGACTCAATTATATTCATGTCCAAGGTTATTGAAATTACAACTTTGTCAAATATATTAAGGATATAATCTTGAATTCTTCAAATATCATTATATTGAATTTTAGTTGATCCTTTAATTAAGATGTCAACTAATGACTTGTTAGTAAATTTAAATTTATCTCTAAATATTTTAGTGCATTAGTTATAGACTGTAGTAAAGTCTAAATATTATTAGTAATTATTATAAAATTAAATCTTTTAAAACTTTCTCAATCATTTATCTTAATTACTTGTTTTATAAAATTTTTAGTAATTATGTATGTGATCCTTTCAACTAGTTTAATCAAGATTTAACATATTGAGTGTAAATTACATATACTGAAATCATTTATAATAATTTAATCTAGAAAATATATGAATACTAAAATGATAAAAAAATGCATGGAAGAAAGAACCACTATAAATAAATAAAACAACATTAATGCTTTGAGTTTTTAAAATATGATAAATTATTAATATCTTCCATATTTCACTTTTTAAGATAATATTAACTTATCTAGTATTTATATAAAATTATTTATACTAGATTGATACCATCCCCATGCAAATAGTATTACTATATTTGAGTATACAACCTTAAACTATAAAAATATTTAAAACAATATCATTCTACTTCATCATATAATTATTGGAAGTAGATTTTTCTTTGAGATTATGTAAAGTATCTGTTATTATGAATTTTATTTTTATTAATATTATTTATGACTAATTCTTTAATGTAATTTTATAATTTGTTAATCTATGCAACTTTGGCAAGACCAATACAATAATATAAAATATAATTTAAAATATCATATATATAATAAAATATTTATTATAATTTATATCTTATAAGTCTATCATCCCATACCATTTTAGTAGCTAATAGTAAAATAAAACTTAAGGATATAAGTTACAAATAATATTTATCAAATTTTTTAATTTAATTTATGCCAAAATATTTCAATATCAATAACTATAATATTTATTGAATATTAATCAACATAAAAGAAGCTCATATGATAACTATAATCATGATAAAATATAAATTATATTTTTATATAAAAAATAAATATTATTCATAATTTTAAATATATGCGTGTGAATAACTAAATAAATATTCAAGAACAATAATTAAATTTAATAATCACATGCAAAATTTTATGAATATATCATATGAGAAAACTATAAAAGAAAACTATAATTTATATTTTTAATTCCATATAGAACTCTAAATTAGACTAGTCAATCATATTTAATTGGACAAATCTAGAATTATGCTACCCAAATTATGCTTATTGATTTAAACTAATTATACACTTAATTAGGCCCGTCAAAATTAAAATTATCAAACAGTCAAAATATAAGCATAATCAAGTATGATAAAATGTTTGATTGAAATAATCAAATTAGTTAATTTTATAATTAAGAATGTAAGTTAAAAATTTTTAATTATTGAAGGGCATAACTAAAAAATAAATTTTAAGAACTTATCTTAGAATTTTTTATTTTTGAGTGGTAAAAATATTCTTTTAAAAAAACCTTAATTCTCACATTTTTATGTAATCACTATGCAAAGCCATCGTGGTGCAAGATCACCACTATGAGCAAAGGCTATACTTATATTGTCGAATAATGATCTCTATAATTGTCGTACAATGTTGTGTCGTCGTGCCCATGCTTCTACTTGGGCAAACATTGGCCTTCGGGGTCTAGTTGATGCCACTCGCTATTCACAAATGCTATAGTGATACTATTGTAATCATTATAGACAGCAATGCTAATGCAGTCATTATAGTTGTGACACTACTATGGTTGTCACAACTACTATAAGTAGCGACTATATTGCAATTGTCGCATATAGTAGCGATGCCGCTGTAGTTGCCGCAGTCGCCTATGACCAAGGCAAGTTATCCGTCGTAAGATTACTATACATAGGCAACCATGCATGTGCCCATTATTGGTAATCATAATTTATGGCACTTTCGCTGCATACGTAGCCATTGCTCATGATTGGGCTAGTAACCATAAGAGGTTATCGCCCTTAACAATACTATCATCAATAACAAGCTATCGATAATGACCTATTGGTCTGAGGAACCTCACATACCCTACAAGCAAATGACAAGACAAACAAGATAAGAAAGCATATTGACAACACTAAAGGACCGTTCAAGCACTATAAATCAAAATTGAATGACACCTTTTCGCAAGTGAATGATATTAATAAATAGATCTAAATATAAAATAAATTTGAATTACTTTTACAATCCAAAATATTTGATTTCAAAATATATCTCCAATTGTAAGCATAAAAGTTGTAATTATGCTACTGCTATATAGAAAACTTTAATACCATAAGCTGAAATCATATAACAATATATTAAACATACGATGCATAGCTACTAAGAGAGTTTTAATCTTATTTACAAGGGCACCATCGTTGGATCCGAAGTTGTAACGATGCTAACATGTTAGGGAAAACTCATCTTCTCTTCTTTTCCTATTCTTCATAGGATCATTTTGAGCGATAGAAGATCTGTAATCTCTCAATAAATTCATGTGATTAATAAAAGATGAGAGAAGATATATAGTCTCTTAATAACATCACGTATTGACGTTGAGTCTCTAGAAGATACTATCTATTTATATGTGAGAACAGAAGATCTAGAATAAATAATCAGAAGAATCTCTTCTATCAAGATCATCTCCTAAAATATCTTTCATAATCAAACTTATTTTTTATTGACCGATAAGATCATACAACTTACATGCCGCTGCCTTTTCCATGGCCGACATAGACCGATGGAGTAAGAGGCCCGGCGGAAAACCAACCGATAGAAGCATCTCATCTCTTTTTTTTTTTTTTTTTTTTTTTGCATTTTCGAAAATATGGATATTTCTGTAATGGGCCTTTTCTAGAACAATTCCGGCCCATCTTTTTCTCATAAATAAGCTTCTTCTCATTGTTTCCCACGAAATGGGCCATTCGTTGAGACCAGCCCATCTGATCAATCCAAATGCACACTCTCTCTTTAGATGTCTCACATCAAGTACTCAAATCCAAATGCTCCAATTGGCTTTATTCTATTAGGAATTAATATAGCGAACCTTAAGATTGTGGTAGCGTCTTAAAGGAGCCCTACATGGATATGTTATAATGTGAGTTAAATGTTGTAATCACACAATTAACGGTCATGTGGCTGTCATCTTTGGTGCTGCTGCTGCTAATCATTCTTCTTAATGAAATCCCTGGAATGTCTGCCCCAACACTGGCAACTGGGCCCCTACAGTCTTGCTAACAAGCAGACCACCCACCACAACTAATAATATACATCCATACATTACGTATATATTTATATACAACTCTCTTTAAATGATTCATTCGCATTCTTCTTGTATGCATACCCCTATTATAGTAGTCGTGATTCATGATGGATATAGAATGGAAGCAATCATGCTTGTTTATTTATGCAAACGATGGGTTCTCTGTAAATCCATATGTGGACTTAGACATGCATGCATGGAAGGATTGAAATATATATATATATATATATATATATATATATATGAGAATACTTGTTGCTGCTTATGTCACTCACACCTGCAATATTATTGGGTCTTACCTTGTGCTTCGAATGCAGACGACTTGTTGCGGCTCATGTCACCTACCTGAAGTTTCCAATGCTAATCTTCACAACATCTTAGCTAATACAAGCTGTGTGCTGGTGGTGAAGAAATCTATATTTCTCATCTCCATATATATATATATATATATATATATCTTGTGCCTATGGATCCAATCCCCATCAACGACGAGTATTCTAATGCTGTTCATATAATTGAAGAGGAAGACATTTCAACCGCCCCTCGACAGTGGCTGGTCTGACGTGGGAATTCGATGTGTCCCACACGAACGAGAAGCGGCTAATGGATTTGGAGTCGTCTCCCTGCACTGCATTATTCCCGGTAATTATCACAAACACTTGCCGACCAATAAATCCCGGGTTGGTTGTCGGCGCGAGGCAGAGTGTGGAGATCAATTTCATCTTCTCTCCTGTTCCTAAGGGACCGTTCAAGCTGTGCTCAGCACCAAAATCTCATCTTGCTACCTGCAGCTAACGTGTGTTCTTGGCAGTCATTTGGCTCACCACCTCGCACACTGCACGCCATCTTGTCCGCCATGGAGCTCAGAGTGGATCTTAAAGAAGGAGGTGATGATGGTACTGCTTCCGAGGCGAGTCATATGATCTCTGGAATCCGTGCAGATTCGCTGGGTTGGATCAGTCCCACTCGGTGTCACGCGGGAAGCACCGAACCCCTCTTCCTACTCTTCCTCATCCATCTCTAACGCCTCTTTACTGCTTCCTTTCTGCCTCGTCTGTTAATGTACTCGAGCAACAGTTACTTCACCTCATCATTGAGGCAACAACGTAAACCTGGAGAAGAGCGAGAGAAGCAAGAGACTCATCTTGAGCTGAGCTAACACACCAGCATATTGTGAGAGAGAGAGAGAGCGAGAGAGAGAGAGGAGGCTGCTGGTTAAGAGAAGGATAGAAGGGAAAGAGAATCAATTTGTATTACCAAGGGCGAGGAGAGAGAGGTGGAGAAAAAGGAGAGAGACGAGGAGAAGAAGACATGAACCCGAGTCCACCTAGGTCCTTCGTGTTCCCTGCCTTCAGCTCCACCTAAACAAACGAACAAACCATCATCCTGTCCTCCCTCTCCTCTTTCCTCGCGTGCTTTCTGGTGAAAGCAGAGGAGACACCAATCAAAGAGAGCTGTATCAGCTGTCCTCCAGGATTGATACGGAGGTCATCCCCGTCTCTCCCTATCCATCAAGCTTCGATCTTTCTTGTGAAAAAGGCATGTTGAAGAAAGAGAAAGGAAGCAGCAGCGGAGGACCAATCCAAGGACGAGTGGACGGGGTCCAAGTGTGTGAAAGAAAGGGAATATATATATAGCCAGTCCATTCAATCTCTCTGTAGACATCTGGCTCGGTCGTTGTCGCAGTTCCAAGTTGCGATTTTGAGGCCGCTCCCCCCTTTGGAATCGATCAGTTGTTCACCACCGTGGAGAGGAGGAAGAAGACAGAAGAGGAGTCCAAGAAAGAGAGAGGGGAAGCGCATGGCGGCGGAGGTGGAGGAGGAGATGTTGGTGCCGACGCACCAGTGGAGGAGGTACGGAGACGAGGCAGCCACGGCGGCAGAGGAGGATCCGAGCATCGACACTGACAAGCTAAGCTACGAGATCTTCTCTATCCTGGAAAGCAAGTTCCTTTTTGGCTATGACGATCACAAGCTCTGGATCCCGGCGGCTCCCCCTCCAGCCGCCACTGTCACCGACGCCCCGCCGGCTCAGGCGGCCGAGGCGTCCTCCTTCAAGAACCAAAGGGGCAAGGTGTGCGTGCTCTGTCTCGACGGCGGAGGCGGCTGTGGGATGCGCGGCATCCTACCCGGGAAGGCCCTGGCCTATCTCGAGCAGGCCCTCAAGACCAAGTCCGGGAACCATGACGCGCGAATCTCCGACTACTTCGACGTCGCGGCCGGCGCCGGCGTCGGGGGCGTCTTCGCCGCCATGCTCTTCGCCACTCGTGACGGCGCTCGCCCCCTCTTCCACGCCGATGATACCTGGCGCTTCCTCGCCGACCAGGGCAAGCGCCTATTCCGAAAGGGGTCGCCTTCCTCCTCCTCGTCATCCACCCCAGGAATGTTCCTCCGCTGCCTTTTCCCCGGCGGCGAAGGGTCGACGACGGCGGCGATCGAGAGGGCGATGAAGGAAGCATTCGGCGAGAGCCTAACGCTTCGGGACACGGTGAAGCCGGTGCTCATCCCGTGCTACGACTTGAGGAGCTCCGCGCCGTTCGTGTTCTCGCGCGCCGACGCCCTGGAGAGCGAGAGCTTCGACTTCCGGCTGTGGGAGGTCTGCCGGGCGACGTGGGCCGAGCCAGGGCGGTTCGAGCCGGCTGAGATCAGTTCGGTGGACGGAGCCACCGCCTGCGTCGGCGTGGACGGCGGGCTGGCGATGAGCAACCCGGCGGCGGCGGCCATCACTCATGTCCTTCACAACAAGCAGGAGTTCCCCTTCGTCCGTGGGGTGGAGGACCTCATGGTCCTCTCCCTCGGCTGCGGGGAGGCCGGCGGCGCCGCGGCGGCGCCCCTCGTGTCGGAGGCCGAGAACCGCAAGCTACGGCGGTGGGGCCCCAAGGAGTGGGCCCGGCCCATCTCGCGCATCGCTGCCGACGGCTCCGCCGACCTCGTGGACCAGGCCGTCGCGCTCGCCTTCGGTCAGTGCCGGAGCTCCAACTACGTACGTGTCCAGGTACGTGCGCGCTCGGGTTTCCATTCTCATCCAACGTCGTTAACGCGCGCCTGGTGGCGGAACTGGTCATGTACGCGAATCCCCGGGCGGAGAGGACGAGGGCGGGCCACCTCTTGAGCGCGTTGGTGGTTGTGGTGTCCCGCGAGAGCGGTTTGGTCCAAACAAGCTCTCGTCCTCTTCTCCTCCTCTCCTCCTCTTGGGTTAAAGGGCCGTTTCTACCTCGGTCTATGTGTAGGTGGTGGTGGGATAACCCACGTTGGTGAGCAGCAGCCGCTGCTGCTGTCACTTGTGGGAGCACACAAGGACAAGGCGTTGGCGTCGGCAGCGGTACTCTCCCCCGCTTTTGTTTTTGGCTTCTAGTGGCTGTTTCCCCATCTCCCAAACAGTGCTCTCGCACCGAGGTCCCCTGTTCTCGACCTCTTCCAGCCATTGTTTCTCTGTTTCATCCTGCATCATTTCTTCCTTCAACTCTCACCTTGCATTTCGACAAACACCTTGTTTCCAGTTGAACAACCTAGCGCATCAGTATCCTAAAGGTCCATTGCACGAGCCGAAGAGTCCGTAGACATTGATGTCTGTTGGTTTTGTGTGATCGCAGGCTGATGCTTCGAGCATGGGAAGATGCAGCGCGGAGGTGGACTACGACGCAAGGCCGGTTACCGTGAAGGTGCTGTCGGAGACGGCGGAAGAGATGCTGCGGCAGAAGAACGTGGAGTCGGTGCTATTCGGTGGGAAGAGGGTGCGTGGGCAGACGAACATGGAGAAGCTGGATTGGCTTGCAGGGGAGCTCGTGCTGGAGCACCGGCGAAGGAGTTGCCGAATAGCACCCACCGTCGCATTGAAGCGAGCACATCCTCCGAAGTCCGCCACCACAAGTAAGTAGTCGTAGTCAGTCCATGCATGAAGCAGCGCTGGCCTTGTGTTCCTGCCGTTCTCTTCCTTCAAGTAGAAGTACAGCATTCTCGGTTACAAGAATCTCCATGTTCGCACTTGGTCGAGCAGTCCCGTCTTTGTCTTGATGCAGCATTCCATGTTATTAGGAAGGAAGAGAGGCTGTCGCTGATTCTTGCTCCTCAGGTAAATGTTGTGTCGAAGGGCCGCCGCCCATAATTCACAATGGCAAGGAACCCCCTGCTGTTTCTGGGGGTAGTTCATGCTTCATCAGTCCCTCCATCTGTTGCTAGTGCTGCTTCTTAAGTCTGTTTGCACACACATCTGCCCCCATCATCATCTATCTACCTTCCCAGGCTTCACAATCTGTGGTCCATGGATCCAACAAAAGGAATAGGACATGCTGAATCAAGCAAGTGGTACTCTCTTTTCTCTATCCATGACAGTGTTGATTGATTTTTCCTCCTCTTTAGTTCTCTATGTGATGAGACATGGTTGCTTAAGATCCATGTGTCTCCTGGTTGGTTTTGGTGCAAAACATTTGCTTTTGTTTTGAGAATGGCATGTTTCTTCCGCTTGGCTCGTGCATCCAAAGTAAACTAACGAACATGGGCTACTTAGGCAGGCAATGGGTGAATCCATGATAAGAACACTCGAGCAAAGAGGGAGGCAGGAAGCAAGCAGAAAGAAAGGTCTACTAGTAGGGTAGGGTATCTCTGGAGTGCAGAAAGAAAGGCATTCCCTATTTCTCAGTCACCAAGAATCACAAACGGACAACCAAACACATCTGTTCTCTCTCTCTCTCTCTCTCTCTCTCTCTCTCAGACCATTACATGAGAAGGGATTGTGGGGCTAACTCAACATTGTAACCCTGTGCAAGAGGTCAAGAAAGGAAGTGAGGAAAGCAATGAGAAGATCTAAGGAGGAGGCATGTGGTCCAAAGTGCTACTGTTCGACTCACCTGAGGGCATATCCTTTGTCTTTGCTGCCGTACCACCATTTTTTCCTCTTTACTTCTCTCTTTCCCAATCTCCATGATCTGAAAGTTGAACATCTTCTGGGTTGGCAGCTACTAGCAATCTCTATATCATCAGCATTTCAGCACCACGAAATGTCACCAATAATGTATTCATCTGCAACAATATATTTCCTGATTCCATAGAAATGAGGATGATAAAAATTAAACATAAAGATCAAGGTGGTTGGATCGGATGCCTAGAAGCCAAGGGTAGGCATTCCAAGTATAATACCTTCTTCGTCATCATCATGATGCTAAAATAATTAATGATCGATCCCAGCACAAATTTCAATTAGTCAAAAAAGGCTGTTGTTCAATTTTGGCTGTGATGAGGGTAATAAATGGTGATAAGACCTGGGCTGACGTCACACACCTCAATCGACCCGACAGAACCTAATCAAACGAATCAGAACGTAGGTCGAGGCCCATTAACGATCCGCTCAGACTCAGTCTTTCACGTCACGCCAACTCCAACGTCAGACGCTACCAGGAATACAAGCATGCGCCCTACAAGCGGGCACACGAGGTAATAGTAAACTCCCCTATAAATATCCTCGCAGAGAGGAGAAAGAGGGAGGGGGGGAGACAAAGAAAACCACTCCACATCACTAACTCGATCGTCGGAGGGGTCGGGCCGAGCTTCCGACCCGGCATGTGTGCAGGTGAGAAGACGAGGCTAGCGCCCTCGGGACGCCGAGGAGATGAAGCCTTCCCTACGGGACACCCCGACAAACCTCGACGTGAGCTGATCCGCACGGGCCGGCCACTTCAGCAATCCGAGAGGCCCTGACCAAGATCCCCACCATTCGGACCCGAAACGAGCCGCGTCGGCCCTGAGGCCACGGAATAAAGTTGTTAACCCGAACAGATTTGACGCTAGAGGAAGGGTTGAATGTCGAGGGATCCTCAGACTGGCCCCGACAAACTCCCCTCGCGTGGCGGCCCACGGGCAGACGACCTCGTCACAGCCTCGGAACGCTACTGACGTTTGTTCAATGACCCGGGTATGCTCCCGCCCGAGGGCTCTTCGAGCGTCCCTTCACCCGTGTCATCTGAAGCCTTTCAGGACCTTGCCCTTCATGTCCGAACCTTAGCGGGAATGGTGCAGACTGTCATCCCGCTCATTTCCCAATCAACAAACCCGTCGACGGCCCACCCTACGCATCGACTAGAGCCATCTGCACCGGTTCAAGCGACCACCTCGGTGCTCCCTGGTTTGCCCCAGACCCGAGTATTCCCCCTTGGAGATCAGGCAAGAGGAAACCCTGCCGGCCAACACAAGCATGAGGCGGTATCTTCAGACTCTGTGGACTCCTTCCGTGCCCAACTGCGCCTTCTCAGTCAACGACTCGAAGAAGTGCAGAAGGAGGTCCGCGCCTCAAAGGGGGAGCCAGGGGACGATGCGCACCGGGGGTCGCCGTTTGCAGCTGAAATATGCAACCAGCCGGTGCCCGCAAGCTTTTGACTCCCCTCCTTGGACGCCTACGACGGCACCGCAGACCCCGCGGACCATGTGGCTACCTTTCGGGCTCAGATGGCGTTATACGGAACTTCTAATGCTTTGATGTGCAGGGCGTTTCCTGATGGGGATATAAACAGGAATAACCTTTGTATAGAAACAAATACTAGAAGACCAAAATACACAGCGGAATAAAATGGAAACACAATCAAACAGAACACCAAGATATACGTGGAAAACCCCTTCAATGTGAAGGGTAAAAACCACGGGGCAAACTAGAGATAATCCACTATGAGAATAATGAATGTACAAATCTCAATCTCTTGCCTAAAACCCTAGCAACAACCACAAGAGAATAACTGGGATACAAGAATCACGTCACTGCCCACAATATCTAAAACTCCTAAGTAATCACAGCAAGAGCCTACTGTAGATTTGATCTAACCTGAGATGAGAACACTGCTAGATGATTGAGAACAGTCTCTCTGCGTTGTCCTTGTCTTCTTCCCTTTCTTCTCTTCCTTTTCTGCCTTATTCTCCTTCTTCTCTTTGGAATCTCGTGGCTACCAAGATCTGCCTCGTTGCTGCCTTTTTATAGCTTTAATCTGCATCTAAAACGCAGCCACCACACCCCCCTAATCTTAATTAGGGTTAGGTTAAGAGGGGGTGTGGGCTGATAAAGCCCACATGGGTTGAATATGGGCCATCAGCCCAACAACCTCCCCCTTCAGCCCATAAGGGAGGCTGTCCCATGACTCCTCAATGTGAAGCCATGCCGACCAACTGTCGGCATATCTCCTGTCTTTCTTTTGGTAAGGTCTTCGTCAACATGTCTGCTCCGTTGTCATCCTGTATGAATTTTCTGAAGCTGCAACTGCTTCTCTTCAAATACATTTCGAATCCAGTGGTATTTGACATCTATATGCTTTGACTTGGAATGAAACATTGGGTTCTTACACAAATGGATGACACTTTGGCTGTCATAATGCACAACATAATTTTCCTGTTTCAGCCCCAATTCTTGTAAGAATTCTTTCATCCATAACATTTCTTTGCATACCTCTGTAGCAGCAATATATTCTGCTTCTGTGGTAGAGAGAGCAATACACCTTTGTAACCTGGATTGCCATGACACAGCTCCCCCTGCAAAAGTAAGTACATAACTTGAAGTAGACTTCCTCGTATCTATATCTCTTGCCATATCTGCATCTGTGTAATCTGTTAACACAGGTGGTCCACCTCCAAAGCTTAAACAAACCTTAGAGCTCCCTTTGAGATATCTAAAAATCCACTTCACTGCTGCCCAGTGCTCTTTGCCTAGATTTGCAAGAAATCTGCTAGTAACACCCACTACATATGCGATGTCTGGCCTCGTACATACCATTGCATACATTAAACTTCCAACTGCTGAAGCATAAGGAGCCTTTTGCATTTTCTCCTTCTCCTCATCACTTGACGGACTCTGTTCTGAGCACAACTTGAAGTGACCTACAAGAGGAGAACCAACTGGCTTAGCATTACTCATACTGAATCTTTCCAATACCTTCTCGATGTATTTCTCCTGTGACAACCAAATCTTCTTATTTTTCCTGTCATGAGAAATCTTCATGCCTAGTATTTGCTTTGCTGGCCCCATGTCCTTCATTGCAAAAGACTCACTCAGTTCCTTCTTCAACTTGTCAATTTTAGACATATCTTTCCCAAGAATAAGCATGTCATCAACATAAAGTAAGAGAATAATAAAATCCTCATCAAACCATTTGATGTACACACAATGATCTGAAGCCGTTCTTTTGTATCCATTTTCTATCATAAATGAATCAAACTTTCTGTACCACTGTCTTGGAGCTTGCTTTAGCCCATACAAGCTCTTCTTCAACTTGCAGACAAAATTATCTTTACCTTTGACTTTGAAGCTTTCTGGTTGCTCCATATAAATTTTCTCCTCCAAATCACCATGAAGGAAAGCTGTCTTCACATCTAACTGCTCAACCTCCAAGTCCTGGCTAGCAGCAATACCAAGAGCAACACGAATAGAAGACATTTTAACAACAGGAGAAAATATCTCTTCAAAGTCAATACCTTTCTTTTGACCAAAGCCTTTCACAACCAATCTAGCTTTGTACTTTGGTTGAGAACAATATTCTTGAGTCTTCAACCTAAAAACCCACTTGTTCTTCAAGGCTTTCATTCCATTTGGTAGCAGCACCAAATCATAAGTGTGGTTCTTCTGAAGAGCATCCATCTCTTCCTGCATAGCAACTAACCACTTCTCTTTCTGCTCACTCTCAACTGCTTCCTGGTAACTCTCTGGTTCACCTGCATCAGTAAGCATCACATACTCATCTGTAGAGTATCTTCTGGAAGGTTGACGTTGTCTAGAAGATCTTCTCAACTGAGGTTCTGCGGGAACTTGCTCTCCTACTTCTTCTTGCTCAACATGTCTTGCAGGTAAATCAACATCAGGCTCTACACTATTTTCCTGCACATCTCCCCCATCACCCTGATATACTGGAGGAATAACTGGGTCACAATCTGCTAATCCTTCTGCAGAAGTCTTGGCTGGTGCCTTCTTCTTCAAATCTTCAAAGGTTTGATCCTCAAAGAAGACCACATCTCTGCTCCTGAACACCTTCTGCTTTTCTGGATCCCAAAGCCTGTAACCAAACTGATCATGTGAGTAACCAAGAAAAATACATTCTTTAGACTTACCATCTAGCTTGGACCTCTCATTGTCTGGAATATGTGCAAATGCGCGACAACCAAACACTCTCAAATGCTTGTAGGAAACATCTTTCCCTGACCATACATGCTCTGCAACATCACCATCTAGGGCTGTATATGGTGATAAGTTGATCACATCAACTGCAGTCCTCAAAGCCTCATCCCAAAACCTTTTGGGTAGCTTGGCCTGTGAAATCATACATCTGATCTTTTCCATGATGGTGCGGTTCATCCTCTCTGCAATTGCATTATGCTGAGGTGTACCAGGAACTGTCATCTCATGTTGGATCCCATGTGACCTGCAATAGTCATTAAACAATCCCGTATACTCACCACCATTATCTGATCTTATGCATTTCAATTTCCTTTCTGTCTCCCTTTCAACCCTGGCATGAAACTCTTTGAAGACATTAATAACCTGATCTTTGGTCTTCAAAGCATAAGCCCAAACTTTCCTGGAAAAATCATCTATAAAAGTGACAAAATAAAGTGCACCACTTATACCAAGAACATCAACAGATCCACCAGGAGTTTTTGTCCTCAAAGGACCACATACATCTGTATAAACACGGTCTAAGGCATGCATTTTTCTAGACAAAGCAGCACTAGCAAATGAAACTCTATGTTGTTTACCAGCCAAACAATCAATACAAGGGTTCAGATGTATACCTCTGAGATCTGGTAATACCTCTCTTTTGGAAAGAGCTTGCAGCCCCTTCTCGCTCATGTGTCCCAATCGCCTATGCCACAACTCCATACTGAAGTCTTTCTCTGTAGCATTTAACTGCTCACCATAAGCTTTAGCCTGCAACCTGTACAAAGTATGATATTTCTTTCCACTAGCTATAACAAGAGAACCCTTACTGAGCTTCCATTGCCCTCTGTGAAATATGCTTTCATACTCTTCATCATCTAGTCTTCCAACTGAAATTAAATTCAGCCTCAAGTCAACCACATGCCTCACATCCTTAAGTACCAACTTGCAGCCAAGGTTGGTCTTTAAATGAATATCACCCATGCCAATGATGTCTACTGTGCCATAGTTGCCCATCTTGACAACACCAAAGTTTCCAGACCTGTATGTAGCAAAAAACTCTCTCCGAGGTGTAGCATGATAAGAAGCACCTGTGTCAATCACCCACTCAAGATCCTAACAAACACAAGAAAAAATATAATCAGAAGGAGACAAAATCAAATAATCACCACCCTGCATTGTAGCTGTAGTATTATCCTTTGACTCCGTAGACTCCACTTCTTTTCCCATTTTCTTGTTCTTCTTAGGTTGCTTACATTGGTTCTTGTAATGTCCTTTCTCACCACAGTTATAGCAAACAATATCTTTTCTTGATCTTGACTTGCTCCTACCTATACGTGAACTGCTTCTGGACTTTGACCTTCCTCTGTTCTTTGAGATAAGTGCCTGTGAATCATTCTGAGATGTTGCTAAACTCTTTCTTCTCAACTCCTCATTCAACAAACTGCTTGTTATTTGACTCATAGTGATAATACCATCTGGCGCAGAATTACTAAGGGAAACCACCAGTGTCTCCCAACTTTCTGGTAATGAACTGAGAAGTAATAATGCCTGCAACTCATCATCAAGAGACATTTTCATAGAGGATAACTAGTTAGTAATACTCTGCATTTCATTCAAATGCTCAGCAATAGAAGCACCCTCTCTATATTTTAGGTTCACAAGTTTTCTGATCAAAAAAGCTTTGTTGGCAGCTGTTTTTCTTTTATAGAGACTTTCCAATTTTTTCCAAAGAGAATATGCAGAAATTTCAGTAGAAACATGGTGAAAGACACTATCATCAAGCCACTGTCTAATAAACCCAATTGTTTTTCGATCTAACCTCTTCCACTCATCATCTGTCATAGTTGTAGGTTTTGCACTATCCCCTTGCAAAGGTCCATACAAATCTTTGCAATACAAGAGATCTTCCATTCTTGGTTTCCATATCATCCAATTATTTCCATTTAAACTAATCATGCGAGAAATATTACTGACCTCCATGTTCAAATACAAAAATTAAATCACCAAAACCATGCTCTAATACCAGTTGATGGGGATATAAACAGGAATAACCTTTGTATAGGAACAAATACTAGAAGACCAAAATACGCAGCGGAATAAAATGGAAACACAATCAAACAGAACACCAAGATATACGTGGAAAACCCCTTCAATGTGAAGGGTAAAAACCACGGGGCAAACTAGAGATAATCCACTATGAGAATAATGAATGTACAAATCTCAATCTCTTGCCCAAAACCCTAGCAACAACCACAAGAGAATAACTGGGATACAAGGATCACGTCACTACCCACAATATCTAAAACTCCCAAGTAATCACAACAAGAGCCTACTGTAGATTTGATCTAACCTGAGATGAGAACACTGCTAGATGATTGAGAATAGTCTCTCTACGTTGTCCTTGTCTTCTTCCCTTTCTTCTCTTCCTTT
Organism: Musa acuminata AAA Group; assembly: GCF_036884655.1. Lineage (NCBI taxonomy): Eukaryota > Viridiplantae > Streptophyta > Magnoliopsida > Zingiberales > Musaceae > Musa > Musa acuminata. The sequence continues at coordinate 12,588,448 of NC_088345.1, forward strand.
TCTGCCTTGTTCTCCTTCTTCTCTTTGGAATCTTGTGGCTACCAAGATCTGCCTCGTTGCTGCCTTTTTATAGCTTTAATCTGCATCTAAAACGCAACCACCACACCCCCCTAATCTTAATTAGGGTTAGGTTAAGAGGGGGTGTGGGCTGTGGGCTGATAAAGCCCACATGGGCTGAATATGGGCCATCAGCCCAACATTTCTCACTACCCTAAGGGGGCCAGCCCGCACATGGTATAACGGCTTGAAGACCGGAGGAATTGCCTCCTTCGACTAGCTCGCCAAGGAGTTCGAGCTCAACTTCTTAGCTTTGTCCCGACCGAAGCCATCCGTCGCCCTGCTCCTTGGACTAAACCAAAAGGAGGACGAACCCCTCTCTCGTTTTGTGAACCGATTCGCCATAGAAATTAGGGGCTTGTCAGACGCTCACCCCTCTTTGTTGATGCAGGCATTCATGGCGGGTCTTCATCCCTCTAGGTTTTTCTGGTCCCTCGTGGAACGACCCCCACCGCAGTTTCGGAAATGCTACAATGAGCCAACCACTATGTTGCGGCGGAAGCCTGGATGCCGGGGAGGCGCGAGGAGCATAAAAGGCCCCGGATAGAGCAACCACAAGGGCAGTTGTGTAATATCCCTTACTTTTGAAATTTATTAAGAAAGATTTATTTGTAAATCGGAGGACCTATATGTAAATATAAAAATTTCAAGGACTAAACTGTTAAGTTAAAAAAAAAATCAAAAATTTCGGTTTTATCCCACCGCCCCCCACGCTCTCTGTTTCTCGAGAAATAGAGAGAGGAGCGGTGGGGCGTGGGGAGAAGAAGAGAGGAAGAAGAGAAGAAAGAAGAAGAAGAAGAAGAAAAGAGGAGGTAGCTGCGACAAGGGCTGCAGCGAGGAGCTGTGGGGCGTTGGGGAGGAGAAAGGAAGAAGAGGAGAAGAAGAAAAGAAGAAGAAGAGGGAAAAGAAGAGAGGAGGAAGAAGATGGAGAAGAGAAGAATAGAAGAAGAAAAAAAAAAGAGAGGGAAGTGGGAGAGGAGCGAGAGGTGGCAGCAGCTAGGGCTGTAGCACCTCTGTTTCCTACAGGCGGAAACAGAGGAGACGAGGTGTGGGGCGTTAGGGAGGAGAAGAAGAAGAAGAGGAAAAAGAAGAAGAGAAAAAGAAAAAAAAGATGGCTGCGACATGGGCTGCAGTGAGAAGGTGTGGGGTGTCGAGTAGGAGAAGGGAAGAAGAGGAGAAGAAGAAGGAGAAGGAGAAGAAGAAGAAGAGGAAAAGAAGAAGTAGAGGCGGATGAAGAGGCGGCACCTTTGTTTCCTATAGGAGGAAACAGAGGAGAGGAGGTGCTGTTCGTCGGGGAGAAGAAGGGGAGGAAGGAGAAGAAGAGAAGAAGAAGAAAGGAAGGAGAAGGAAGAGGAGAAGGGAAAGAAGTAGCTGCGGCTGCGGCTGTGACAGCTGCAGCTGTGGCAGGGAAAGAGGAAGAGGAAGGAAGAAGGGAAGGAGAGGAAGAAGAGAAGGGGAAGAAGGGGCTGCGGCGATGGCAGCTGCAGTTGGAAGAGAAGAAGGAGAGGAAGATGAGCAGGGGAGGAAAAAGAGGCTGCGGCCGTGGCTGAGGCTGCGACTGCAGCAGTGCAGCTGGGAAAGAAAAGAAGGAAAGGAAGAAGAAGAGAAAGGAAAGGGGCAAAAAAAAAAAAAAAAAAAGAGGCTGTGGCCGTGAATGCGGCTGCGGTGGTGGTGGCTGCGTCTGCGGCAGCTGTGTTTGGGAAAGAAAAAGTAGGAACGAGGGAAGGGAGGAAGGAAGTAGTGCAGGGGAAGGGGCTGCGATTGTGACAGCAGCTGCGGTCGTGGCTACGACTGTGGTAGTGGCAGTGGCGATGGCTGCGACAGCTGCGTTTGAAAGAGATAACGAAGGAATGAGAGTAAGAGAGAGCAGGTGACTATGCTTCTATGTTCTGCATGAGCTGCAGTTGTGGAGGAAAAAGAGAAGACATATGTAGAAAACGAAACAGGGAGAGGACACGGAGGAAAAGTAGAAGGATTTGGGTTGACACCTTCTTTGGATCTTCGGATCAAAATATTTGAAAGGCAAGTGTTCTAACCCCATCCTACAGAAATATTACTCTCTGTTCTTATATTGATTTTGAATTATTTGAAAGATTTCTGCTTAGAACCTGATATCTCTCTCTTTGGACATAAAACCATGGATCTGAAATTTTTCGGTAAACTGACCCCTATACACTGTTTCAGCTATAATTTTTAGCACCAAATGTGGAGTTGGGCAGGACCTAGCTCGTTTGAAATTAGACTCTTATATCTTTCTTTTGACACTGATTTTGTAGATTTTGGACACCGAATACTTACCCAAACGTCTGTTTCAAATAAGCCTATAGATGCTGCAAAATAGGGATCAAAATTTCTGATCTTTTGATACTAAATTACCTATAAGTCCCTGTTGGAAATTCTGATTTGTACCAAACTGACTTCATTCAAAACTAGACTTGTAGACCTTTCTTTTGACACATAGATTGAAAAATTTGGTATTCAAATGCCTATCTTGTTATCTGTTGAAACCGACCCTATGAATTCTGCAAAACAGTGATTTTGTTTTTGACCTTTGGTTACTAAATCAATAATAACTCCTTGTTGGAGACCTTGATTCATACGAAATTTATTTCATCAAAAAATAGATTGATATATCTTTCGACAATAGCTTTCTTGAGGGTATTGGAGCATAATTGGCAATCTGAAGTATTTATCCAATGTGCCTCTCGAATTCTGCCAGAAATCGAGCTTTGGTCGATTTCACATATTATTGTTTCATTCCTTTGGAAATTGATATCCTTTAGCTTTCTTATTCAATTAAGCTTTATATTACTGCTTTGAATTCTTGTATGCTCTTATCCTTAAAATTATTTACATTCTTGAAAACTATTGTGTAACGTTTATGCTATATCGTATTGACTTATATAGGCACATGTATATCCTATTGTTCCGCATATGCTTTCGATATGTGCCTATTCCAATTTCATTCATTTGGACATTGAATTCATCTAACCTTCTTATTTGAATTGAGTTATATGTGATTGCTTGGAATCCTTGAATGCTCTTGCTTTTATTTCCTTTCAAATCTGAATACAATTGTGAAAGATTATTGCTTACTTCGTACTAACTCGTAAAGGCACATGTACATTTTGTTGTTCCGCGTGTGCTTCCGATATGTGCTATTCATTATTCATACTATCCTTTTGTACTCTGGTGTTTGTGGGATATTGTGAACCTTTGCCAGAAATGGTGAAGGGAGTTATGCATAGAGCTTGTGATGCTCTGCCGGCCCTTATGACTTCACTCAAACGTGGGTGGATGGAGCTCCAAGACATGGGAGACTTATGTTTGGTGGTCATTCAGAAATGGATGTACCATATTATGTTATGGTCCCACTTCACCTTCTATATGTTTGATATGTATCCAGAGCTTTGGTTATGTATTTCTATACATGCTTTGGATAAGAATGATATGAATGCAACGTCAAATTCGACGTTTGAGCTTTTATTTCGTATTCATTATTTGAAATGCTCTGAAATGGTCTATACGCCATTGATATGTTCCGAAATGTTTCATTTATCATTGATATGCTTCGAAATATTTCGTACGCCTTTGATATGCTCTAAAATGTTTCACTTGCTATTGTTATGCTTCGAAATATTTCATATATTGTTGATATACTCCGGAACATTTCATATGCTATTGATATGCTCCAATTACTCTATGCTCCATCTGTTATGAACCAAATATGTTTGATTGAAATGACATTTGAGATTCTGCACCTAATGAGATTACGTCTATGAATTCTTATATTCTGCCTTGCATTTTGAAACCTTATTTGTTTGGAAATTGCCCTCTTTTACCATGGATATGTTAGTCACTTGTTGAGCTTTATATGCTCACCACGTTGCTGTATAAAATTTTCAGGATAGCTTGTCGCTTGGTTAAATGTTAAGATTGGGCTAAGGCAGTGGAAAGCTATTCAGAATTATGGGCAAGTCTTGTTGGTTATTATGTTATTATTGTATAAGCATATTTTGTATGTAATGAAATGTTATCGATGAATCAAAATGGATATACTGTGTAAAAGTGTTAGAAGATCTCTCTTATTTGAAATTTTCGGAATGTTAAATCTAGTTTATGATGATATGAACTTGTGGTGAATAATTGGAGTTCTGATTGTATAATTTATTTAGCTTGTGGATTTATAAATGTTGTTCATGTTTGTCAAGTTGGCTTGGGTTGCCATAAATGTGAATTATCGAGTGATGTGATATATGATTATAAACTGCACAGGTTTTATAGATGTGAATTTGATAGAATGTTTTTCGGTGTCCTCAAATATTAGTTTGGATGCTGGATTGGTTTGTGATGAAAAATTTTAAATATTATCGATATTTTTTTGAGGGGTGTGACAAGCTGCCCGGCCCGTCGAGGCACAGATCAGACCGGTCCGACCTGTCCACGTCGAGGTCGCCACTCCCCACTTTGGGAACGTCCCGAACGCAGATATTCCTCCAGATAAAAGAGAGGGGGCTGCTCCAAACCCCCAGTCCGATGAGGAGCCCATGGGAGCTCGCGGACAAGACACGATATTGCCGCTTCCACCGACAAAACGGGCATGACACAGAAGAGTACCGCGAGCTGAAGCGACAGATCGAGGAGCTGATTCGAAGAGGACACCTCGGCCGCTATCTACGGTAGGATAAAGAGCTTTCCCCACGGCCCGAGCGCCCCGTCGAAAGATAGATCGACGTAATTACGGGCGGCCCGGCGTCTGGTGGAAACAGCATGGCTGGGCAGAAGGCATACGCCCGCACCCTTGCAACCGAGGATCCTGGGCATGGGCCCGCACCCAAGGTCACGTTCCCAGCTGAGAGAGCCGAACCGCCCGAACACAATGATGCGTTGGTGGTGGCTGCCAGAATCGCCAACGCCCAAGTGAAAAGGATCATGGTCGACACTGGTGTTAGGATGGAGAGCACTAAGAGGGGGGGGGGGGGGGGTGAATTAGTGCAGCGGAAATCTTTTAGCGATTAAAAACGAAAGCTGCGTTCGTACGATAAAAACTATTTTGATGCAAAAGCCGATTCTAAGATTACTTATGATTAAGTACAGTTTACGTTTAAACACAGTTAGCGTCTAAACGCAGTTTGCGTCTAAATGCAGATTGCGTCTAAACTCAGATTGCGTCTAAGCGCAGATTGCGTCTAAGCGCAGTTTGCGTCTAAACACAGTTTGCATCTAAGCGCAGTTTAAGCAGAAGTATAAAGACAATGTGCTGCTATTGTACAGCTCAAAAAGTAATCTGCAAAAAGCAGATTTACGTCTAAACGTAGATTTACGTCTAAACGCAGATTTACTTTTAAATGCAGATTTACGTCTTAAATGTAGATTTACGTCTGAACTTTGAAACTCATTTGTATACTCGCAGAAGGCAGTATGCAGTTGAAATCAAGACGTAAATGTAAACTGAAATCTGATGATTGTGCGAGGAAAGCCGATTTACGTCTAAATGCAGTTTTACGTCTAAATGTTGAAACTCGTTCGTAAAATTGCAGAAGACAGTTTGCAGTTATAAATAGAATCAAAATGTAAATGTAAGATGCAAAGAAACTCGTTCGTAAAAGCGCAGAAGACAGTTCGCAGTTATAAACAGATTCAAGACGTAAATGTAAGCTGCAATGTAAAGATCGTACGTAAACACCTTTTGACGTCTGAATGCAGATTCGGAAAGATTAGAACTTAAAAACTTGTTCGTAAAAGCGCAGAGAGCAGTAGCTATGTAGGAGGTTTGCAGTAATGATAAAGTGCTCAAAATAAACGCAAACCAGAGATTTAGAGTGGTTCGGTCAGTCTTGACCTACTCCACTTTTGGCTTCCTCCACCGGCGAGGTCACCGACGTCAACTAGGGGCCTTCCTTCAATAGGCGAAGGCCAACTGCCCTTTTACAGTTTCTCTCCTTTTGACAGGCTCAGGAGACAACCCTTACAGATCCTTTCTCTCCTCTCTTTACAACTCAAGACTTGAAGAACAGAAAAGAGGAGAACTTTTGGACTTTACACAAATTTGAGCTCTTAGAATCACTGAAAAGATCAAGAATTCGGTGTGGATCTGTATCCCTTCAGTGCTGAATGGGTGGGGTATTTATAGGCCCCAACCCAATTCAAATTTGGAGCTCAAAACGATCAAATCCCGGAATTTCGGGATCACGCGGTTGCACCTCTTGACTGGAGAGGTTGCACCGCCTGGCAGAGCTCAAAGACCGAGCTCAGGCGGTGCCACCTCTCTGTCAGGGAGGTTGCACCACCCAGTCTTGCTCGAAGACTGAGCTCAGGCAGTGCCACCTCTCTGTCAGGGAGGTTGCACCGCCCAGTCTAGCTCGAAGACTGAGCTTAGGCGGTGCCACCTCTCTGTCAGGGAGGTTGCACTGCCCAGTCTAGCTCGAAGACTGAGCTCAGGCGGTGCCACCTCCTGGCTGGGGAGGTTGCACCGCCCAGTCTCGCTGGGAGGCTTAGCCCAGGCGGTGCCACCTCCTGGCCTAGGCGGTTGCACCTCCTGGTGCAATCAGGGTCCGCATGGTTAGCTCCATTCGGCCCAATTTCAATCTTTTCAGGGGCCCAATTGCCCCAAGATTAAGCTAATGGGATCACCTCCCATTTTCCAACTTAATCAACGTGCTAACTACGATTAAATCTAAGACAATTTCTGCAGCTTTGCTCCGATGCGTCAATCGCTTCTTCCGGCGAGTTTCCGGCGAACTTCCGTCGATCATCCGATGAACCCTCGGTGATTCTTCTGCGGACTTCTGGCAAACTCCTGGACTTTGCGACGATCCACTTGGCGAGTTCCGACGAGCTTCGCTTGGCAAGCTTCTGGACTTCTTGGATCTGTTCTCGCAGAACCTCCGACGACCGTCCGAACTTCCGTCGAACTCTCGAACTCCCAACGTGATCATGAACTTGACTCCGGCGCAACTCCTGCTGCTTGTCTAACTTTCATCGTAGTTAATCCTGCACACTTATCTCAACACATAGATTAGACAACAAATGACAATTGACTTCATCATCAAAATCCGAGATTCAACAATCTCCCCCTTTTTGATGATGACAATCAATTGATAATGGAGTTATCCTTAACTCTCCCTGTCTATATGCCATAGTTGAGATAAGTCAACCTTGAATTCAAGACCTAAGAATTCAAGTGACGTATTGATAAGATAGATCAGTTAAACTTATCAATACTCCCATCATGATACTCATCATGATGTATCTCTTCAAAGATGATGTCAAGGCTTGACATACATCATCAAGTTTGTATGATTGTGTTTGTAACTATTCATCATGTAGTTTGAACATTATCATATAAAGCTGTGAAGCGCTATTACATGATGCACATATTTAAAATATTCTAGCAAGTTTTGCATTTTCTTCACATGATAAGATATCAACTCAGGGCATAATGCAAACTTTAGCACATGTTCATATATCTCTTGGTGATGCAAGGATGGCATAATCATAGCAAACTTTAGCACATGTTCATATATCTCTTGGTGATGCAAGGATGGCATAATCATAGCAGTGTTTATAGCATCACTTATAGTATTTCTAATCATGGTAGTGTTTATCAATTCATATATCTCCCCCTTTGTCATCAACAAAAAATATAGTAATTATGATATTAGGAAAATAATAATAGCAAGCTTATAGAGGAATTTTACATAGATTGCTTTAATACTTCTTCCCCTTTTCGTTATAAGCCATTGTCTATGTAAAGATTTAGCAGGATGGAATACATCCACATGAATCACTTCATCAAATCTATTTCAGAAACTTATTTTTCATGAAAGTGTACGAGAAAATCTGTTTTATAGCATTCGAACAAATAAGATGCATTTGGACAAGATTTTGTTACAGATTTTCACATATAAACATGGCAATCAAGTGATCTGATCATTCAATATAGTTCGAAAAATAATTTTAACAAATTTATCTATTCGGACACATCAACATTCCTAATTCTCTTTGAATGAAATCAAAGCACAAGGTTTTCAAAACTTTTAGTTTCAAAGCACAACATTCTTAATTTGGACACATCACATACCAAATAGTAATGATACCATAAAAATCTGAGATAACTTTTACCACAAGGCGCAAGATATATGTCTACCACGATAGATGTTTACAGCCAACACATCAGAAGTTTACAACAACAATAGGTGTTCAACAAGTTCATTGATGAGGTGGAAAATTAAAGTGCCTAAACAAGGAGTCAAATTGACTATGAATTTGCTGCAGCTCAGATAGGATTTGATCTTGTCGTTGTTCAATCCGTTCTTGTCTCTATTCGAATCGATCCATTCGAATCCCAATTTCTTCGATGGATGTATGAGTTTGCTCAACTGGATGTGTTTCCTCAAAGGGAAGAGTCGGAGGAGATTGGGTACCCCTAAATACTGGTGTTTCCGGTTCTGGTTCGGGTTGAGGGTGATCAGTCCTTCTAGGGATTCTAACCCAGTTATCGTTTCTATAGTAACATCTTAGTCGGTGAAGTAGATTTTTGTTTATTATGCTGAATCGATCTACTTTCATTACTTCTTCTTCTGGTGGTATTAGAATGTCGTAAGCTTTCATTATTCTTGTGATTATACCACCATATGGGAGCATCATATCTTTCTTAGATAATTCTAACATGTTTTGTTGGATAAGATAACCAAGACAGATGGCATGTCCCTTCATGATTAAGTACATAGTTCCTAATTCTAATTGACTTATTTCATCATGATGGTATTGTTTAGGAAGAATTATACTAGTCATGATATGATGAAGTATCTTAGTGTTCAAAGGCAATAGATGTTCACAACTTTTAGGAACCAATGTTATGTTAGGATTGGCAAAGATTGTTCCTAAGGCTTCAACATAGGATGTTCCAATACTTTCATCATCCCATGATCCTCTAAAGTAAAGTCCTATGCTTTTTATGAGAATGCCTATCATATCACAAATGAACCTATCAGTGATTGAGATGTGTTGTCCTAAAAGATAGGTGGACATCCTTTCTTCATCATCTATTTGTATGTTATTGTAAAATAATCTAACTAGCCTAGGATAGATGGGTTCGTTAATCTGCAAGATTGGAAGTAGATCTAGGTTTGCAAACTATTGGATAGTCTCTAAGTCTCTTAGTTCATTTAGATCTACGTATTTTCCCTTATTGATACATCTAAGTTCGAAAGAGGGAAATTTTTCAGCATGATTTTTTGAATCGAAAAGAGTGAAATCAAACTCTTCTACTAATCTCCTCTTTCCCTTGTCCCTTGAGGATCTTCTAGATCCCATAACTACTGCTGTTTAGAGGGATGATGATGAGCAAGAGTAAATGAAGAACAAAACAGAATTTAAGGGCTTCTTAGAGAGTACCTTTGTGAACTCTTCAAGAGAAGGAAGGATTCTTGATGTTTTGCTCCGAAATGGGAGGTATTTGGAAGGCTTAGAGGAGTGAAATGAGAATGGAGGAGACTTGGAAGAGTAGAGGAGGAAATGGGAGTGAGTTGGGGTCGGTTCCACCGCCGGCCCTAGCGTGGGTTTAAAAAGGCAGAGTTGCGGGCGGTTGCACCTCTGGCTGGAGCGGTGCAACCTCTGGCAACCCGTGGTAGCTGGAGGTGCCACCGCCAGCTGGAGAGGTGCCACCGCCTGCAGCCAGTGAGCACCTAATGTGATTTGATCAGGGAGCCTTTGCCTTGAGGAGAGTTTTTTATTTCAGAGCAATTAATGTTTATTAAGATAGATCTTTTAACGTGTATATGTCATACGTATGTTGATAGTTTGTTTGGTATCCCTTTTAAGATCATGACATATTTAGTTTCTTCAAGAATTAATTCGTAGATGATAGTGTTGACGGGTTCGAAGATCAAGGGGATATATGAATTTGGATATCATATGTTTCTAATAAGGTTGTATCCAAATCGTATTTGTGATTTCATAACTTCCACTTGTTACTTAAGCGTTGCGAGTTCCTTTTTGACTCTTGGTTTATGACTATCGAGAGTCAAGGAGCAGAATATTATTTCTTGCTCCGGCCTAAAATTTTAATGTTTTTATAGGAAGGGATGATTTTTAGGAACCCATTTGCTTTTGGGTGCCTCACAAATAGATCTACATTGTTTATCATGTTGCATGGAGTTTATCATGGTTCCTTTAGGAACCCAAATCAATTTGTTTGGACTTATTTTCTTGAATGGACAATAATGTGTCTTGTGTCCAAATTTATAACAGAAGTTACATTTGTCTTGATGTCGAATATGTAGGATGGAGCCTTTTATGAAGGTGGTTGGATTTTGGTGAGGACTTCTCACGAATCCAATTCCACTTCTTTTGGGAACGTGACCCTTGTTTGTAAGGATCATGTTCAATGACTTGCTACCAACCTCGAATTTCTTCAAGGTGTCCTTAAGTAGCAAGTTTTCTTTTTGGAGAGTTTCTAGATCATGGCATTTTATGCATGGGCTTAAACTATCATGATGTTCAGCATTTAATTTATCAAAATTACAAATAAGACTATCATGCTCCTTTTTTAGCAATTTGTATTTACTACTGATGGTCTTACACTCATCAAACAATTCATGGAAAGCATTTAATAATTCATCGAATGATAAATCTGCATCTATTGAATTTGTTACCTCATCTTCGATGGCCATTAAGGCGTAATGAGCAACTTGCTCGGTGTTGGACTCTTCTTCTTCGGATGCGCTTGAATCATCCCATGTTGCTTGAAACGCCTTTTTCTTTGACGTTCTCCTTTTGACTTGGGGACAATCACTCTTGTAGTGTCCTGGCTTTTTGCATTCATAGCAGATTACTTGGTCCTTCTTGGGTTCAAGTTTATTTTTTGCATCATTCTTAAACTTGTTTCTTTTAAAGAACTTTTTAAACTTTCTTGTTAGAAGTGCCAAGTCATCATCACAGTCCTCATCACTTGAGTTTTCTCTCAAGTGGCATTCAGAAGTTTTGAGTGCCATATCCTTCTTGTTCTTTGGAAGGATGTCTTCTTGCTCTTCATGAGCTTTACAAGTCATTTCGTAGGTCATTAATGACCCGATTAGTTCTTCAAGAGGGAAATTTCGTAAATCTTTTGCCTCTTGAATAGCAGTGACTTTAGGATCCCAACTCTTAGGAAGGGATCTTAGTATCTTATTAACAAGCTCAAAATCCGAAAAGCTCTTTCCGAGTCCTTTTAGACCGTTGACGACATCCGTGAAACGGGTAAACATGTCGCCAATGGTTTCACTCGGTTTCATCCGAAAAAGTTCGAAAGAATGTAACAGCAAATTGATTTTTGACTCTTTTACTCTACTTGTGCCCTCATGGGTCACTTCGAGTGTGTGCCAAATATCAAATGCAGTTTCACAAGTTGAAACACGGTTAAACTCGTTTTTATCAAGTGCACAAAATAAGGCATTCATAGCCTTTGCATTAAGAGCGAAAGCCTTCTTCTCCAAATCATTCCAATCGATCATTGGAAGAGAAGACTTCGAAAATCCGTTTTCGACAAGATTCCAGAGTTCAAAATCCATAGAAATAAGAAAGATCCTCATTCGGGTCTTTCAGTAGGTGTAGTCCGTCCCACTGAACATGGGTGGACGCGTAATAGAATGCCCCTCTTGGTTTCCGGCGTATGCCATTTCTCTTTGGGTTTTAATCCGTTAGAGAGTTAACCTTGCTCTGATACCAACTGTTAGGATCGAGAGCACTAAGAGGGGGGGGGGGTGAATTAGTGCAGCGGAAATCTTTCAGCGATTAAAAACGAAAGCTGCGTTCGTTCGATAAAAACTATTTTGATGCAAAAGCCGATTCTAAGATTACTTATGATTAAGTACAGTTTACGTTTAAACACAGTTAGCGTCTAAACACAGTTTGCGTCTAAATGCAGATTGCGTCTAAACTCAGATTGCGTCTAAGAGCAGTTTGCGTCTAAGCACAGATTGCGTCTAAGCGCAGTTTGCATCTAAACACAGTTTGCGTCTAAGCGCAGTTTAAGCAGAAGTATAAAGAAAATGTGCTGCTATTGTACAGCTCAAAAAGTCATCTGCAAAAAGCAGATTTACGTCTAAACGCAGATTTACGTCTAAACGCAGATTTACGTCTAAACGCAAATTTACGTCTTAAACGTAGATTTACGTCTGAACTTTGAAACTCATTTGTATACTCGCAGAAGGAAGTATGCAGTTGAAATTAAGACGTAAATGTAAACTGAAATCTGATGATTGTGCGAGGAAAGCCGATTTACGTCTAAATGCAGTTTTACGTCTAAATGTTGAAACTCGTTCGTAAAATTGCAGAAGACAGTTTGCAGTTATAAATAGAATCAAAATGTAAATGTAAGCTGCAAAGAAACTCGTTCGTAAAAGCGCAGAAGACAGTTCGCAGTTATAAACAGATTCAAGACGTAAATGTAAGCTGCAATGTAAAGATCGTACGTAAACACCTTTTGACGTTTGAATGCAGATTCGGAAAGATTAGAACTTAGAAACTTGTTCGTAAAAGCGCAGAGAGCAGTAGCTATGTAGGAGGTTTGCAGTAATGATAAAGTGCTCAAAATAAATGCAAACTAGAGATTTAGCGTGGTTCCGTCAGTCTTGACCTACTCCACTTTTGGCTTCCTCCACTGGCGAGGTCACCGACGTCAACTAGGGGCCTTCCTTCAATAGGCGAAGGCCAACTGCCCTTTTACAGTTTCTCTCCTTTTGACGGGCTCAGGAGACAACCCTTACAGATCCTTTCTCTCCTCTCTTTACAACTCAAGACTTGAAGAACAGAAAAGAGGAGAACTTTTGGACTTTACACAAATTTGAGCTCTTAGAATCACTGAAAAGATCAAGAATTCGGTGTGGATCTGTATCCCTTCAGTGCTGAATGGGTGGGGTATTTATAGGCCCCAACCCAATTCAAATTTGGAGCTCAAAACGATCAAATCCCGGAATTTCGGGATCAGGCGGTTGCACCTCTTGACTGGAGAGGTTGCACCGCCTGGCAGAGCTCGAAGACCGAGCTCAGGCGGTGCCACCTCTCTATCAGGGAGGTTGCACCGCCCAGTCTTGCTCAAAGACTGAGCTCAGGCGGTGCCACCTCTCTGTCAGGGAGGTTGCACCGCCCAGTCTAGCTCGAAGACTGAGCTCAGGCGGTGCCACCTCTTTGTCAGGGAGGTTGCACCGCCCAGTCTAGCTCGAAGACTGAGCTCAGGCGGTGCCACCTCCTGGCTGGGGAGGTTGCACCGCCCAGTCTCGCTGGGAGGCTTAGCCCAGGCGGTGCCACCTCCTGGCCTAGGCGGTTGCACCTCCTGGTGCAATCAGGGTCCGCATGGTTAGCTCCATTCGGCCCAATTTCAATCTTTTCAGGGGCCCAATTGCCCCAAGATTAAGCTAATGGGATCACCTCCCATTTTCCAACTTAATCAACGTGCTAACTACGATTAAATCTAAGACAATTTCTGCAGCTTTGCTCCGATGCGTCAATCGCTTCTTCCGGCGAGTTTCCGGCGAACTTCCGTCGATCATCCGATGAACCCTCGGTGATTCTTCTGCGGACTTCCGGCAAACTCCTGGACTTTGCGACGATCCACTTGGCGAGTTCCGACGAGCTTCGCTTGGCAAGCTTCTGGACTTCTTGGATCTGTTCTCGCAGAACCTCCGACGACCGTCCGAACTTCCGTCGAACTCTCGAACTCCCAACGTGATCATGAACTTGACTCCGGCGCAACTCCTGTTGCTTGTCTAACTTTCATCGTAGTTAATCCTGCACACTTATCTCAACACATAGATTAGACAACAAATGACAATTGACTTCATCATCAAAATCCGAGATTCAACAACTGGGAGCTTGGCCGACATCCTCTATTTTGACGCTTTCCAAAAGCTCGGGCTCTCTTGCGACGCCCTGGAGCCTATGAGCTCGGCGCTCACCGAGTTCACCGGTGAATCAATTTCGCCGATGGGCGCGATTATCCTACCCTTAACCCTCGGGGAAGCACTGAGGACGAAGACGGTAATGGCAGCCTTCTTGGTAGTCGACCTTCCTACCGCGTACAATGCGATTCTAGGGCGCCCCACCCTCAATAAGCTAAGAGCGATTATCTCCACCTACCACCGGACCGTGAAGTTCCCGACCCGTGCGGGGGTCGGAGAAGCCAGGGGAAGCCCTCGCGAGTCAAGGCGGTGCTACTTGACCGCGATCTCCCTGCACAAGAGGAAGAGGGCTGAACTATCCCTCGAAGACCCCCGAGAAGCAAAAAGGATGTCCCGCCATAATGAAGGCCTGACGCGGCGACTCAGGGGCAAGCTAAGCAAATGGTAGAGCCCTGGCGCCTTGATTTCGACGCCTAAAAGCATGCTGCAGACGCAAAGAGCTCCCCCTCAATGACGCAACAAGGCACAGAAGTTCTCAGTCCCCGCCGCTGCTAAATTCGCACGGAGGGACTATAACGCAAGTAGCTCCTCGGCTTCATGCCCCCCGAGAACACACCTGCGCGGACAGCCCGCCTGCGTCGTGCTCCTTGGCTGCGTGTCGCTCGAGACCACACCTGCGCGGCTAGCCCGCCTGCGTCGTGCTCCTCGGCTTCATGCCCCCCCGAGAACACACCTGCGCGGATAGCCCGCCTGTGTCGTGCTCCTCGGCTGCGTGTCGCCTGAGACCACACCTACACGGCTAGCCTGCCTGCATCGTACTCCTCGGCTTCATGCCCCCCGAGAACACACCTGCGCGGACAGCCCGCTTGTGTCGTGCTCCTCGGCTTCATGCCCCCTGAGAACACACCTGCGCGAGCAGCCTGCCTACGTCGTGCTCCTCGGCTGCGTGTCGCCCGAGACCACACCTACGCGGCTAGCTTGCTTGCATCGTGCTCCTCGACTTCATGCCCCCTGAGAACACACCTGCGCGGACAACCCGCCTGTGTCGTGCTCCTTGGCTTCATGCCCCTTGAGACCACACCTGCGTGGACAGCCCGCCTGTGTCGTGCTCCTCGGCTGCATGTCGTTCGAGACCACACCTGCGCGGCTAGCCTGCCTGCGTCGTGCTCCTCGGCTTCATGCCCCCCGAGAACACACCTGCGCGGACAGCCCGCCTGTGTCGTGCTCCTCGGCTTCATGCCCCCCGAGAACACACCTGCGCGGCTAGCCCGCCTGCGTCGTGCTCCCCGAGACCACACCTGCGCGGTCAGCCCGCTTGCGTCGTGCTCCTCGGCCTCATATTCCCCGAGACTACAGCTTCTGTTTAGCCTGCTCGACCGAGTTGTGCTCCTCGGCCGCACCCTACCCAGGGTCATCGCTGCACATCCAGCCCTTCTTAACCGTTAAACTCCACGATGGATCGGCAAATGCCCGACCGGCATAGTTTCTCAAAACCGAAGCCACGCCTCGAACCCCCCAGCAACAGCCGACGCATGTCTTCCTTCGGGGGGGAATATGATGACGGTAATAAATGATGACAAGACTTGGGCTGACGTCAGTTGTCCCAAACGATGTCACACACCTCAATCGACCCGGCAGAACCTGGTCAAACGAACCAGAACGCAGGCCGAGGCCCATTAACGATCCGCTCAGACTCAGTCCTTCACGCCACGCCAACTCCACCGTCAGACGCTACTAGGAATACAAGCTTGCGCCCTGCAAGCGGGCACACGAGGTAACAGTAAACTCCCCTATAAATATCCTCGCAGAGAGGAGAAAGAGGGAGGGGGGGAGAAACAAAGAAAACCACTCCACATCACTAACTCGATCGTCGGAGGGGTCGGGCTGAGCTTCCGACCCGGCCTGTGCGCAGGTGAGAAGACGAGGCTAGCACCCCCGAGACGTCGAGGAGAGGAAGCCTTCCCTACGGCACACCCCGACAAACCCCGACGTGAGCTGATCCGCACGGGCTGGCCACTTTAGCAATCCGAGAGGCCCTGACCAAGATCCCCGCCAATTGGACCCGAAACGAGTCACGTCGGCCCCGAGGCCATGGCATAAAGTCGTTAACCCCAATAGGCTCCAAACAAAATAACTCCTTGTTGAGGGTCAACGTGATCGGTCTAGCCACCTACCTGTGTTGATTATAACAAAAACCTGAACGATTAAACCCTAAATTTGCCATATACAATATTTCTCCTCATGAAGCAAGATTAAAAAATTGACATGACAAATTGTAAAGCTCGGTCATCTGTAGATACGTTCAACAATGTTAAAGAGGGAAGGAACAAAAAGGGTGACACAGTCAGTCTTAACATTCAAGAACCAAATTTAACTAAAGATCTGTAGAGAAGCAATTTTAACTAACTGATAATCTTACAGGGACTATTAAACTGATTACATAACATAATTCAAAATCGAGAAGACTTGGCAAAAATATTTAATCGCATTTCTTAATTGACGAAACTTTATAGAAATAAAAAAAGTCCCTTGTCCAGGAGGCAATGAGAGAGTTTTTTCTCTAACAAGCAACATTCATCACAAAGACAGACATTAACATGCTCAGAGAAAAGAAGAGCGTAAGAAAACAACACTATGAAACACAAATAATCTTGTAACATGGAGTGTTGTTACATTATAGCCATTAAGTAGAACATTGCTAATCGTACATGGTTTTTCATATATCGATGTATGTAAAACTAAGGCATCATATATGAGAAATGAATTAAACTAATATTGGTCACTAATACAAATGCCTTTTTCTCATCCAGAACAGGACATAACTGTGTGAATTTGGGTGCGACAACAGCGCTTAAATAGATTTGACAAAAGGAACAACAGAAACTCATTTCAGAGGATTTGAACTCAGTAAAAATGGACCTTAGTTGTGCTTAGCTCCACTAGGAGCAACATCCTCGTATTAAGCAAGCTTTGGGGTGAGCAAGGATCCATTTGGAGCAGGAGCAATCTGTTGCTGGAGGGCAGGATCAACAGGAAACAATCCACATTGTCCAGTTTGGGCCATAAGTTGATCCAACAGCACCATCGCTACCATGGCTTCCACCATCCGAACAGCTGCAAAACAGAAAATCAGGCCCGAACGAAAAATTTTAAAGATAAAATTATTGAAAAGAATAGAAGATAAGAAGAATTATTCAAGAAGCTTCATTGAAAAACGAAGTAAAGAAACTTAAATACATTAACACGTCTCTATTCTATTTATACAGATTATGAGGGAGGATTTCCCTCAATAGAATAGAGGATTTCCGTAGAGAGATTTCCTCATATAGTTGAGAAAATCTTATCTACTATCAGGTCATAGTGGCCTCTTGCTATGAGCTCAGTTTCATGTCCTTCTCTTGTCACTGTCTTCTGCTTTTTCTGATGAATAAATAAATCACAGTAAGACACATGATATAACTGAGAAACAGAAAATTAAACTAGCAGAACATCGACACCACCAGAGTGTTACAGTGATGCATTACCACCCTCATGATAGTAGAACAGATTCTTTGTTTCCCACTAGGGACTGAGGTGGTTTAATTATTAAAACATCTCTGCTTCAATCATTTGACCAGAAAAATTAGTATTTTGTTTCCTTTCATTTTAACATTGTGGAAAGGCGTCAAGTTTTAGTTCATCGGGGATTAGAAATGTGTGGAATATAATCTACAACAACTATCATACATTGATTCAAAACCAGCTTACCCCAATTGTAGATGTTAGGTTTAAAAGCTATTCTCATAGAGATTATGAGGGAGGATTTCCCTCAATAGAATAGAGGATTTCCGTAGAGAGATTTCCTCATATAGTTGAGAAAATCTTATCTATTATCGGGTCATAGTGGCCTCTTGCTATGAGCTCGGTTTCATGTCCTTCTCTTGTCACTGTCTTATGCTTTTTCTGATGAATAAATAAATCACAGTAAGACACATGATATAACTGAGAAACATAAAATTAAACTAGTAGAACATCGACACCACCAGAGTGTTACAGTGATGCATTACCACCCTCATGATAGTAGAACAGATTCTTTGTTTCCCACTAGGGACTGAGGTGGTTTAATTATTAAAACATCTCTGCTTCAATCATTTGACCAGAAAAATTAGTATTTTGTTTCCTTTCATTTTAACATTGTGGAAAGGCGTCAAGTTTTAGTTCATCAGGGATTAGAAATGTGTGGAATATAATCTACACCAACTATCATACATTGATTCAAAACCAGCTTACCCCAATTGTAGATGTTGGTTTAAAAGCTATTCTCATAGAGATGGTTTCTCCATTGGATATCCCTCCCTGAACAGAGGAATCATCGTATTTCACAAAGCCCAAAATTTTAAATGCAGATTAGTAAGAGGAAGAAAAACCTGTATACCGCCTGATCGATTCGTTCTTGTTCGCATATTACCATGCTCGTCCATGTAGAACTCATCGTTATGCTCACTTCCGGTCATAAAAGTACCTGAAGACAGTTTTGAGCCCCAGTAACAGAGAGGAAAAACAAGTCCAAAGAATTCAGAAGCTCTAACCATGCCTGAATTACTGATAAGACCAGTTGTGTATGGAGAACATCAGAAAACATACTTGGGGTCTACAATTACCTACCTGAAAAACCGCTGCCAAATTCAAACCCTTTTGTTGCAGGCAGAGACAACATCGCTTTTGCCAAATCAGCTTCCAGTTTATCAAACACTGGGCACCCAAGACCCTGATCACAGTGAGTGCACTTGAGAATGCTCTCGTAGAATACAAGAGGACATGATTTCCAGCAATTTGAAATTTCAATTAATCCAGGTCAATGCAAATTATTATAATGCAAATTAATCCAGGTCAATTATTTGATTAATGTTTCACATAACCGAGTTAGATGACTATATCATTCTTAGAGATTATCGGACATGAGAAAATAGAGGTGGGAGGACAGGGACAACAATAGGGATATAACCCCAGCTCAGGTCCACTAATCAAATGCTCTCATAATAAGGTAATTACATTACTTCACATTCACAATTTTGCAGAAGCCCTGGAACTAAATAACAACAAAACTTAACAAGCCATAGATGCCAAGATATTTATACAAGCATCAAAATGTACTTTATCTGCCTTTGTCTGCAAATTTTATATGATAAAATATCCTAATTCTTTATTATTACTATATTCTTTTCATCAACCAAGAATTGGTTAATTTCATCAGCATTATGGTTACTCGTGAAACAAGCACAACCAACCATGAAATTGAGTCCAAAATCAAAAGCACATATCGCATGATTCATTTATACTCTAACCCAGCCATTCTTCCAGCACATGATCGACAAAGGATGAACATATTCCTACCAGCCAATATATAGGAACAGTATGTGATAAACAAAGATATAAGAAAAGGTAAACCAATTTGTATACCTTGACAATATATGTGAGAAAAGAAAATCTTATAGTAAAACTGAAAATAGATCTTTCAGATGTCAAAACTAAATTCATATAATATAGACTGGATTATATGACTGTTAAAAGATTAAATAGCAACAAGGTGCATAGGATACCTGTATCGCTCTCAACCCATACTTGAAGTCGTACGTGGCATCTGCATGAAAAGGCCTATAGGCTATTGACATTTCAGTCTAGTCCTGCAAACAACGAGCATGAGAACATCCTGAGCTGAAGGAAAAATATCAATATGGCTTTCAACATCAGAAGGGGAGTTATTCATGGTTAATCGGATTCATCTGTTACTTCATGGCTTCTTACTAGAACCAAGAAGTAATAGCACCAAACGAATTCTGGATGTTAACTTTTATGTTACGAATGTATAGTATTGCTGTGTTACAGGCACTCACATGTCCTCTTTGATCTCTGTATTTAGTACAAATACGCTAATTGAAGTTCCAGTGGTCGTTCCTGCAGTCAAAGTTCCCACATCAACAAACTAGAGCATGCTCATTGAGAACGATATACTGTATTATAAGAACTGATAAAGGAATGGACAAAGAAACAAGAGAAAAACTGTAATTTGCCTTCATAGATTCCTGAAAGAATTCGACATGTATCAGTTTCCTTCCTTGGTGTAGTTATCCAGCTCTGGCCTGGTCTCCTGCATATTAAACCATAAATGTTAAACTAAATTGTACCTGCTAGTTACATGGAAAACACAAGTTAGATATAAACAAAATGGATGAAAAGAACTGATTAGGTGCCTATAGAGCTAAAAACCTTCTATCAAGTTCAAATTGCAGATCTTCTTCAGAAAGAGGAATTCTAGGCGGGCATCCAGTAATAACACAGCCAACACCTCCTCCATGAGATTCTGTTAGAACTCTAGCTTGAAGAGTCCTAATTGAGAGGGACATTCATGTAAAACTGTTAGGACTCTAGCTAGGAGAGTCCTAATTGAGAGGAACATTCTGTTAAGACTCTAGCTAGGAGAGTCCTAATTGAGAAGGGCATTCATGTAGGAGGTTTTTTCTTAGAGAAGAATTAGGAGTTGTAAGGGAATATGAGTCTTGAGTAGGAGTCATATTAGGAGTTGGTTAAAAGTAAGAGTCTTAAGTAGGAGTCTTATTAGGAGTTAGGGTTTAGAAGCCCTATAAATAGCCATGTATTCCTTCTCTTTTTTTAAGCAATAGATGAATCTTTTCTGCAGCCTTTGAGCAGCAACTTGGAGGGAGGAACCCCTATAGAGTTCCAAGGAGGCCGATCCCCTAAAGAGATCAACCCCAAGTTTAAAATCTGCTAGGGTTCTATCACCTGGTATCAGAGCAGCGTTCTTGGTGTCTCGCTGCCCTTCCACAGCCATCTATCAACCCTCCACAACTGCTCAAAGCAATTCCCACAATTGCTTAAAAGATCGTCACCAAATTCTGTCGTCATCTCCACCACCACAGATCATCCTTTGATCTCCCCGTGAATTGCAACAGGTTCTGGTTTTCTACCTTACTGCTGCTACAATTTAGTTATCCTTATTTGAAAATCCCAAAAAAATTATTTCTATATTGCTGCATAAACTTTTCGTCGTAAAGTTTTCATCCCTACGACGAAAGATACATTACAGAATTCCAACCGTATAGCACCATCCGTTTGATCTTGTTACTGTGTTTTTTCTATCCCAATCTCCACGAAATTTTTATGACATCTTTAACATTTCCTAACAGCAGATTTCCTTTGGTTTTGTCAAAAAATTCTCAATATAAACCATTGATATTTTACGTCTAATATGCTATACTTGAAAATCTGTACTGTAAAATTTCAGCTGCATAGCACTGTTTGTTTGATCTTGATACTACATTGTTTCTATCCAAATCTCTACGAAATTTTTATGATAGCTTTGACACTTCCTAACAGTGGAATTCCCTTTGGTTTCATCAAAAAATTCTCAATATAAACCACTGATATTTTACGTCCAATCTGCTATACTTAAAATTCTGTGCTGCAGAAAATTTCAGCCGCATATTGTTGCCTTAACCCATCTATTTGCAATCTTTTTTGAATGAAATTTTTTATACACTTCATAGATCATCTTGGCTTTCATCTAAGATTGATTATAAAGAAATTCATCTCAAAAAAATGATTTTGTGTTGTTGCAAATTTTCGTCGTAACCCGCTGAAATTTCTCGACGAGAATTCTGCAATCGCAACTTGCACCAATTTCCTTGCTGTTATACTGCTGAAATTTTCTTGATTAAATTTGATATCCTTGCTGTCATATAAACTGTGATTTTTCTATCAATTTTCTCCTCAATTCTCTCAAGTTTTTGTTGGGAATTACGTCGAGAAACCGTTGTTTCTTCGACGATAATTCTACTCTTACAAGATAGCACATACTTGCTGCAACTTCCACTTATTTCTGTCAAACCTTTGCTACCATCTACCACAGATCCAAAACTTTCATCCACAGCCCTAAAACTCTGTCAAACCACACCCTCAAACTGCACCCAAAACAGCCACAAAACAAGCCTAAACCGCAGCCTACATCCACCAATCCACCAGCCCTTTCAACCATCACTTCTCTCAACCTATACATGTCTTTAACCCAACAACAAAAGAGAGATCTTAACATCATAGATTTGGGGACATATACTATGACATCTAAGGAGGCAATCAATGCTAAATTCAAAGCCTTGGAGGCGCGAATGGAGGATAAGATTCGGACGCTCTTTACCGAACTCAGATTGGGCCGACCACTAAGCTCGAAGAAATCATATCAAGGAGAGAGCTTTGCCCAATCACACCAAGCCCGAAGAGATGACTTCCAAGGGAGGGGAGGCTCTATGATTGACCCCAACTATCCATGCATGAGAGTGGACTTCCCTAGATGGGAAGAAGGAGACCCGATTAGTTGGATCTCGTGCGCGGAGCGATATTTTTGGTACCACAAAACCGTGGATGTAACTATGGTGAAAATTGCAGCTATACATCTTGAAGGGGATGCTATACAGTGGTTTGACTAGTTTGAACATACTTATGGAGTCCTTTCATGGCGACAATTCAAAGAAGGACTGCTGATTCGCTTCAGACTAATCGATTACGAGAATATTGACGGACAACTAGCAAAGATCCGACAAACCTCCACCATTCAGGAGTACCAAATCAAGTTTGAAAGGTTATCTAATCAAACTCATGATTGGTCTCAAAAACAGCTATTGAGGACCTTTATTGAGGGCTTGAAGCCGGAGATCCGAGGAGAAGTTAAAGCGCGACAACCGTATACGCTTATGGCAGCCATCTCTTTCGCACGACATCAAGAGGAGCAATTGAACCATGAATCTCGGAGGACTAGGGTCAGTCCTCAACCAGTAATATTAAAGCCCTCAGCCCCCCCTACTATCGACCAAGTCCCTACACCAAAGAGGTTAACAAGAGAAGAGCTTCAGGAGCGATATGCGAAGGGGTTATGTTGGTATCATGACGAGCCGTGGAGTCGTGAGCATCGCTGTAGTAAAGGAGGACTTCTTATGATTGAACCGATAGAAGAAGAGGTCATTGAACATTCAGAAAAGAGCCTTGAACATGAAGAAAAAGATGCAGAAGAAGAGCCACAACTGACCGAAGTTACGATACATACACTAGCTGGCTACTCAAACCCGCAAACGATGAAAGTTGGAGGCCTTCTCAAACAACAACCGATCACTGTTCTCATCGAGACGGGCAGCACTAATAACTTCCTAAACAGTAAGGTTGCTGTCCATATGAACTTACCTATTGAGAATTGCGGCAGGTTTGTCGTTAAGGTCGCCAACGGACGGATTTTGAAGTGTGATCATAGGTGCCCGCAGGTGAAACTGTTGCTGCAGGACCAAGAGATAATTGCAGATTTCTTCCTCCTCCCTCTTGATGATTATGAGGCCATACTCAGAATTAAATGGTTGATGACATTAGGTGATATTTCTTGGAATCTTATGCAACTATTTATAAAATTTTACAGTAAGGAGAAACAGGTGATACTGCATGGGAAACGTGAGGGCGACGTAACGATGATTTGCACACAACAAATGGAGAAGGTTTTGCATAAAGCATGCAGGGGCTTTTTGGTACAACTTGAGTAGCAAATTAAAGGAGAGCCAATAGAATTTGAAGATCCAAACCTATTTCCTTTGCTTGCTGAATTTTCAGATATATTTGACGAGCCACTCAACATACCTCTTACTCGTCGGCATGATCATTGTATAATGATTTTTTCAGTCAAATCTCCAGCAAATACTCAGCCATATCGGTATCCACATCTCCAGAATGATGAAATAGAAAGGATTTTAAAAGAGATGCTTAAAACAGGAGTTATTCGGCCAAGTTGCAACATCTACTTTTCACCGGTGCTACTTGTACACAAGAAGGACGGAATATGGCGAATATACGTTGATTACCGAGCTCTCAATGGCATAACCATCAAGAACAAATATCTTATTCCAATAGCAGATGAATTGCTAGATGAAAGGGAGCACAAATCTTCACAAAGCTGTACCTTCGATTTGGGTATTATCAAATACGAGTATATGAAGAAGTCATACCGAAAACCGCCTTTCGAACACATAACGACCACTACGAAATTTTACTCTCTTCAACAAAAGGTGAAATATCTTGGGCATATCATATCAGAGGAAGGTGTGACGGTGGACCCCTTCAAAATTGAAGTAATGCAAAACTGGCCTACCCCGAGGAACATAAAATTGCTACATGGATTTTTGGGTTTAATAGGCTACTACCGTAAGTTCGTGAAAAACTATGGAAAGATCAGTGCACCACTTACTTCCTTACTGGAAAATGATGTCTTTCAATGGTTGGACAGAGCCTCCACTGCCTTCGACAAACTTAAGGCAGCCATAACGACGACGCCGGTGCTAGCGCTACCAGATTTCAACCGACCCTTCATCATTAAGGCCGATGCATCTGGAGATAGAATGGGAGACGTCTCATGCAAGATGGTCGACCACTCACATACATTAGCAAGACATTGTCTCCCCCCTATCAAAGCATGTTAACATATGATAAGGAGATGCTCGCCATTATGCAAGCAGCAACGAGGTGGAGATCGTACTTGATCAGGCGATACTTTCAAATCAAGACCGACCATAAAAGTCTAAAATATCTCTTGGAGCAGAAGATATCTTCCCCCGAGCAGCAAAAATGGGTAACAAAACTTCTTGGATTTGATTATGAAATAACTTACAAAAGGTGGAAAGAGAATGTTGTTGCAGATGCGCTTTCGCAGCTACCTGAGCAAGCTAAATTTTCGGTCGTTTTACTTCCAACCAGCGACTTCCTTGAGGATATTAAGATGGAATGGCAGGAAGATTCAGAGACTAGTAAAAAAAAAAAAAATTAGAGGAAGCACCAAGCTCCGTGACTCATTACAATCGGGACTCAAAAGAATTATGCTATAAGGGACGCATTGTACTTGTGACAAATTCTACTTGCATCTTCAAGAGTAGATTTTGGACAAAGTTATTCCATATGCAGGGTACTAAATTGAAAAGGAGTACGAAATATCACCCACAAACCAACAGTCAGACGGAAGTTTTAAATAGGTGCTTAGAGACAGCCCAAAGCCACCCACCAAATATGACTACCCAAAGAGAACTCCAGACCCAGCAAAGTGCCATTATTGATCGACGGATCGTGACTCGACGACGATGACCCACTAATGAAGTGCTAATACAATGGGCGAACCTACCAATAGAAGATGCCACTTGGGAGAACTATGACGACTTGAAGATTAAATTCCCAGAATTCACGAATCATCAGCCTCGAGGACAAGGCTGATTTGAAGAGGGCGGCGGGTCTGTAAGAACTCTAGCTTGGAGAGTCCTAATTGAGAGGGACATTCATGTAAAACTGTTAGGATTCTAGCTATGAGAGTCCTAATTGAGAGGGACATTCTGTTAGGACTCTAGCTAGGAGAGTCCTAATTGAGAAGGGCATTCATGTAGGAGGTTTTTTCTTAGAGAAGAATTATGAGTTGTAAGGGAATAGGAGTCTTGAGTAGGAGTCCTATTAGGAGTTGGTTAGAAGTAAGAGTCTTAAGTAGGAGTCATATTAGGAGTTAGGGTTTAGAAGCCCTATAAATAGTCATGTATTCCTTCTCTTTTCTTAAGCAATAGATGAATCTTTTTTGCAGCCTTTGAGCAACAACTTGGAGGGAGGAACCCCTATAGAGTTCCAAGGAGGCCGATCCCTTAAAAAGATCAACCCCAAGTTTAGAATCTGCAAGGGTTATATCAGATTCTCCATAAGTTGCAACTTCAAAGTGCTTACCAAATTTATTCCCGCCTGCCCATACTTCTGTTCATTTGAAAACGGACTTTCCATTTAGAGTTCAAACATTAACAATTAAACATAAATATAGCTATCTAAAAAGAAGCTGAAATCAGATTTTTAATGCCCATCTCAAAATGTATAACAAATACTAAATCTGATAGCACTACATCATATGCACCAGGAAACAGATGTTATGGAAACAATCATACAAATTGGAGGATATTGAAAGTTATGGCCAGGTAATGTAGTGTAAATATGTGCAAATAATTACAGGTGATGCTAAAACCTAGCACATTGTGTTAAATGGACAATGTACAGGGTAAAGCAATTGCAAGGTGGCGAAGGAGCATACATCATGACAACCACAGCAGTAAACAGGTATGCATCATAATTACTGTGGCAGGAAAGAAGATGCTGTATATCAGAATACTTTAAAATCAAGCAAACAGGTATGCATCATAATATAAATCAGAAGACACACAGGAAGATTCTCTTTATCATAATACTTTAGAATGTAGCAAAATTTGAGAATTTACTATCTTGGTTAACACTCATCCTATATCTGTATTATTATATTTAGACAACAACATCCAAATCTGAATCTGGATCCTTGACAGGTATACATGTAATATATGAAGTTTCACTTGGATAGGGAAAAGGTCGAGATGGCACACTCTTTTTTATTTATCGCAGGAAGTAAAAACATAGAAACCAGATTTATATAAGTAGCCTATTATTGAAATTGGTAAAGCAGTAATGTCACAAGAAGTTAACTGGACAAATCTATAGGTACAGAACTTCGGAACCAATATCAGAATTTTCATATGTAGAAGAAGAAAATAATAATAATAACACGAGGGGTAGGCAGTAAAAGCATGCAATTAAAACAGGGTAGCCCATGATCAATTGATCAGCTAATGTTAGTAAGCCTAACACCAAATAATTGGCAGATTAACAGGATAAAGGGAGGAGTTCAGTAAACAATTATAAACAGTGACAAACTCTATAACAACGACGAATACTGAACTTGTTAGTCATGGTGCAGATAACATAGCTCCGAGAGCTTACCGGTCATAGTGTGATTAAACAACAATGTAGATCTAAAATCTGTTGTTCTAGATTTATGTCACTTGATCTACCAACTTTATGCGTCCTAGAGCAAAACATGTCAACTGGAAAAACTTTGCTTCTTGTCCTCTGTTGGTGAACTGATGTATCGTGATTGATAAGTCGGTCTGGTCCACGGGTCGATGTCGGGAGTCAATAGTCGGCCGAACGGGTCGCTGAGGTTGATCGACTACAGGTCGAGATGTCGGATCCATCTAGAGGAAGGCGCCTCTCGATCGGGATGGTCACGCCTTGGGGGGAGCAGGGGGTTGGGGGGTGGTGGGGTGGCCGCTCTCCTGCACATAAGGCCCTCGTCGGGTGGTTACCGACTTTGGCCCCCTCAACGAGTAAGTTAGCGCTTGGTTCTCTCTTGTTTTTGCCTCTTCCCTGGCCAAATACCGGCCAGGGGATTTTATACTATTGTACGAGGGTCGACCGTACACGGGTTTGGCGTGGCGGTCGATCCTCGAGGGGCGAGGAGGTACCTTTGTGCGGCCGCCGTCCCGGAACGCATGGAACAGCTCCATATGGCACCGTCCCGCTTTCCGGGATGGGATATACTAAGGAATGCCTTGGTACGGATCTTGGCTCGGCGTGTGGGAGTACTCCTCTTGCTGACTTGGCGGTGGCATGGCGCGACGTTGTTCATGACGTGGCCAGGGCCCAAAATATACCTTATCACTTCTCCCCCCCCCCCCCCCCCCTCCCCCTACCGAGGCGTGCCGTGGGGTCCTTGCGAGAGGGCGAGGGGTGCGCCTGGGTCGGAGTGCCGTGTGTATATTGATTGCTCATGAGGGGAAGTCGGGTTGGTTCATCGTGGGGCTGCTCGGTGGGCGGTGCCCCGTGCTTTGGGCAGGGTTGAAACTGCTGGCTGGGTGGCTGGGCCCAGGTAGGATGGTACTGGCGAGTCACTGGTCAAGGGTCCGAGCTGCGAGACTCGGGCAAAGACTGGACCTGTTGGCCGAGTAACTGATCTCGAGCACAGGTTTAGGACTGGTGAGTCGCAAGTCAGGGGATCGAGCTACCCAACTCGGGCAAAGACTGGACCTGTTGGCTGAGTGACTGATCTCAGGCTTAGGTTTAGAAATGGCGAGTCATAAGTCGGGGGACCAAGTTGCACGACTCGGGCAAAGACTAGACCTGTTGGCCGAGTGACTGATCTCGGGCTCAGGTTTAGGACTGACGAGTCACAAGTTGGGGGACCGAGCTGAGCGACTCGGGCAAAGACTAGACCTGTTAGTTGAGTGACTGATATCGGGCTCAGGTTTAGGACTGGTGAGTCGTGAGTCGGGGGGACCGAGCTGCACGACTCGGGCAAAGACTAGACCTATTGGCCAAGTAACTAATCTCGGGCTTAGGTTTAGGACTGGCGAGTCACAAGTCGGGGAACCGAGTTGTGCGACTCGGGCAAAGACTGGACCTGTTGGTCGAGCGATTGATCTCGGGCTCAGGTTTAGGACTAGCGAGTCGTAAGTCGGGGGACCGAGCTGCATGACTCTGGCAAAGACTGGACCTGTTGGCCGAGTGATTGATCTTGGGCTCAAGTTTAGGACTGGCAGGGCGATGGGTGGCGCGTCAGGGTGAACGCTAGTGTCATCGTGCCATGTGGCATGCCAAGTGGAGCAACATAGGTTCTGGCAAGAAGTTTCCTGTCACAAGCGGTTTCTGGCAGGAGATCTCTCGTCACGAGCAGCTTCTAGCGGGAGACCTCTCGTCACGAGCGGTTTCTGGCAGGAGGTCTCTCATCACGAGCGGCTTCTGGCGGGAGGCCTCTTGTCACGAGCAGTCTTTCAGCAGGAGCTCTGAGATTGGAGAATCTGGGGGAATCTGAGTCATGATGGGTTTTAAATGCTACGATCATCTCTTCCCTTGGGAAGCCCAAACGTCGCTTCGTGGTGGATTTGCCTCCCTTTTATAAGCTCCTCCCAGAGCAGTTGTCGCTACATTGCCCAGCCTTCCGTTCCACGCCTCGGCTCCTTCCTCCTAACCTCGAGGTCGGGATGTCTCCGTCTTCCTCGTCTTCTTCCTCTTCGTCTTCTTCTTCGAGTCGATCGGTTGTCGGGGAGCGAGAGTCATCCTCTGGAGGCCTAGGGGTAGAGGTTATTAGTTCTCTTCGGGTGGCGCACCCTTGGAGGCCACAGAGGGCTTTGCCGCACTTGAAACCATCAAGTCATGGCATGATGTAGACTCGGTGGTGACCGAGGAACTTTTGGGGATGATTCGGGATTGCTACTGTATCTCGAAGTGTTATGGGATTTATGCCCCTCGGCTCGGTCAATGACCATATGATCCATTTCCCGACGGATTTGGGCTGACCGTGGGTGCCCTCGAGGCGGGACTACGGTTTTCATTGCATCTCGTCATCGAGGAGTGCCTCCGTAAGTGGGGAATATCGCTGTCCCAAATGGTGCCAAACTCTTGGCGTTTTATGGTGGCTTTCCTCGGGGAGTGTCGGGGAGCGGGGATCGAGCCGACCCGGACGCTCTTCCTAGCCTACTTCCGTCTGTGTAAGGGGTGAGGTGGGTATCACCTGACCGCCCATAGTGGTTTCAAGATCAGCGGTACTCCTTCCAATAACAAAGGTTGGAAGAGTCGTTATTTCTTTATCAGTTGTAGTTGGGGGTGGGGTTTCAATATTGGATGGACTTCCCGAACCATCAACAATGTCCCACTGTTTCTTTCTGATGGAGAAACCGGGTACGTGAATTATTTAAGGGGAATTTTGTCCTCCTCTCGAGCAATTAGAGAGATGACCGAGGAGTGGCTGGTCGAGGTGGGAGTAAGCCCAGCCACTAGGGGTATGGTCGTTCTTATGTTACGGATTGTCCGTCTTGCCCCGAGCTAGCTGATTGACCGGGCTATTATTTGTAGAGATGGTGAACCTCTAGTCGTTGAAAGGGGTGTCTCATGCCAAGGTCGTCGCGCCACCGTCTCGGGATGGCGAGGGTTCTGGTGTTGGGAGTGCCTCGTAGAAGGGCACGCCAAGGAGGACGCCGGGGTCTCCGGAGGTAGGTCGCCCACAAAAGAGGGCAAAAACTGGGACTCAGAAGGTGTACATGAGCTCGGTCACTCATGAAGGGGTTGCCCTAGGGTCGTCCAAAGCGAGAGTCAACCTCCAAGGCGAGGGCTCGACGGGTGCGAGGGGAAAGGGGGCGGTTGGTTCGTCTAGCGACGGTTCCTCGAGGAAGCCACCGGTCCGCCCGAAGTCGATGCAGGACTTGTGCCGCGTCTGACCTCGCGCCGAAGGGGAGCCATTCCAAGCCCTGAGCATGGCAGACCTACTGATGGGGGAGCTAGGGGCTCCCTACGCCTCGCAATGGGTGACCCTCAAGGCCGATAGTCGGATTTGGGCCGACGGGTCGGCCGCTCCAGAGTTCAGTCGGGGGACGCTCCATCCGGTGTTGGCGAAGGAGCTCTACTATTCCTCTTCTGTGGTGCAGATGGACTAGGCAGCCAGGTCCCTCGTCTGGGTGAGTGAAGGCGTTCTTCCCTCATTCGATTCTTCCTTCTGTGTATGGATTCTAATGTCGATCCTCGTGTAGGGCCAGTATTACACCATGGCGTTGATCGATCGCATTTATGACGCCGGAAGGGTGATCGAGCATCTATCAGACATCAGTTCCATTCTTTACCGTGTCACGGACTTAGCTGATTTTGCCTAAGTCGTGTGGCACCCTTGCGTGTCCATCCGCAAAGATCAGCCTCTCCGAAGCCTCCCATGGTCCCTTAGGACCTACAAAAGAGAAAATGGGTTAGAGAAAACGCCACTCGGGATCCACAAGC
Source organism: Musa acuminata AAA Group (assembly GCF_036884655.1). Classification (NCBI taxonomy): domain Eukaryota; kingdom Viridiplantae; phylum Streptophyta; class Magnoliopsida; order Zingiberales; family Musaceae; genus Musa; species Musa acuminata. The sequence goes on from NC_088345.1 coordinate 12,619,056, forward strand.
AAACATTTCCGAAAACACTTCATAGACAATACAAATTACAAATAGACTTTACAAGCTTTGAACGGTTGCACAACAAAGGGTCAAAATGATCTACTACAGATCGAATATCTCACTGGTGTACACATGACACAACCTTTATTTACAAGCCTAAGAAGGTCACCAAACCCAACTAAAATGGGGCTGTTAAGCCTTCCACCGTTCCTCTACATGCTATGCAAAGCATGAACAAATAGAAAGACACAAACATACATAAGTATTACATCAAACATCCTATTTAGAACTTTGTCTGTGACATTCTCCCCCACTTATTCCTTCGACATCCTCGTCGAAGCCTTTTGTCGATACTGTAACTCATTGCCTTTGCTGAGTCTTCAATCTTCTGCTCTAGCTGCAATGCACCTCTTGGCTCCCAGCTGCTCTCCGCTGTTGTTGTTGAGTAGTCGAACTTTTGATCTGCTATGTTGTTTCAACTCGCCAATGACTTTGACTTTAGTGTGGGGTTGGCTGAGTTGTGTTGATCCTTATTGATTCCTGCGGATCCTCCAGATGAAGGAAAAGACCATCCTTACTATGCGTCAGTCTCTCAAATACCATATGCTACTTGAACTAGGTGAATGCTTGTTGGAGCTTTAACGAGCATCGCCTCGCAAACTTACGAAGTTTTGGGTCCTTCCTCCACAAAATGTCCATCGACTCTTCTTTCATTTAGTTGTCACTTCTAAGTAGATTCGCATCACTTCCGCTTTCGATTACTATTCTGTTGGGAAATGAAGTGGATAATCTACTCTCAGTAGTACTGATCACCATTGGTAAGGATTTGACAACTATTATCTTCCATTATCTTCGAAGGGTCTTTGAACCTGTGCAGCGCTCCTCTACTGGATAGATAAGAGAATTGGGGTACTTGGTTTTGCCCATTCTCTTAAGAGTTGAGAAGGCAATGGTTACTTGACTTCGCCCGCCTCCTCAAGGGTTGTACTCCATGCATCGAGCTGGTTACTAACCTTCGCCTGCTCTTTGCTCACACTTCTGAAGCACTCAAAGTATCTGCACTCCTTGCATTGAGTTAGCTACTGTGATTCACCTTCTCAATGCCATCGAACTTCTGGAATGCAGGAAGTTTTCATCCCAACTTGGAGTAAGTCTTTAATAGTTTTGGTCGCCTCTGAGATTGTACCGTCTTCTCCATCAACCCGGTCGCCTACTCCACTAAGTAGCAAAGGTACAACACCATGTATTGCCTGCTTCGTTCCTTGGTCATGCACTCTTGCATGACCCGAAGTCCTTCACTTTCAACTATCTTGATGAGAAGCTCGTTGACACCGGTCTTACGAAGTTCCTTGGCCTCTGCCCTTCAGCTTTGTCTTGGTACTTGGAGTTTGCCTCTACATGCTCCACCTCCTCGGCCCCTTTCACAACCAAGCACTCTACCCCCATTAGAGCAAGGGATCAATAACTTTCACAGAAGTCCCGCCTCTACGGTACCATGGCGCTACCATGCCCATGACTCTACTATCCGTCACCTCGTATCTGCATCCCTTTTCTTCACGATCAGTAGATATGTCTCTGTGGCACTCCTTCGAGTCCACCTCTATTCTAACTAATGCTTGATTTTGGGTAGCTAAGTCCCTCTGGACTCGTCGTCGCTTCCTCGCCCCTTTCGACCCCCTGCTTCAACACCTCTGTGTTCTCCAAGTAGATCCTTTTGGTTGATGGAAAGACAGACTGCAACTCTCATGCATGGCCTCTGCCATCACGTTGTTGGGTTTATACCGATTCTGTTCTCCTTAGCTTCCTTGGTAATAACGTTCGCTTACTTGACATTGTCCTCTGATTTGCTAGGCTCCCTTAAGCAAATATGGGCTCTAGAGCAGTCCAACTCTCTAGCTACTTCGATCATACCTCTGCATGATCAAGTCCCTTCTATGGGACTTATCAGTACTTGCATTCGAACTTTTCTCTCGGTGGAACACAACCCCTATATGCTGATAACCAAGACTTTCATCCGATGCAAAATTCGATGCACGCACAGAAGATCTGCCTCTACGGTACCATGGCCTTCACTCATTGAATCCAGAGCTCTTCTTGCCATCATGTTATTCACCGAAGTGGAGCTTCCAATAGCTCTCGATCATACCTCCGTATGATCTAGTCTCTCACGGGACTAGTCATGTGTATCACATTGCCATGAACTGTTCCACTACGATCCGCTGCACCATGTCGCCTCCTGGAGGCATCTCTATTACATTTTGATCCTTGTGAGATGAACTCAAATTATAATCCCTCCATGTGTGGCCTTTGCCAATACATCGCAGGGTCTCTTTTACCTTCGATTTTGTTCGCTCCTTTGGCAATCGACCTTCATCCACCCGCTCTTGGGTCACACCTAGATGAAGCACTGATCTAGGATAGTCTGTCGCATAGTAGCTCCCAAAGTTCATTGACTTCATTGAAAGTGGTGCACCATTGTCTGGATCCTGGGCCTCTACCCCTACCAGCACAATCTTCGCTGTGCACCGCTTCCTTCATGGCAACTTGAATGGCAACACTGTGGCATATTCTTCAAGAGTACTCGCCTTTGCGTCCTCTTGCCCCGTGCCAATGCCTTCTGAACCCAACTTCGCCTCCGCAAGTTGAGTCGCCTTAGTTCCTCCATCAAATACTTCTTCGAGATAAGGTGCATGTGCTTAGAAGCTTCCTTTGTCTTTGACACTATGCAGGATGAGTTCGCTCCATCAGAATGAAGGACCCATGGAATAACATTATCTTGCTCTTGCCTCTGCAAGAGTTCATGTCCTTGACCTCTGTCCAAGGAAAGCACTGTGCCTCCGCTCCATGTTTCATCTTCTATGCTGGCTCCCTTCATGCGGCTTGGGTACTTCACCAAGTTACACCCAAGTTGCTCCGTTCCTCATTTTTGCATTGAATTGATGGTGGCCCTCACGCCCACCATTCCACGGGTTAGCCCTCTCTTGAGTCCAACCTCCATATCGACTCCAAGTGTGCCTTCATTTGTGTTGCTTTGGGTCACTCCCCCACTTGATCTCGCAATGCATCCACCAATGCATTCTCTCAAGCGAGATTATGCAACGACTCCTCGCCGCTTGCTCGGTCCATTGAGCTTCATAGAGTTGTTGTTTGTTGAGGTACTCCTCAACATGTGCGGTCTGTTGCACATGATTCTCCCTCTGGAGAAACCGGGATCTATCCCTCCTGGATAACTGTCCTATTGGAGCAACATCTCTCTTCGCTTCTTTCTCTCTGAAAGTTTCGGAGACCACCATGCCCTTCGGACTACTCTGATTTGTTGAACAAACTATGCATTATTCTGCCTCCTGCAAACGCACTTGCTAGATTGTGACTCCACGTCAATACAACCCCCGCTGCACCACTCAAGGCCTAGTAACATGTTAAACTCGCTGAACACTTCAGCCTCCTATAGACGTATCCTTCACATGCCGAAGAGAAAGTTTCAATGCTCCGTGGCGTCGAGTTTTGGTCGCCTTGGGATGGCCGCAAACATTCCATTGTCCGCATACAAGCCCATGCATAAGTACTGAATTCTTCGAGTTAGCAATTCCCCTCACCTCTATGAGCTTTGTACAACTCTTTCGGTCGCTGAGCAACTCATTCCATCTTGCATGGTCTTATTTTTTACTAAGCACCTCGCTTGCCTTGAACACCATCAAGTATAGTTGTCAATGTTGAGCTGTAGCTCAAACTCAGCCATCCCAACTTTTGTGTGCTCCGTATTCTTCCAAGCTTGCTTGTTCTCGTGGTGCCTCTTGCGCGAAGGGTTGGTCATTCCTCTGAATACCAATCTCAGATGTCTGCTCCTCTAAGAAACTCATTTTCCCTACATCTCCATGCCCGTTTTCCCCCAAACGGTCGTGCGTGTGTTGACTGCCCTCAACGCAGCCCCGTTAGGTCCCCCATGTTTGCATGCCAAGTGTTTCTATGAGTGTTTGTCCCGCTCTGATACCATCTATCATGGACTTAGCTGGTTTTGCCTAAGTCATGTGGCACCCTTACATGTCCGTCCGCAAATATCAGCCTCACTGAAGCCTCCCCTGGTCCCTTAGGACCTACAAAAGAGAAAACGGGTTAGAGAAAATGCCTCACTTAGGATCCATAAGCAAACATTTCCGAAAACACTTCATAGATAATGCAAATTACATACAGACTTTACAAGCTCTGAATAGTTGCACAACAGAGGGTCAAAATGGTCCACTATAGACCGAATATCTCACTGGTGTCCACATGACACAACCTTTATTTATAAGCCTAAGAAGGCCACCAAACCCAACTAAAATTGGGATGTTAAGCCTTCGACCGTTCCTCTACATGTTGTACAAAGTATGAACAAACAGAAAGACACAAACATACATAAGTATTACATCAAACATCCTGTTTAGAACTTTGTCCGTGACAACCGGAAGGTCGAGGAACTAAAGAGCGGATTTGGCCCGAAAGCTATCACCGCGGTCAAATGGCGTGCCACGTGTTAGGATCAAGAGCACTAAGAGGGGGGGGTTGTGAATTAGTGCAGCGGAAAACTTTTGACGATTAAAACTGTGTTCGTATGTTGAAATTCAATTCCAACGTAAAAGTCATTTCGTGCAAATAATAACTTTGAAAGCTTACCGACATCCACTAGAGGCCTTCCTTCAATAAGCGAAGGCCAACCACCCTTTTACAGTTTTACTCCTTTTGACGGGCTTAGGAGACAACCCTTACAAACTTTTCTCTCCTCTCTTGAAAGATCAAAACTTGGAAGAAAAGAGGGGGGAGAACTTCTAGACTTTACAACACTTTTGAGCTCTAAAATCATAGAGTAAGATCAAGCTTTCAGTGCCCTTTCATGCAGAAAAGGGTAGGGTATTTATAGGCCCCAAACTGGTTTGAATTTGGAGCTCAAAAATGTCATTCCCGGATTTTCGGGGTCTTGGCGGTACTACCTCCTGACTGGGGAGGTACAACCACCTGGCAGCTTGGAGACTGAGCCTTTGGGCGGTGCCACCGCTTGATTGGGGCAATTGCACCACTTGGCAGAGCTCGGAGACTGAGTTCAGGCGGTTCCACTGCTTGTCAGGGGCGGTTGCACCACCCAGCTTTCCTGGGAGACTATCTCCTGGGTGGTGCCACTACCGACCCTAGCGGTGCCACCGCCTAGCAGGAATTCTGGTCCGAATGGGTTGATCCATTCAGCCTAATTTGGGTCTGTCAAGGGCCCAATTGCCCCCAGATTAAATTAATGGGATCACCTCCCATTCCTAACTTAATCTACATGCTAACTACGATATTTCTTAAGACATTTACTGTAACTTGCTCCGGTGCATCAATCGCTTCTTCCGGCGAACTTCCGATAAACCTTCGGCGATGCTCCGGCAGACTTCCGGCAAACTCCTAGGCTTGCAACGATCCACTTGGCGAGTTCCAACGAGCTTCTTTGGCAAGCTCCTGGACTTCTTGGATTTGTTCCCGTAGAACCTCCGATGACCGTCCAGACTTCCGTCGAACTCTCGAACTCCCAATGTGATCATAGTCTTGACTCCGGTGCAACTCCTACTGCATGTCTTACTTCCATCATAGTTAATCCTACACATGTAAAACAAAACTTCAATCGAGATAATTAATCCTAAGCAATTAACCAAGTTGTCCGGTATGTCATTGGTCCCTCGACGCTTTGTCTGATTCTTCGGTGCATCGTCCTCTCCTGTGGCCTATTGCCCAATCGACCAATTGACTCCGCAACTCTGATATCCTTGGCACAATACTCGCTCTTCTTGGTCCAATGCTCGAGTCCACGACCCGAAGCCTTCTGTCGATACATCGACCGATCCACCGGCCCGACGTCCAATCTTCTGACATGTTCCTCCGGCACAACATGATTTTTCCTGCGTTAATTGTCTCATCCTGATCGAAGCATCCTGCGTCACTCAAAATGCAGATTAAATCATAAACATATATCAAGTGGTTTAATCATCAAAATACGAGATTCAACACCATGGACCTAAAGGAAGAGGTGAATTGTTTAATGGCTGAGCTGAAGGAAAGTTGAGCCCGTGTTCGGACGCTCGACATGAGCTTCTGACCCCCTCCCAGGATGTCAAATCCGCCAGGTCTACTTCTTGGGCCGTTGAGGAGATTCTGAAGGAGGAGCGCCTGGTGTTGCCTGAGAAGATCAAGGGAGTGATTGCCGAGTATAAGTCGTCCCCCGGGTTCGAGTGCGGTCTGCAGAGGTCGGGGCGGGTGATGTATGAGTTCGGGTATCGGGTTGCCTTCGCTCGCTTTCGTGCGAGGTACCTGGACCTGGAACTGGAGTCGGACCCGTTCATCAATCTGCCGGAGGATCAAAACATCAACATGCCGGCAAACGTCCCTTTCGACGATGGGCCCGAGACTCCCCTCCCTAACTAAGGATTGTAACATTCTTTTTTTTCTTGGTCGGGTCAAATTTTGAGGTTGTATTGCCCGACCACAATGTGTATGCTTCTTTTGATCAATGAAAATTTACTTTTCGAAATCTTGACTTTTTGCCTTCACGGATAAAATCTTTTTAAGTTCGCCGCATTCCACGGCCTTGGTAGGGGATTCCCTTCCATAGTCTCAAGGTGATAAGTCCCTTCTCGGACCACATCGTAGATCCGGTAGGGGTCTTCCCAGTTTGGCGCAAGCTTTCCTCTTTGGATTAGTTCCTCGATTTGATTTTGGAGGTCGCGATAGTCTTCCGCATCATGGTCGTAGTCCCGATGGAACCTGAAATATTTAGATCGGTCCTTATGAGTAGCCTTCAGGGGATTAGGTTGCCATAAGAGACCTTTCTCCCTGATTTGGAGAAAGATCTTGGTACGAGATATGTTCAGAGGCAGAGGCGGGGGCCTCGGGAGTAACAGCTCAGGTCGGTCGGGCCTCCTACGAGGTTGTGTTGGTGGCGCCGAAGCTACTCCTCGGGCCTACTCTATCCTCGGCCTCTTATTATCCTCGCGCCTTCCTGCCATTAGGGCTTCAACGGTGATATACTGGTTGGCGCGCTGTAGCATCTTGGGGATGGTCTCGGGCGGCTTCTCAATCAGCGACCAGAAGAATCTCGAGGGTCTCAAGCCCATCAGAAATGCATGCATGATCAAAGAAGGGTGAGCGTTCGGGAATCCCCAGATTTCAACTGCAAAGCGTGCCACGAATTGGGAGAGCGATTCATCTTTGCGTTGGGATAACGCGAGCAGGGTGGCGATGGAAGGCTTAGGTCGCACGCTAGCCAGGAAGTTTTACTCGAACTCCCTTGTGAGCTGATCAAAGGATGAGACCGAGAATGGGCGCAGTCGGTTGAACCATGCTTGTGCTGGTCCTCCGAAGGTAATCCGGAATGCCCGACACATCAGGGCATCAGATGTGTCGTAAAGGGCCATCTAAGCCCGAAACGCGGTGACATGTTCTGCGAGGTCGGAGCCGCCGACGTATGTTTCCAATGCCGGTAGCCTAAAGCTGAGCGGTACAGGCTTGTCCTATATTTCCTGAGCAAAGGGGGATCCACCCAAGTTGCCTTCGCCCGTCTCACCATGTGACTTCTGGAATTCATGTTGTAACTCATCCAGGCGTCGGTTGACCATGGACAGTTGGATCCTGAATGAGTCATCCGCTAAGTCCGACGATAGGGTATCGGGCTCGGGATGAGGCGGAGCGATCTGGCAGGGTGCAGGCATGCTCTGCTCAGGTAGGCCTCTCAGGTTTATTGTCTGCTCTCAGGCTTCTCCCATCCCGAGTTGCTCCCTACTCGGCCTTTGCTGCATTGGGTCGGTTGGGGGAGCTACTAGTTGCACAATCTCTGGCATGAGTAGGATGATCATCCACATCATTCCCGTCAAAACTTGTACTTGCTTGGCCAGGCCGAGGAACACCTCGGGCGAAACAACCGAGGGTCCTGTGGTATATCCGGGGGAGAAAACCCTGGATCATTAAACAGGCGCCAGTAGTGATCCGGTATCAAGGCCGGGATCCCCCCGTCTCTGAGGACGGGGAGGGGCTGATCTCCGAGTCCGACAAGGGGGTGACTGGCCGGTGGTTCTCCCTCGGGGAGAACTCCTGTGGGGGGCTCCTACGACATGACCCTCCTTCTAGCACCAAAAATGTTGGTGAACTGATGTACCATGGCTGATGAGTCAGTACAGCCTGGTCCACGGGTCAATGTCGGGAGCCAATGGTCGGCCGAATGGGTCGCCGAGGTTGATCAACCGCAGGTCGAGATGTCGAATCCATTTGGAGGAAGGCACCTCTCAATCGGGATGGTCGCGCCTCGGGGAGGAGGGGTAGCCGCTCTCCTGTACAGAAGGCCCTCATCGGGTGGTTACCGACTTTGGCCCCTCAACGAGGAAATTAGCGCTTAGTTCTCTCTTGTTTTTGTCTCTTCCCTGGCCAGATGCTAGCCATGGGTTTTTATACTACTGTATGAGAGTCGGTCGTATGCGAGTTTGGCATGGCGGTTGATCCTCAGGGGGGTGAGTGTTAGGATCATGAGCACTAAGAGGGGGGGGTGAATTAGTGCAGCGGAAAACTTTCGGCGATTAAAACTGTGTTCGTACGATAAAAGCGATTTCGATAGAAAGCCCGATTCGTAAATCACTTTAACTTGTGATCAAGCGAGATACAGTTAAAGCAAATCTATAAAGGCAGTTTGCAGTTATGATGGAAATCAGAAGGTAAACACAAACTTAAATATAATGTTCGTACGATAAAACCGATTTACGTCTAAACACCGATTCGAAAAATACTGAACTTTGAAACATGATCGTAAATGCGCAGAAGGCAGTAAGCTATTGAGGAGGTTTGCAGTAAAGATAATATGCTCAAAGTAAATGCAAACCAGAGAGCACCGCAATTTTAGAGTGGTTCGATCAATCTTGACCTACATCCACTTCTGGCTTCCTCCACCGACAAGGTCACCGACGTCCACTAGAGGCCTTTCTTCAATAGGCGAAGGCCAACCACCCTTTTACAGTTTCACTCCTTTTGACGGGCTTAGGAGACAACCCTTACAGAATTTTCTCTCCTCTCTTGAAAGATCAAAACTTGGAAGAAAAGAGGGAGGAGAACTTCTAACTCATACAACACTTTTGAGCTCTAAAAATCACAGAGTAAGATCAGGATTTCTGTGGTTTTTGGTTACTCTGTCATTGCTGAAAGGGTGGGATATTTATAGGCCCCAACCCAGTTTGAATTCCGAGCTCAAAACTGTCAATTCTCGAAATTCCGGGGTCCGACGGTTGCACCGCCTGGTAGAGCTCAAAGACTGAGCCTCTGGGCGGTGCCACCTCCTGTCAGGGGTGGTTGCACCTCCTGCTAGAGCTCGGAGACCAAGCTCAGGCGATGCCACTGCCTGACTCGGACGGTTGCACCGCCTAGCCAGAGCTCGGAGATCGAGCTCATGCGGTTGCACCGCCTAGCCAGAGCTCGGAGACCGAGCTCAGGCGGTTGCACCGCCCAGCCAGAGCTCAGAGACTGAGCCCTAGGCGGTGCCACCTCTAGCCAAGAAATCTGGGTCCGAATAGGCTGATTCATTCGGCCTAATTTGGGTCTGTCAAGGGCCCAATTGCCCCAAGATTAAGTTAATGGGATCACCTCCCATTCTAACTTAATCATCGTGCTAACTACGAATTTCTTAAGATATTTACTACAACTTGCTTCCGGTGCGTCAATCGCTTCTTCCGGCGAGCTTCCGGTGAACTTCCGGCGAACATCCGACGAACCTCCGATGATGCTCCGACGGACTCCTGGCAAACTCCTGGACTTGCAACGATCCACTTGGCGAGTTCCAACGAGCTTCTTTGGCAAGCTCCTGGACTTCTCGGATTTGTTCCCGCAGAACCTCCGACGACCGTCCGGACTTCCGTCGAGCTCTCGAACTCCCAACGTGATCATAGTCTTTGACTCCGGCGCAACTCCTGCTGCATGTCTTACTTGCATCGTAGTTAATCCTATACACTTATCTCATCATATGGATTAGATAACAAATGACAATTGACGTTATCATCAAAATCCGAGATTCAACAATCTCCCCCTTTATTATGATGACAATCAATTGATAACGGAGTTTACCTTAACTCCCCCTATCTATATGCCATAATTGAGATAAGTCATTCTTGAATTCAAAGCCTTTGAATTCAAGAGACATATTGATAAGTTAAATTATTTAACCTTATCAATACTCCTATCATGATGTATCTCTCTGAAAATGATATATGATGTCAAGGCTTGACATCCATTTTCAAATTTCAAATGTGAATGATGGTAATGATAGCAATTCATCATATGATAAGATATCAAACAAGTAAATTTTGAAGTAAGATTTTGATATCTTAACATAATGCACACATTTCAAGTGTTTTAGCAATCATAGCATTTCATCACATGGTAAGATATCAACACGTAAAATTACGATGTAAATTCTTGATATCTTAACATGATGCAAATATGGCAATCATAGCTAACATCAATTCATATATTTTCGATGATGCAAGCATGGCATAATCATAGCATCAATACTCATATATATGCTTCTTTCAACATAATATGGCATAGCTAACATCAATTCATATATTTTCGATGATGCAAGCATGGCATAATCATAGCATCAATACTCATATATATGCTTCTTTCAACATAATATGGCATAGCTAACATCAATTCATATATTTTCGATGATGCAAGCATGACATAATCATAGCATTAATACTCATATAACTGCTTCTTTCAATATAATATGGCATTTATAGCATCAATTCGTATATTTCTCCCCCTTTGTCATTAACAAAAAGGAGAACGATATAAACAACGTACGATGCCATAAGTAGGTTCATATCATTTATAGGATATAAATTATACAAACATGTCAAGAAAAACATGACATGAAGATTATTTACATAGAGTGAAAACTTCTTCCTTTTTATTCGTTATTATCTTTTTGAATGAAGGAGGAAGGCCATTTGTGTAGTTCAAATCGATAGGATATTAAGGCATGCTTTACAAGGATCAAGATATTTATGTGAATCAAATCCTTGCACATAAAAATATCTTCCTTTTATAAGAATCATCAAATCTATTTCTCAAAGGGAATATTTTTCACATGATAAGTCTAAAAGATATGCATTTGCTAGATGATTCTATTTGTCAAAAATCAATGATGTGAATCAAAGTCCGAAAGAGAATAATGTATTTATGAAATCCGATTGGAACTGAAAATTTAATTTAACACTTTCATGCAATCGGACAAGACTATACAATCATGAAGACATGCTCATTGTTATGGAAATTTTGTATTAATTTCCAACATGTTATTTTAGGCATGTAATGGCAATTAAGTGATTTGATCATTCAATCAATAAAATCCAAATAATTTTAAAAAGTTTATGCATTTGGACACATCAACATTCCTAATTCTCTTCTTATGAAATCAAATTGTTCTTCACTTAGAGGTTTTGTAAAAATATCAGCTAGTTGATGCTTAGTATCTATGAACTCTATGATTACATCATGATTAGTAACATGATCTCGTATAAAGTGATGTCTAATATCAATATGTTTTGTTCTTGAGTGTTGAATGGGATTCTTTGTTAAACATATTGCACTCGTGTTATCACATTTAATGGGAATGTTTTTAAGATAGACTTTATAATCTTCTAAGGTGTTTTTTATCCACACAACTTGTGCACAGCATGCACTAGCTGCAATATATTCAGCTTCAGTTGTTGATAGAGCAACCGAGTTTTGTTTCTTAGATGACCAGGAAACAAGGGAATGTCCAAAAAAATTGACATGTTCCTAATGTGCTTTTTCTATCTAGTCTACACCCAACAAAATCCGCATCAGCATAAGCAATTAACTCAAAATTTTCGGATTTTGGATACCATAATCCTATATTTGTGGTACCTTTAAGATATCTAAGTATTCTTTTAACCGCTTTGAGATGAGATATCTTAGGGTTCGATTGAAACCTAGCACAAAGTCCTACACTGAACATGATATCTGGTCTAGTTGCAGTGAGGTAAAGTAAACTTCCTATCATACCCCTATAAGTTTTTTTATCAAAGCTTTCTCCGCTCTCATCAACTTCTAACTTAGTGGAGGTGCTCATAGGGGTGTTAATAGCTTTTAAGCTATCCATATTAAATCTTTTTGGCAAATCTAAGGCATATTTAGTTTGACTAATAAAGATGTCATTGCTTAATTACTTAATTTGTAAGCCTAAGAAAAAGGTTAATTCTCTCATCAAACTCATTTCAAATTCGAGACTCATGGTTTCAACAAAAGATTCACAAAGATATTCATTCGTAGAACCGAAGATAATATCATCAACATAAATCTGAACAATGAGAAAATTATTTTCAAATTTTTTGATAAACAATGTGGTATCGACCTTGCCTTTTGTGAAATTATTTTCAATAAGAAAAGTACTTAATCTATCATACCAAGCCCTTAGGGCTTGTTTTAAACCATAGAGAGCTTTGGTTAATTTAAATATATGATTAGGGAGGCTTTTATTTTCAAATCCGGGAGATTGTTCAACATAAACTTCTTCAGAAATAAAGCCATTAAGAAAAGCGCTTTTAACATCCATTTGAAACAACTTAAAATTATTATTACTAGCATAGGCAAGGAGCATCCTTATGCCTTCTAATCTAGCCACAAGAGCAAAGGTTTTTTCGTAATCAATATCTTCTTCTTGGTTGAAATCTTTGGCCACTAATCTAGCCTTGTTTCTAACCACGATACCAGATTTATCTTGCTTATTTCTAAAAACCCATTTAGTACCAATAACTAAATGGTCATTTGGCCTAGGAACAAGCTTCCACACCTCATTTCTCTCAAATTGATTTAACTCACCTTGCATTGTGATAATCCATGAATCATCTTTCATGGCTTCGTCAATACATTTAGGTTCAATTTGGGAGAGAAAAGCGGCGTTGGCACAAAAATTTTTAAGAGATGAACGTGTTTGAACCCCCTTAGATGTGTCTCTTAGGATTAGCTCCTTAGGATGAGCATCTACATACTTCCAATCCTTGGGTAAGGATGTTTCGGAAGTGGATGCATCCAAGTTGCTAGTTGGAGAAGGGGTTTCATTTAAATTCAAATAATCGAAATTAACATCATCATCAAAGTCATTTTTCTTGATTTTGGAAATCTCATTGAAAACAACATGAATGGATTCTCTATAATTAAAGTCCTTTTATTGAAGATACGAAAAGCTTTAGAAACCGAAGAATAACCAAGAAAAATTCCTTCATCGGATTTAGCATCAAATTTTCCTAAGACATCTTTTTCATTCAAGATAAAACACTTACACCCAAAAACTTTAAAATATGAAACATTGGGTTTTTTATTGTTCCACAACTCATAGGGAGTTTTGGTGAGTAAGGGTCTTACTAAAACTCTATTCAAAATATGGCATGCAGTGTTTACAGCTTCGGCCCAAAAATATTTGGGTAGGCTATGTTCATTTAACATGGTTCTTGCCATTTCTTGTAAATTTTTATTCTTTCTTTCTACTACTCCATTTTGTTGAGGATTTCTTGGAGTAGAGAAGTTGTGGTTATATCCATTAGATTCACAAAATTCTTGGAAATCACGGTTTTGAAATTCACCACCGTGATCACTTCAAATTGATGAAATCATAAAACCCTTTTCATTTTGAACAAGTTTGTAAAACTTGGTGAAATATCTAAAGCATTCATTTTTGTGTTTCAAGAAATAAGTCCATGTGTATCTACTATAGTCATCTACAATGCCAAAGGCGTATTTGCTACCTCCTAGGCTTGATGTAGAGATTGGTCCGAACAAGTCCATATGGATCAATTGTAAGGGCCTAGATGTGCTTATTTGATTCTTAGATTTGAAACTACTCTTAATTTGTTTTCCTAATTGATAAGCATCACACACATTATCTTTGATGAACTTGATGTGAGGAATTCCTCGTAGAAGTTCTTTGGATGATATTTGAGTGATTAGTTTCATGCTAGCATGACCTAATCTCCTATGCCAAAGCCAAGCATCCTCATTCAAAACTGAGAAACATACTTCATTGCAAAGATCATTGATGTTAATGGTGTATACGTTATTCTGTTTTAATGCAATCATAGATGTGTTTTTGTGTGGTTTTTCAATGATGCAAGCATTAGATTCGAATTTGACGATATATCCTTTATCACATAATTGACTAATACTCAAGAGGTTATGTTTTAAACCATCAACTAACAAAATATCTTCAATAAAGAAGTTGGATTTGTCACCTATGGTTTCTTTGCCAATGATTTTACCCTTGTTGTTGTCTCCGAAGGTGACATAGCCTTCGTCTATGCTAGTGAGCTTAGAGAATTGAAATGGATCTCCGGTCATATGCCTTGAGCATCCACTATCAAGGCACCATCTCTTGCTCCTAGCTTATGATGGTGTATGTCTCTACAAGAAAGGATAATTTTTAGGTACCCATTTATTTTTGGGTGCCTCAAAAATTGATCTGCATCGTTTATCATGTTGCATAGAGTTTATCATGGTTCCTTTAGGAACCCAAATTAATTTGTTCGGACTGATTTTCTTGAATGGACAATAATGCGTTTTGTGTCCATGTTTGAAACAAAAGTTGCATTTGCTTTGGTGTCGAACATGTAGGATGAGGCCTTTTATGAAGGTGGTTGGATTTTGATGAGGATTTCTCACAAATCCGATTCCACTTCTTTTGGGAACGTGACCCTTGTTTGTAAGGATCATGTTCAAAGACTTGCTACCAACCTCGAATTTCTTCAAAGTGTCCTTAAGTAGCAAGTTTTCCTTTTGGATAGTTTCTAGATCATGACATTTTATACAAGAACCTAAACTATCATGATATTCAGTTTTTAACTTATCGAAATTACAAGTAAGACTATCATGCTCCATTTTTAGCAATTTGTATTTTCTACTAATAATCTTGCATTCATCAAATAAGTCATGGAAGGCATTTAATAATTCATCAAATGATAAATCTGCATCAATTAAATTCGTTACCACCTCTCCGATGGTAATTAAGGCGTAATGAGCAACTTGCTCGGTGTTGGACTCCTCTTTTTCGGACGTACTCGAGTCATCCCATGTTGCTTTGAGCGCCTTCTTCTTTGATGTTCTCTTCTTGGTTGGGGACAATCACTTTTATAGTGTCCCGGCTTTTTGCACTCGTAGCAAATAACTTGGTCCTTTTTGGGTTCAAGTTTATTTTTTGTGTCATTTTTAAACTTGTTTCTCTTAATGAATTTTTTGAATTTCCTTGTTATAAGTGTCAAGTCATCGTCACAGTCCTCATCACTTGAGTTTTCTCTTAAGTGGTCATCTAAAGTTCTAAGTATCATATCCTTCCTATTCTTTGGAAGGATGTCTTATTGCTCCTCATGAGCCTTGCATGTCATTTCATAGGTCATTAATGACTCGATTAGTTCTTCAAGAGGGAAGTTGTTTAAATCTTTAGCCTCTTGAATAGCAGTGACTTTAGGGTCCCAACTCTTAGGAAGGGATCTTAGAATCTTATTTACGAGCTTAAAATCCGAAAAACTTTTGCCGAGTCCTTTTAGACTATTGACGACATCCGTGAAACGGGTGTATATGTCGCCAATAGTCTCGCTCGGTTTCATTCGGAAAAGTTCGAAAGAGTGTATCAAAAGATTGATTTTTGACTCTTTTACTCTACTTGTGCCTTCGTAAGTCACTTCAAGTGTATGCCAAATATCAAACACGGTTTCACAAACCGAAACACGATTAAACTCATTTTTATCAAGCGCACAAAATAAGGCATTCATAGCCTTTGCATTAAGAGCGAATGTCTTCTTCTCCAATTCATTCCAATCGATCATTGGAAGAGAAACTTTGAAAATTCATTTTCGATAAGATTCCAAAGTTCAAAATCTATTAAAATAAGGAAGATCCTCATTCGATTCTTCCAATAGTTGTAGTCCGTCCCATTGAACATGGGTGGACATGTAATAGAATGACCCTCTTGGTTTCCGGCGTATGTCATCTCTCTTGGGTTTTAATCCATTTGAGAGTTAACCCCGCTCTGATACCAATTATTAGGATCAGGAGCACTAAGAGGGTGGGGCGAATTAGTGCAGCGGAAAACTTTCGACGATTAAAACTGCGTTCGTACGATAAAAGTGATTTCGATAGAAAACCCGATTCGTAAATCACTTTAACTTGTGATCAAGTGAGATACAGTTAAAGCGAATCTATAAAGGCAATTTGCAGTTATGATAGAAATCAGAAGGTAAGCGCAAACTGAAATATGTTGTTCGTACGATAAAAATGATTTACATCTAAACACCGATTCGGAAAATATTGAACTTTGAAACATGTTCGTAAATGCGTAGAATGTAGTAAGCTATTGAGGAGGTTTGCAGTAAAGATAATATGCTCAAAGTAAATGCAAACCAGAGAGCACCGCAATTTTAGAGTGGTTCGGTCAATCTTGACCTACATCCACTTCTGTCTTCCTCCACCGACGAGGTCACCGACGTCCACTAGAGGCCTTCCTTCAATAGGTGAAGGCCAACCACCCTTTTACAATTTCACTCCTTTTGACGGGCTTAGGAGACAACCCTTACAGAATTTTCTCTCATCTCTTGAAAGATCAGAACTTGGAAGAAAAGAGGGAGGAGAACTTCTAACTCATACAATACTTTTGAGCTCTAAAAATCATATAGTAAGATCAGGATTTCGGTGGTTTTTTGTTACTCTGTCATTGCTGAAAGGGTAGGGTATTTATAGGCCCCAACCCAGTTTGAATTCCGAGCTCAAAACTATCAATTCCTGAAATTTCGGGGTCTGGCGGTTGCACCGCCTGGCATAGCTCGAAGACTGAGCCTCTGGGTGGTGCCACCTCCTGTCAGGGGCGGTTGCACCTCCTACCAGAGCTCGGAGACCGAGCTCAGGCAGTGCCACTGCCTGACTGGGGCGGTTGCACCGCCTAGCCAGAGCTCGGAGACCGAGCTCAAGCGGTTGCACCTCTGTTAGAGGCGGTGCAGAGCTCAGAGACTGAGCCCTGGGCGATGCCACCGCCGACCCAGGCGATGCCACCTTTGGCCAAGAAATCTGGGTCCGAATAGGCTGAGCCATTCGGTCCAATTTGGGTCTGTCAAGGGCCCAATTGCCCCAAGATTAAGTTAATGAGATCACCTCCCATTTCTAACTTAATCATCGTGCTAACTATGAATTTCTTAAGATATTTACTACAACTTACTTCCGGTGTGTCAATCGCTTCTTCCAGCGAGCTTCCGACGAACATCCGACGAACCTCCGGCGATGCTCCGACGGACTCCGGGCAAACTCCGGGACTTGCGACGATCCACTTGGCGAGTTCCGATGAGCTTCTTTGGCAAGCTCCTAGACTTCTCGGATTTGTTCCCGCAGAACCTTCGACGACCGTCTGGACTTCCGTCGAGCTCTCAAACTCCCAACGTGATCATAGTCTTTGACTCCGGCGTAACTCCTGCTACATGTCTTACTTTCATCGTAGTTAATCATGCACACTTATCTCATCATATGGATTAGATAACAAATGACAATTGATGTCATCATCAAAATCCAAGATTCAACAGTGAGGAGGTACCTTTATGCAGTCGTTATCCTAGAACGCATGGAACGACACCATACGGCGTCGTCCCGAGCTTTTAAGGATGGGATGTACCAAGGAATGCCTTGGTACGGATCCTGGCTCGGCGCGTGGGAGTACTCCTCTTGTTGACCTGGTGGTGGCGTGGCATGGCATTAGTCGTGACGTGGCCAGGACCCAAAATATTCCTTATCACCCTCCATGATTATCACTTTCCCCCATTTTGTTCAATCAAAATCCCCTTGTTACCCATAGATAGAATGCTCTCGCACTCACCACTAATCATGATGTTGGTGTCAACAACTTTAAGCCACGACCTCGGGGCCAACACGGTTGGGTTCGGGTCCGAATGAGTAGGGATCTTCCTGGATTACCCTTTAGAGTGCTAAGGTAGCCGACTATGTTGGTCCGGTCTCGACGAGACAATCATTTCTTCCGGGAGGGAACTCCTCGCTTGGGCGCGTGGTGGGAGGCGCTTAGTCTTCGTCCCTGTATATAGGTCGGGTCGGGAGAGCTCGACCCGACCCCTTCGACGGTCAACTTAGTCGATAATCTTGGGAGGTTTTCTCCTCTATTTTTTTTTCCCCTCCCACATTCTGAACATGAGGGTTTTTATTGTAACATCCCATTAGTCCCACATCGGAAGTGGGCAATGTGTATGATTAGCTTATAAGGGCCTGATGAGTGTACTACGTTAACTCCCGCTTAAGCATTTTGGTCTGTGGTTGAAGGACCAAAATGGAGTTATTGGCCAGTTGGCTCATCAGACTCGGGTCATGACATTTGGTATCAGAGCCGACCTAGCATTTGGGCAGGGTGAGAGGGCTCGAGTAGGAAAGGGCTACCTATGTCTGGAGTCAGAGAACTCATCACGGCGTGGAGCCACCACTGAGTTAAACCTCATATGCACTATGCTAGGGTTCGATTTGGGTTATGTCGGGCCTTGACGAGGACGTCAAGCTAATTGAGTTGGGGATATTGTAACATCCCATTAGTCCCACATCGGAAGTGGGCAATGTGTATGATTAGCTTATAAGGGCCTGATGAGTGCACTACGTTAACTCCCGCTTAAGCATTTTGGTCCGTGGTTGAAGGACCAAAATGGAGTTATTGGCTAGTTGGCTCATCAAACTCGGGTTGTGACATTTATAGGGAAGGTCACCATTGTTGATGTGCCCGCTTGCAAGGAGCAGGACAATACTTGGTAAGGCGTCTGACCCCGGCGTTGGGGTTGCATGGAGGACCGGGCTCCTCAAGGATGGCGACGTGCCTCGCTTTTGCTTTCAGTGGTTGTTCCTGTCAGTTTCCTCCTGGTCGGCTAGTTACCATGGTCGACCGAGAAAGTTCCCCAAAGGGTCGCCCTGGCTGGTTGCTGGCCCATCGTCTCGCGTGACGCGTGGCCATGGGGTATGACTTGAGCAAGGCAGAAGGTTCACGCCGAGGTGTCGGACTCAGGCAGTTTGCGGCCAAGAAACATGGCTCAGGCGGGCTGACCACGCAGAGGTGGGCTCGGGAAGCATGCGTCCGAGGAACATGGCTCAGGCGGGCTGACCGTGCAGAGGTGGGCTCAGGAAGCATTCGTCCGAGGAACACGGCTCAAGCGGGCTGACCACGCAGAGGCCGCTGATCGTGCAGAGGTGGGCTCGGGAAGCATTCTTCCGAGGAACACGGCTCAAGCGGGCTGACCACGCAGAGGTGGGCTCAGGAAGCATTCGTCCGAGGAGCACGGCTCAGGCGGTCAGTCGGCTAGTTACCATGGTCGACCGAGAAAGTTCCCCAAAGGGTCGCCCTGGCTGGTTGCTGGCCCATCGTCTCGCGTGACGCGTGGCCATGGGGTATGACTTGAGCAAGGCAGAAGGTTCACGCCGAGGTGTCGGACTCAGGCAGTTTGCGGCCAAGAAACATGGCTCAGGCGGGCTGACCACGCAGAGGTGGGCTCGGGAAGCATGCGTCCGAGGAACATGGCTCAGGCGGGCTGACCGTGCAGAGGTGGGCTCAGGAAGCATTCGTCCGAGGAACACGGCTCAAGCGGGCTGACCACGCAGAGGCCGCTGATCGTGCAGAGGTGGGCTCGGGAAGCATTCTTCCGAGGAACACGGCTCAAGCGGGCTGACCACGCAGAGGTGGGCTCAGGAAGCATTCGTCCGAGGAGCACGGCTCAGGCGGGCTGACCGCGTAGAGGTGGGGTATGACTTGAGCAAGGCCGAAGGTCACGCCGAGGTGTCGGACTCAGGCAGTTTGTGGCCAAGGAACACGGCTCAAGCGGGCTGACCGCGCAGAGTGGGAAGCATGCATCCGAGGAACATGACTCAAGCGGGCTGACCCCGCAGAGGTGGGCTCGGGAAGCATGCATCGGAACACGACTTAGGCGGGCTGACCGCGCAGAGGTGGGCTCGGGAAGCATTCGTCCGAGGAACACGGCTCAGGCGGGCTGACCGCGCAGAGGTGGGCTCGGAAAGCATGCGTCCGAGGAACACGGCTCAGATGGGCTGACCGTGCAGAGATGGGCTCGGGAAGAGGCAGTTTGCGGCCAAGAAACATGGCTCAGGCGGGCTGACCACGCAGAGGTGGGCTCGGGAAGCATGCGTCCGAGGAACATGGCTCAGGCGGGCTGACCGTGCAGAGGTGGGCTCAGGAAGCATTCGTCCGAGGAACACGGCTCAAGCGGGCTGACCACGCAGAGGCCATTGATCGTGCAGAGGTGGGCTCGGGAAGCATTCTTCCGAGGAACATGGCTCAAGCGGGCTGACCACGCAGAGGTGGGCTCAGGAAGCATTCGTCCGAGGAGCACGGCTCAGGCGGGCTGACCGCGTAGAGGTGGGGTATGACTTGAGCAAGGCCGAAGGTCACGCCGAGGTGTCGGACTCAGGCAGTTTGTGGCCAAGGAACACGGCTCAAGCGGGCTGACCGCGCAGAGTGGGAAGCATGCATCCGAGGAACACGACTCAAGCGGGCTGACCGCGCAGAGGTGGGCTCGGGAAGCATGCATCGGAACACGACTTAGGCGGGCTGACCGCGTAGAGGTGGGCTCGGGAAGCATTCGTCCGAGGAACACGGCTCAGGCGGGCTGACCGCGCAGAGGTGGGCTCGGAAAGCATGCGTCCGAGGAACACGGCTCAGATGGGCTGACCGTGCAGAGATGGGCTCGGGAAGCATGCGTCCAAGGAGCTGCTTGGAGCAGCAATCTGTTATGCAATGATCTGTGAACAGGGGCGGCTAAGTAAATCTTCGTTTGCACGGGAGCCCAGGGGACGTCCCCTGGCGTGGAGTTGTCGGCTCTCAAGAGTCAAGATCGAGAAGATCGCGCTTCGGTATTCGCTCCGCGCACCCTTTGGCTGCCACGTCATACCTCATTTATGGCAGGGTGACGTTTGCCCTGTCTGATGCGACATGCTCCGCGGGAAGGGCGACGATGGGTTGTCGCCCACTCCCCAGGAAGCGAAGGGTCACTACTGGTGGGATCTTCTCTATAAATAGTATGCAGATGGTTTCCCGCATGCCTCCTACTGGTGATCTGTTCCGTTGCTCCTTTCGGATCTCATCACTTCCGTTCAAGTCAGCCCTTCTACCTTACCTTCTAAAGGTCAGTAAGGATGGCTTCACCTTCCTCATCGACTTTACCCTCTTCCCCTTTCCCTTCTAGCAACGTCGGGGAAAAGGCAACGAGAAGGCGGCTCGGGCCCTAGAAGCTCTTATGTGGCCGCACGACCTTAACTCCACAGTGAGCGAGTCGTTGCTGGGCAACCTCCAGGAGTGCTACAGCATTCCGAAGGACTTTGTTCTTCTCACCCCCGAGCCAAGGCAACGGGCGTACGACTCAGTCCCCAAGGGTTTCACCTTAACCCTAGATGCCCTTAAGGCGGGGTTACATTTCCCTCTCCACCCAGTCATTAGCTCCTGCATTTCTTGGTGGCGCATTTCTCCATCATAGATGGCGCCGAACTCTTGGTACTATCTGGTGGCATTCTTGGGGGAGTGTCACTACGCCAACATTACCCCGACTCGGTCCCATTTCCTGTCTTGCTTCCAGCTTTCCAAGGGGTCAGGGGGTTATTATTTGTCAGCTCGGTCGGACTTCCGAGTTAGCGGGGCCCCTTCTAGCAACAAGGGATGGAAGAGACGTTTCTTTTATATTTGCTGTGCGAGGGGTTGGAATTTCGGGCTCTGATGGGCGGCACGCATGATCGATAACACCACCCCAGCTCTGAACGATGACGAGTACAGGGACCTTTGGCGGCTCAAGGAGATTCTTCCCGCCTCCCGAGTCGTCCGGAACATGACCGAGCAGTGGCTGATCGAGGCGAGTCTTAGCCCGACACCTCAAGGTATGCCCGTAGTGGGTAGTTTAGGGTTTTTATGAATCATTCAAAATACTAATTGATGCTCACATTTTTGCAGAGATGGTGACTTAGGTCAGTGCGTGGGGGGCGAGCTTCATCGGCTTCATCCTTACGCCCACCGATCGAGCCGAGGATCGGCTCAAAAGATGCACCAGTGGAGATCGAGGTCGGTCAGCCTCGGAAGAAGGCAAAGACCTGTGTTGCGAGGGGATCCGACGTGGCAACAGCTCAGTCGAGAGGAACCGCTACTGGACCGGCCGATCGCACAGGGAGATGCCTCGGGCGGGGTGAAGCCGGCCCTAGTAAGGGGGTGGTGGGTGGGGGGGTGGGGGCGGGGGCAAGGAAGGCCCCTTAAGAGTCCTATGTTCACGAACTCTACCGCCTTCCCGTGGGCACGAAGGACGAGCCCTACCAGGTTCGGGCGATGGAAGATCTCCCAAAGGGTGAAGCCTCTGACCCGCTGGTGGCTCGCTGGGGTGGCTTGTCCCGTGGGGACCGAATATGGGCCGACAGGGATTTCGCGGCCTTGTTCGTCCACGGAAGGCTTCATCCCAACATGGCTCGGGAGTTGTACACCATGTCCTCCGAAGTCTTACTTGGCAAGTCCCCCAAGTCGCTGCTGTGGGTAAGTATCTCGCCATCAGCGGGCACGTCTGCACCCGAGTGGTATTGTCCTGACTCCCTTCCTCGCAGGGTCAGCATTATATCATGGCGCTGATGGACCGCGTGCGCGATGCTGGCCGAGTTGTCGGCAGCTTGAGCGATCGCAACGTTGAGCTGCGTAGGCAGATCGAGGAGGTTGGCACGGGGGTGGCACCCGAGGGGGTGGCTGTAGCCGAGCAGCGCACATCAGATTTGGAGGCGGAAGTGACGCATCTCAAGTCCGAGCTTAAGGTGGCTGAGGAGCAGAACAATGAGCTCCAGGTGCATCTGAAGGTGACTCAGGCTGAGGTCCGCCTAACGAAGGGGGAGATTCTTGCGCTCAATTAGAAGCTGGAAGAAGCGTGCGCCGAGGCACGCTCAGTTTCTGGGGCCCTGGCCGACGAGATTCGTCAATGGCCAGAGAAGGACAAGGAGCTGATTGAGGCCTACAAAAAATCTCCGGGCTTCGAGCTCGGGCTGACTCGGTTGGGGCAGGTCACCTGGCTCGCTTCAGAGCGCGCTACCCCAACATGCTCGAGGAGCGGCGTGCTGATGCACACTTGAAGGCCCTCTCCTACAAAAGAGCTGTCGCTAGAATCTATAACCGAAAGGTGCATCCCCGACCGATTAAGTTCGGCAATCTAGTCTTATGCAAAGCCGAAGTCAACGACCTGACCCGAGCGCGCGACAAGCTCGCTCCAAACTGGGAAGGACCTTATCGGGTGATCGACGTCGTCAGAATCGGCACGTACTGGCTCACGACGATGCAAGGCCACCCCCTGCCGAGGACGTGGAGCATGCACAATCTTAAAAGATTTTTCGTATAGTGAAATCAAGAAAGACAAGGAAGAGGTCTTAACATTTTCATTTAAACAAAAATCCAGTTACAGGACCAGACAACATATTACAGCATCAGCGACACCCGACCTACCCTATTAGAAAAAATTACAATAGGTCTACCCTATTTCTCGGGGGCTTCGACGCTATCGTCAAAGGAAACTTCCTCGGGCATGTCGAGACCAGCTTGAAGTCCTTCGATCATTGTCCTTTCCTCGTAGTTTTCCATTTGAGGGGTAGGGAAAACCACTTCGGGCGGTAGGACGACCTCAGTCCCGAATGCGAGACTGTAGGGGGATTCTCCAATCGCGGTTTTGGGGGTGGTCCATAAGGACCACAAGATACTAGGGAGCTTGTCCACCCAAACCGATCGGGCCACGGATGCTCTTCTTGTGAGCCCATCCAGAATGGATCGGTTGGTTACCTCCGCCAAACCGTTCGTCTAGGGGTGGGCCACCGAGCTGAACCTCAGATGAATCCTGTGGCTCACGCAAAATTCTCAGAACCGCGCACTGGCGAACTAGGCCCCATTATCTGTGATGATAGTCCTGGGCAAGCTGAACCGAGTCACTATATTCTTCTAGACGAATTTCTCCACCTGGCGTTCCGTGATTGTTGCTAGCGGCTCGGCTTCGACCCATTTGGTGAAGTAATCCACTCCCATGATGATGTATCTTCGCTGCCTCGAGGCCGATGGGAAAGGTCCGAGGAGGTCCAATCCCCATTGTGCGAACGGCCATGCACAGTCAATGGGGGCAAGCGGAACCGCGGGCTGTCGAGGCATCCGGGCGTGCCTTTGGCACGAGCTGCATCGTTGCACGAAAGCTTTCGCGTCCCGACATATGGTCAGCCAATAGTACCCTTGGCGAAGAATCTTGCACGCCAAGGTTCACCCATCGATGTGTTCCCCACAAATCCCTTCGTGGACCTCGACCAAAACCGACTAAGCTTCTTCGGGTTCCAGGCACCGTAGGAGAGGATGCGAGAAAGACCTCTTGTAGAGCCGTCCATTCATCTCGGAGTACCATGCCTGCGTACAGCGCAGACGCCGAGTCGCGGCCTCGTCGGTGGGAAGGATCCCGTCCCGCTTGTAGCGCAGCATTTCCTGTATGCACGTAGTCTGCGGGTCAGCCAGGGACACAACCGCGATCGCGATCGCTCGGAAAGGGAGTTCCTCGACCTCGAGCCGGGCTTCGAGATCTGACTTTGATGCCAGTTTAGCCAACGCATCTGCTCACTCGTTCTCACTTCTCGGGACCCTAGATAACGTAAAGCGAGAGAAGTTGGCGGTCAGGCTTTTTACCTCTGCTATGTACTTTGACATGGTTGGGTCCCGGGCATCGTATTTGCCGTTGAGGTGCTCGGCCACTAGCTGCGAGTCGGTGAGGACGTGTATGGCATCCACCTGCATCTCAATGGCTAATCGGAGACCTGCTAGGAGCGCCTCATACTCTGCCTCGTTATTCGTGGCTTGAAAGTTGAAGCGAAGGGAGCGTTCGAACGATAGTTCGTCGGGGCCTTCCAGCACTAACCCCGCACCCGCGCCCTTCGAGCTGGCTGATCCGTCCATGCGCAGGACCCATCCTTCACTAACCCACTCAGAATCCTCATCCTTGGGCTGAGTTAGTTCCGAGATGAAGTCGGCTACCGATTGGGCCTTGATGGCGGTTCTTGGTACATATTGTATGTCAAACTCGCCGAGCTCCACCGACCATTTGAGGAGGCAACCTGCAACGTCGAATTTAGACAAAACCTGTCGGAGCGGTTGGTTGGTAATTACCTCAATTGGATGGGCTTAGAAGTAGGGGCGCAGCTTTCGGGCCGTTAGCACGAGCGCCAGTGCCAATCTTTCAATCGGCTGGTACCGATCCTCGGGCCCGTTTAGGACGTGGCTGACATAGTAGACTAGTAGCTGATCCCCGAAGGCTTCTTTAGTCAGGACGGAGCTGACCGCGTGTTGGGATACGGCCAGGTAGATATTGAGTTTCTCCCCGGAAGAGACTGAGGCAAGGCGAGGGAGGCTGACCAGGTGTTGTTTTACGTGTACGAGGGCTTCCTCGCACTTGGCCGTCCATTGGAAGTTCTTCGGGTTTTTTAGGGCCTGGAAGAAGGGGAGGCATCGATCACCCGATCAGGAAAGAAACCTAGCTAGGGCGGCGAGCCTGCCATTCAGCCATTGCAACTCCTTGATTGTCCGAGGGGCCTGCATGTTGATAATTGCCTGGACCTTTTCCGGGTTGGCGTCGATTCCCCTTTCGTGTATGATGAATTCGAGGAATCTTCCCGAGCTGATGCCGAAAGCACATTTTGTCAGGTTGAGTCGCATGTTGTATCTTCGCAACGTGGCAAACATCTCAGCTAAGTCTATTAGGTGGGTCGTTGCCATACGGCTTTTCATGATCATGTCATCGACATAGACCTCCATATTTCACCCAATCTGCCGGGCGAACATCTTGTTCACGGTTCTCTGATACGTGGCACCAGCATTCTTTAGCCTGAACAACATGACCCTGTAAAAATATACCCTCTGGTCGGTGAGGAAGGCCGTGTGCTCTTGGTCCTCGGGCACCATCCTGATCTGGTTGTAGCCGGAGAAGGCGTCCATAAATGAGAGGCGGGTCGTTGCCATACGGCTTTTCACGATCATGTCATCGACATAGACCTCCATATTTCACCCAATCTGCCGGGCGAACATCTTGTTCACGGTTCTCTGATACGTGGCACCAGCATTCTTTAGCCTGAACAACATGACCCTGTAAAAATATACCCCCTGGTCGGTGAGGAAGGTCGTGTGCTCTTGGTCCTCGGGCACCATCCTGATCTGGTTGTAGCCGGAGAAGGCGTCCATAAATGAGAGGCGGGCATGCCTGATAGTCGCATCGACCAACTGGTCGATCCTCGGGAGGGGGTAGCAGTCTTTCGGGCACACACGATTGAGATTGGTGTAGTCAACGCACATCCTCCAACTCCCATTAGATTTTTTCACGAGGACTACATTGGACAGCCATCGCGGGTATTTGACTTCCTCTATGAAGCCTATTGCCAAAAGTCGCTCCACCTCCTCACGGACAACTAGTTGTCAGTCGGGGGCCTATCGTCGGGGCCTCTGCCTCACCAGGGGAGCATCGGGCAAAATGTTTAGGTGATGTTGGGCAACCTTTGGGTTGATACCTGTCATGTCAGCCGACGACCAGGTGAAGACGTCAGCGTTCTCCTGTAGGAAGCCGACGAGCTGCTCCCTTTCTCACTCATGGAGTTCCGACACGATTTTGATCGTCCGGTCTGGCCGACCCTCTATTAGGGGTAAGCTATTAGTGGACTCCATTGGCTCAAGATGTTGGGTCGGTTTCTTTGTTTCCCGGGGATCCCCTAGTGGTTGTTCGGTCCTTGCCCTTTTGTGTAATGAGACCGCCATCAAGTAGCACCGTCTAGATTTGAGGGGACTTCCCCAGACTTCCCCGACCCCGGCGTGAGTCGGAAACTTCACTGTTTGGTAGTAAGTGGAGATAACAGCCCTGATCTTGTTGAGGGTCGGGCGGCCAAGGATTGCGTTGTATGCAGTGGGGAGGTCAACCACCAAGAAGGTCGCTATCACCGTCTTGGACCTTGGTGGGACTCCCAAGGTTAGGGGCAAGGTGATCGCTCCCAACTGTGAGATCAAGTTGCCGGTGAACCCGGTGAGTGCCGAGCACATCGGTTCCAAGGCGTCTCTAGTTACCCCGAGCTTTTGAAAAGCATCCAGGTAGAGCACGTCGGCCGAGCTCCCTGTGTCGATCATGATCCTCTTCACTTGGGCGTCGACGATCCTGGCCGCTATTACGAGTGGATCATCGTGCTTAAATCGCTCGGTTCCTTTGGCCGGGAACGTGACCTCAGGCTCGGGTCCGCGTCTGGGGGCTTCGGCCGTCGCGGCGCGGGCGTATGTCTTTCGCCCGGATATACTATTCCCCCCGAATGCTGGGCTGCCTATTATCACGTCAATCTGCCGCTCAATAGGGCCCTCCGGGCAGGGTGAAAGCTCCTTGGCTTGTCGGAGGTACCGACCGAGGTGTCCTCCGCGAATGAGCTTCTTAATCTGTCGTTTCAACTCGCGGCACTCCTCGGTGTCATGTCCGTTTTGTCGATGGAAACGACAATACTTGGATCGGTCCCCGAGCTCCCGCGAACTTCTCATCGGGTTGGGGGATTTGAGCAACCCCTTCTCCCTTATTTAGAGGAATATCTCTGTTCGGGATGCCCCCGAGATGGGGAGCGGGGACCTCGATGCTGGCTAGTCAGGTCGATCCACCTTACGCCTCGACGCGACAGATTGTTGCCCCCGGGGTGGCTTCGGCCTAACCCTTTTGTGCTCCTCTCACCTTCGGGCCATCCATGCCTCGACTGCGATGTACTGGTTAGCCCGCTGGAGCATCTCCGGTACCGTGGTGGGGGGTCACTCCACAAGGGACCAGAAGAATCTGGACGGTCGTAGGCCTATCATAAATGCCTGCATTAACAGAGAGGGATGAGCGTCCGGCAACCCTCGGATTTTCGTAGCAAAATGATTCAAAAAATAGGAGAGGGGCTCGACCTCCCTTTAGTTAAGTCCGAGGAGCAGTGCGACGGACGGCTTCGGCCGGGCGTACGCTAGGAAGTTAAGCTCAAAGTCTTTGGCGAGCTGATCAAAGGAGGTGATCGCCCCGGCCTTCAGGCCGCTATACCATGCGCGAGTTAGGCCCCTCAGTGTCGTGGGAAACGCCCTGCACATCAAGGCGTTTGAGGTCCCGTATAGCGCCATCTGGGCTCGGAAGGCGGCTACGTGGTCCGTCAGGTCGGTGGCACCGTCGTATGCATCGAGAGAGGGAAGACGGAAGTTCGGGGGGATTGACTGATCTTGTATCTCAAGTGCGAACAGAGACCCCCTATGCGCGTCCTCCCCAAGTTCTTCCTTAGACTTACGAACCTCCCTCTGCACTTCGTCGAGTCGTTGGTTAACGCAGCGTAGCTGGGCTCGCAGGGAGCCCGCTGAATATGAAGATAACACCTCGGGCTCCGGGCAGGCGTTCGGGTTTCCCAATGCTCGATCTTCGAGCGGGGGTGGCTAGACCTGAGGCGACGCGGGGAGTTCCGGGGGCATCGTGTGAGCCCAAACGGGCAGCACTTGTTGCAGCAGTGGTTGGATCGCAAGTGGGTGCGCCGGGTGAGAAATGAGCGGGATAATGGTCTGCACCATCCCATCCAGAGCTTGAACTTGATGAGCGAGGTCCTGAAAGGCCTCGGGCGATACGGGCGATGGGTCGGTTGGGACGCCTTCAGGCGGCGACAAGCCCGGGTCGTTGAATAACCGCCAATAGCGCTCTAACGTTGCAGCGGGGTGCTCAGTTAGGGGTTCACCATGCAGGGGGCGTTCCCTCGGAGCCCCGATCAAGCATGACCCCTCAGCTGGGGGTTCGTCTGGGTCGATCTGGCGATCCCTCGACATTCGGGCCCTCCCTCTAGCGCCAAAATGTTAGTGTTAACAACTTTAAGCCGCAGCCTCGGGGCCAACACAATTGGGTTCGGGTCTGAATGAGCGGGGATCTTCATGGATTACCCTTGAGAGTGTTGAGGTAGCCGACTACGTTGGTTTGGTCTCGACGAGACAACCGTTTCTTCCGGGAGGGAACTCCTCACCTGGGCGCATGGTGGGAGGCGCTCCGTCTTCGTCCCTACATACAGGTCAGGTCGGGAGAGCTCGACCCGACCCCTCCGATGGTCAAATCAGTCGAGAATCTTGGGAGGTTTTCTCCTCTCTTTTCTTTTTCCCCTCCCTCGTTCCGAACGCGAGGGTTTTTATAGGGAAGGTCACCGTGTGCCCGCTTATAGGGAGCAGGACCATACTTGGGAAGGCGTTTGACCCCGGCGTTGGGGTTGCGTGGAGGACCAGGCTCCTGCAGGATAGCGACGTGCCTCGTTCAACATTTTGGCCTGTCTCGGCTCGGCACTGTCAGGTCACACCGAGACAGACGGCCCACGCATCTCCTCGGTCCGCATGACCCAGGAGACGTCACTCAGGAGCAGACGATGTCAGTTTACGTCCCATCATTATTATTACCCTCGTCACATGACACTGGTACCGAAGAACAAGATTTGCAACATTAAGATGAGAGATCTCAAAGAATTTTCCTTCCTGTCTTCTCTATAACAAGAACTTTAGCTCCTTGGCCATCAAGAAAGCAAGATCACCTTTTTTTTCTTCCATTACTTTGACACAGCAAGTCAAAAACTCGGGGGGGTGGGGAGGGAGGGGGGACACGTGGAAGAGGAGGAGAGCTCACCGAGCCTTCGCTGGGGAAGGGAAGTCCGATGCCGGATTGGAGATCTGGACGGCGGCGGAGGACAGGCGGCGGAGATCGGAGGGCTGACGGAAGCCGAGGCCGGAGACGCCGTCGGCTCTCTCTCCCCCGAGTAAAGATTTGGAGTACGCCAAAGAAGAAGCCATGATGGATCGATCGCCTCGATCTGGTTTCGTCAAATATGCGAACTCGATCACGATGGGCGAGAGGTGGGTAGGAAATATATATAGAAAGTGGTGGGTTTGGCGCCAGGTGAGGCCACCAACCTACCACAACCGGTGCCTAACCCCGAGCCACATGGGAACACGGTATCGGTTCGGCTCATTCCCCCGAACCGCAAACCTGTCGACCCGAACCATGAAGCCGGGACAGCTTCCGGTCAGGTGGGACACCTAGTCTTCCTGTCTCGGTTAAGTCAGGGAACAGGAAAGTAGGAGACTTAACATACGCCTGTGGGCCCAACCATCTCTGCTGGCGTTACGTGCTACTCAGGGTTAGCTGCGTCCTGTCTCCTGCCGCGGCAGAAGACACACGATCCGCACCCCTTCCCTCTGGGTGACGAACCGGGGCTGAAGAAGACCCAACCAACGTGCTTCACGCGTTAATTCTGTAACACATGCAGCATAATAGAAGAAGACGACGACGAAGAAGGAGGGAGGCTGTGATGCAGCTTTTGGCACATAATTTTGCTGGTGAGACGACGTTCCTTGGTCCGTCGAAGCTTCTTATTCTTCTTCTCCTACCTTTGCTGACCTCCAAAATTGAGTGGACTTCGTCAAAGCTTGCGCAGTGGAAACGGAGCGGTTGGTGCGGGAAGACCTCATCTGCATCGTATGATATGATGCGATGAATGCAAGCATAAGCGAGTTCTCACAAGAAAGAAAGAACAAGTTATTTCAGCAAGCTTTTAATTAATCTGGTGATACCAAAGGATATGTCAACAAAAGTGAATGGTGTATTTGGCACAAGAAAAAAAGAGAAGGAATAAAAAGAGGAGAAAATTCGATTTTACAGGGCAGATTATGGCTTCCACACGCTACTTCTGGTCAACGCGGACGGCTGATTAATCGTGGTTGCTAAGGTCAAACCTACTACTTTCGCACCGAATCAACCAGCGGTTCAATTCACCAGAAACATGCGGAACCAAAACACCTCCTCGAGTCAAATGGTAATTCTACCCACCTCTCTCTCTCTCTCTCTCCTCCAGAGTGATGTATTTGTGAGGCTGGAATTCGTGCGTGATCATAACAGGTGGCGCGGTGATGGGAGGGCGGGTGGAACACGTAACCCAAACACCAGCCAATGAAAGAGCGAGGAATACCAAACCGCATCCACCCGCCCAAGATAAATATATATATATTTATACACGAGCAAGACTTTTACCCGAGTGATGATTGGTAACCACAGTGAACCGACTTGGGCTCCACTACGGTTTCCGAATGAAGAGAAAGGGTAAGGGTGACGAAATTCAGAACGAGTACCCTGTGGCGAACCCTTTGATTTCGGCGGAACAGCCTTCTCAACTCAATATTGCTTTGTGATATTTCCGTCTTTTTCTCTTCTCATTTTTCTCCCGACGACCAAATCTTGGGTGTCCCCTTCCGCCCTCCATCCGTCGTACGGCCCCCGCGGCCGTTCCCATCTCCGCATACATATCAAGAAGGGGAGAGAGAGAGAGCGCGCGAGCGCGAGCGCGATCGAGCGAGGGGGGCGAGGGAATTCTTTCGCCTCTTTCTCGAACCCTGCCTTAAATTCCTCTCGATCGATCTATTCGCGAAGCTCGTGTTCTTCCTTCTTTTCTTGGTTAGGTTTTTAATCGCAGTTGCTGCTGAAAACTAGTCTTCAATGGCCACCGCCAGCGGCGTGGTGATCACCGTTGCGGGGCCTGGGAAGGTCGGGTCTGTCTTCCGCAGGAGATCTCCCTCTCGGTCGTCGTCTGCATCTTGGAGTTCGGCTGGATTGTATCGGGTCCGTCCCAGAGGCCCCGCGTATAGTGGGAGCCCCAGGGTTGTTCTCCGGAGGAGCCCACGCTGCGAGGTGAAGGCGGATCTCGAGGAGAAGTCGGCAGCGGCCGCCAGCGTCTCGGCCCTTGAGCAATTCAAGATTTCTGCAGACCGTAAGCCCCGTGCCGCATTTTCCCCTCTATTTTCTCATTAGAGATTGTCGGTTTTGTCCTACTGACGAAGTGAAGGTCTGCAAAGGTTGCAATTTTTCTTTCTAGCTTATGAAAAGGGTTCCTTTTCCCCCTTTTTGTTGGGGGTTAGCATCATGGAACGGTTTTAGCAATTGTAGTGGTTGAGAAGTACTTGGCAATACGGTACGTTTGGTGGGTCTGATCGTCAGGATCTCTAGTCTACATGGATTTGTGGGATTAATCGAGTAGTTCGTCACATATTATAGAAGCGCAAGAACTGATGTAATTGCCATTATCTGCAGGGGTTCCTAATCTATCTAATATGTTAGGGTAGTTAATGAGATGAGGTTGATATACGAGTTTGGCATTCCCTGATTCCTTGTTTAGGGCTTGATATCTTTTGAATACCATGATGTCAAAATTAGGATTAGATGCTTGTGAAACTAACAACATGGGATTATTAGACTGGTTTGTTTTTGTTTCTTTGGTTTCCATACTTAAATCTGAAGCATCTCTAGGTCCATAATCTCCTAAATTCCAGCATCTGTTTTTGTTCTTATTGAATAATGGTAGTTGGATTTTGGGAATGGCTTATGTAGACTATCCTGACCTCATCAATTCGCAGATAGCTCAAATTATTTCAGTAATCATCAATGGATAAACAGCATCTTTATTGCCACCTTCATTTGGTACTTCTGAATAGAAGCTTCTGCTGTCTTATTTTGCTGAGAAACAAGATTCTTGTGTCGGAATTTTGTCCTTCTATCCTGTGCTCACGCAGATGAATATTTGGATTGTATCATTCGACACTCATATTTGCCTTGATATATACTGTTGTTGAGTTATAATTTAGTACTTTCTTATTCATCAATTTTCTCGGATGTATTTCCTTACAAAAGTTAACAATGCTGGTGTTTTACTTCAGTGCAGCTAGGAGACAATGAACAAAACTTTTGTTCCTTTGATGATTATCTTAACACAATTTATTAACTTATTCTGGTTCACATTTTGCAGGATATATGAAGGAGAGGAGCAGCATAGCTGTGATAGGTCTGAGTGTTCATACGGCTCCTGTCGAGATGCGTGAAAAGCTTGCTGTTCCAGAGGCCCAGTGGCCTCGTGCTATTGGTGAATTATGCAGCCTGAATCATATAGAAGAAGCTGCAGTTCTCAGTACATGCAACAGAATGGAAATATATGTAGTTGCTTTGTCTTGGAATCGTGGAATCAGAGAAGTGATGGAGTGGATGGCAAAGGTAACTGTTTTTTCTCCATCACAAACTGTGTGCTCTTCATATATGTCTCAATTGTGATTCCATCCATCTTTACTCTGCAAAAGAAACTGGTGTTCTTTTAGCATGTTTCTAGTCCATCAGTTATTAATTATTTGCTTTTGTATGATGTGGCAGACAAGTGGGATTCCGGTATCAGAGCTCCGACAACATCTTTTTGTGCTCCGTGATAGTGATGCCACAAGGCATCTGTTTGAAGTGTCGGCAGGTCTTGACTCTCTTGTCTTGGGAGAAGGACAGATTCTCGCTCAAGTTAAACAAGTTGTAAGGATCGGGCAAGGCAGTGGAGGATTGGGAAAGAATATTGACAGGATGTTTAAGGATGCAATTACTGCTGGAAAACGAGTTCGCAGTGAGACCAACATAGCATCTGGTGCGGTCTCTGTAAGCTCAGCTGCAGTTGAGTTGGCTCTTATGAAACTCCCAAAGTCCCATTCTACATCTGCTCGAATGCTGGTGATTGGAGCCGGCAAGATGGGGAAGCTAGTGATCAAACATCTAGCTGCCAAAGGATGCAAAAAGGTTGTGGTCGTTAACAGGTCAGTGGAGAGGGTAGATGCTATCCGTGAAGAACTGAAGGATATTGAAATTATCTACAGACCTTTCTCAGAAATGCTCTCCTCTTCTGCTGAGGCAGATGTTATTTTCACAAGCACAGCATCTGAGACACCACTATTCTTGAAAGAGCATGTTGAAGCTCTTCCTCCTGTGGGCTTCGAAGTTGGGAGCATAAGACTTTTTGTGGATATTTCAGTGCCTAGGAACGTAGGATCCTGTGCTGCAAATCTTGAACATGCTCGAGTGTACAATGTCGACGACCTCAAGGAGGTTGTGGAAGCCAACAAGGAAGATCGGCTGAGGAAGGCAATGGAAGCTCAATCAATAATTACGCTGGAACTGAAACGGTTTGAGGCATGGAGGGACTCTCTGGAGACCGTCCCTACCATCAAGAAGTTGAGGTCCTATGCTGATAGAATTCGGGTTTCGGAGCTTGAGAAGTGTTTTCAGAAGATAGGCGATGATGCATTAACAAAGAAAATGAGAAAAGCTATTGAAGACCTCAGCAGTGGTATAGTAAACAAGCTTCTTCATGGCCCACTGCAGCACTTGAGATGTGATGGCACCGATAGCCGGACTCTGGATGAGACCCTTGAAAATATGCATGCACTCAATAGGATGTTCAGTCTGGACACTGAGAAAGCCATTTTGGAACAAAAGATCAAGGCCAAAGTGGAGAAAACTCAAAGTTAAGCTTATTCAGGAACCTCATGGGACAACAAAAGTCAGACATCTTTCTGAATTTTTTGTTTCCAGACTGCACATAATACACACCCCCAATCCTTCATTTCCATTGTTCTTCGATAAGAGTGAGTTTATCTAAATTATGGAATTGTGGCCTCCCTGTATCATTTACTTAAGAGAGAGATGATAGATGCTTTAGGCTTTTAAACAATGCAAGCATTGTAGGATGGCTATCTTCTTATTTGATTGGTACATTTGAGTACATTGATTTTTTTGTTTTTGAATTATTCCAGAGTCTGCTTTTTAAGAGGTTACATGTCTTCATGGATTTGTGTGATGCAATTTTGTGAATACATTTACCACTTTCGAAGTTCAATTACTGCTTATTATGATTGTGATACTGCTGCTGGTCGGTCACATGAAAAATCCGAAGTTGGAAACGGATTTGAAAGGCATGGATCGTCGCAGTGATAGCATAGCTAGTTGATGATGATTTTGTAAGAAATTCTTTTAATTATGGTGTGTTTCATTAGCCTAACTGCAACTTTTTATGGTGCTTTCCCGTCTCGTCTGGCAACATCTCTTCACACTACTGGCATGTGTAGATAGTTTCTTTGCTTTTGCTGCACTTGTTGAGAGTTTATTTTGGGTAAAAATTGTACCGTCGTCATCCATCGAGTGTTGGGATAATAAATAGGGTTCCTATTTATTATATATAATATAATTACTCTCTTAATTTTAATTAGTAGTTTATTCAATCCTTTTCAGCCATAAAGCAATCTCGACTCGTTGGATTACCAATTGGACATAAATATGGGGGGAAGATTTGTTTGTTGGTAAATCAAATAGGACCAACCCCAGCTTTGGATCGGATGCTCGTGGTGGCACGGTCAAAAGCTAAGCTGACGACACGACTGGATGTGAATTAGATTTGAAGAATTCAATTGAAAGTGGCGCCGTAGCCCGAGGGCTACAACTGCGAGTTACGCTTTCAAGATCGAGAGAACTTAAAAGCCACAAGTAAACTTATGTCATTTATTTGAGGCTTCTGAAAGAGATACAACTCATGCCCGGTTAGCGTTCACGAGAAATCGATAATGGATGCGGGCGGTTGACCCTCTCTATGGATCTATGCAATGAGAATCAGGTCATAATGAGATCATGATAATAAGACAAATTCGTCTTTAAACATATACTCTAAATCATCCCGGTCATAGGTTACTCGAGAAGGACATCGAGATAACCAGATAGATTGGTGCGTTATATATTCATCCTGATGAGGGTAATAAATGACGACAAGACTCGGGCTGACGTTAGCTGACCCAGACGAAGCTCACGCCTCGATCAACCCGGCAAAACCTGGTCAAATGAACCAGAACATAGGCCGAGGCCCATTAACGACCACTCAGGCTCGATCCCTCACGCCACGACAACAGCGTTGTCAGACGCCATCAGAGGTACGATCCTGCTCCCTGCGGGCAAGCACATCAGGTAACACTAAACTTCGATATAAAGACCGTCGCGTTCTAAACGATGGGAGGAGGGGGAAAAAAGAAGAGACACACGGGAAAACATCGCACCACACGACATCATTGACTTGATCATCGGAGGGATCGGGCCAAGCTTTCGACCCGACCTGTGTGCAGGTACGGAGACGAAGCTGTTTCTTCCCAACGCCGTAGAGTGGAACCCTTCCCCGCTGGACGCCCCCGCGAGCTCCTATGTAAGTGGATCCCTGCAATCGACCGCATCGGCAACCCCCGAGGGACTCTGAGCAAAATCCCCGCCATTCGGACCTGAACCGAGCCACGACGGCCCCGAGGCCACGGCTCAAAAGTTGTTCACATCAACAGATTGGCGCTAGAAGGTGGGTGACATACACGTCCTCACCGACTCGCAACTGGTTGCCGAATAGATCACCGGAGGGTACGAGGCCCGGGACCCAACCATGTCGAAGTATCTGGTCGAGGTAAGAGCTCTTGCCACCCATTTCTCCCGCTTCATATTATCCAGGGTGCCAAGGCGCCAGAATGAGCGAGCGGACGCGCTGGCAAAGCTGGCCTCAGGGTCGGGTCCCGAGGGCGAGCCCGACGTGGAGGAACTCCCCACCCGAGCCATCATAGTCACAGCGGTGGCCGTCGTTGGCTCCCCAATGACATGGGTGTAGGAGATGTTAGATTTCAAATGTCACGGAACGCTACTGGACGACGAAGCCGCGGCTCGACGCCTGCGCCGAACCCAAGCCTGTTGAATCTCGGATTTTGATGATGAAGTCAATTGTCATTTGTTATCTAATCTATGTGTTGAGATAAGTGTGCAGGATTAACTACGATGAGAGTAAGACAAGCAGCAGGTGTTGCGCCGGAGTCAAGATCATGATCACGTTGGGAGTTCGAGAGTTCGACGGAAGTTCGAACGGTCGTCGGAGGTTCAGCGAGAACAGATCCGAGAAGTCCAGAAGCTTGCCAAGCGAAGCTCGTCGGAACTCGCCAAGTGGATCGTCGCAAAGTCCAGGAGTATGCCGGATGTCCGCAGAAGGATCACCGAGGGTTTATCGGATGATCGACGGAAGTTGGCCGGAAACTCGCCGGAAGAAGCGATTGACGCATCGGAGCAAAGCTGCAGAAGTTGTCTTAGAGTTAATCGTAGTTAGCATGATGATTAAGCATGAAAATGGGAGGTGAACCCATTAGCTTAATCTTGGGGCAATTGGGCCCCTGAAAAGATTCAAATTGGGCCGAATGGAGTGAACCATTCGGACCCTGATTGCACCAGGCGGTGCAACCGCCCCAGCCAGGAGGTGCAACCGCCAGGGGTGCGAGGCTGGGAGGTGCAACCGCTCCAGCCAAGAGGTAGCACCGCCAGAGCTCAAGTTTCGAGCTCTGCCAGGCGATGCAACCACCGAGCTCAGTCTTCGAGCTCTGGCAGAGAGGTGCATCAGCCTGAGCTCAGTCTCGAGCTCTGCCAGGTGATGCATTCACCAAGCTCAGTCTTCGAGCTCTGGCAGAGAGGTGCATCAGCCTGAGCTCAGTTTCGAGCTCTGCCAGGTGATGCAACCACCGAGCTCAGATTTCGAGCTCTGCCAGGTGATGCAACCACCAAGCTCAGTCTTCGAGCTCTGCCAGGTGATGCAACCATCGAGCTCAATCTTCGAGCTCTGGCAGAGAGAAGCAATCGCCTGAGCTCAGTCTTCGAGCTCTGCCAGGCGGTGCCACCTCTCCAATCAAGAGGTGCAACCGCCTGATCCCAGAATTCTGGGATTTGATCGATTTGATCGTTTTGAGCTCGAATTTTGAATTGGGTTGGGGCCTATAAATACCCCACCCATTCAGCACTGAAAAGATACAGACCTACACCGAAATCTTGATCTTTTCTGTGATTCTAAGAAGCTCAAAAGTGTTGTAAAGCCTTTAAGTCTCCTCCTTCTGTTCTTCAAGTTTTCAGTTGTAAAGTGAGGAGAGAAAGGTCTGTAAAGGTTGTCTCCTGAGCCTGTCAAAAGGAGAGAAATTGTAAAAGGGAAGTTTGGCCTTCGCCCATTGAAGGAAGGCACCTAGTTGACGTCGGCAACCTCATCGGTGGAGGAAGCCAAAAGTGGAGTAGGTCAAGGCTGACGAACCACTCTAAATCTCTGGTTTGCGTTTATTTTCGAGCACTTTATCATTACTGCAAACCTCCCTCATTACTATTGCTCTCTGCGCTTTCACGAACAAGTTCTAAGTGCTGTTCTTCCGAATCTGCATTCAGACGTAAATTCGTATTTTCATACATTACAGTTTACGTTTACGTTTGATTCTGCAGAACTGTTTTCCGTGCTTTTACGAACGAGCTTCTTTGCAGTTTACACTTACACTTTAATCCTATTGATAACTGCAATCTGTCCTCTACGATTTTACGAACGAGTTTCAGCATTTAGACGTAAAACTGCATTCAGACGTAAATCGGCTTTCCTCGCTCAATCATCAGATCTCAGTTCACATTTACGTCTTGATTCCAACTGCATACTGCCTTCTGCGAGTATACAAACAAGTTTTTGAGTTTAGACGTAAATCTGCGTTTAGACGTAAATCTGCGTTTAGACGTAAATCTGCGTTTAGACGTAAAACAGCGTTTAGACGTAAATCTGAGTTTAGACGTAAATCTGTGTTTAGACGTAAATCTGCGTTTAGACGTAAAACAGTGTTTAGACGTAAATCTGAGTTTAGACGTAAACTGCGCTTAGACGCAAAACTGCGCTTAGACGCAATCTGCGCTTAGACGCAAACTGCACTTAGATACAAACTGAGAATTTGCTTTTGCATCATAACAGTTTTTGAACGATCGCAGCTTTTGATTTTAATCGCTGTAAGATTTCCGCTGCACTAATTCACCCCCCCCCCCTCTTAGTGCTCTCGATCCTAACAATTGGTATCAGAGCAAGGTTAACTCTCTAAAGGATTAAAACCCAAGAGAGATGGCATACGCCGGAAACCAAGAGGGGCATTCAATTACACGTCCACCCATGTTCAATGGAACGGACTACACTTACTGGAAGACCCGAATGAGGATCTTTCTTATTTCTATGGATTTTGAACTGTGGAACCTTGTTGAAAATGGATTTTCAAAATCTTCTCTTCCAATGATCGATTGGAACGATTTGGAAAAGAAGGCTTTCGCTCTTAATGCAAAGGCTATGAATGCCTTATTTTGCGCACTTGACAAAAACGAGTTTAATCGTGTTTCAACTTGCGAAACTGCTTTTGATATTTGGCACACACTTGAAGTGACCCACGAGGGCACAAGTAGAGTGAAAGAGTCAAAAATCAATCTGTTGCTGCATTCTTTTGAACTTTTCCGAATGAAACCGAGTGAAACCATTGGCGACATGTTTACCCGTTTCACGGATGTCGTCAACGGTCTAAAAGGACTCGGAAAGAGCTTTTCGGATTTTGAGCTTGTTAATAAGATACTAAGATCCCTTCCTAAGAGTTGGGATCCTAAAGTCACCGCTATTCAAGAGGCAAAAGATCTGCGAAATTTCCCTCTTGAAGAACTAATCGGGTCATTAATGACCTACGAAATGACTTGCAAAGCTCATGAAGAGCAAGAAGACATCCTTCCAAAGAACAGGAAGGATATGGCACTTAAAACTTCTGAATGCCACTTGAGAGAA
Source organism: Musa acuminata AAA Group (assembly GCF_036884655.1). Classification (NCBI taxonomy): domain Eukaryota; kingdom Viridiplantae; phylum Streptophyta; class Magnoliopsida; order Zingiberales; family Musaceae; genus Musa; species Musa acuminata. The sequence goes on from NC_088345.1 coordinate 12,658,629, forward strand.
AACTCAAGTGATGAGGACTGTGATGATGACTTGGCACTTTTGACAAGAAAGTTTAAGAAATTCTTCAAAAGAAACAAGTTTAAAAACGATGTGAAAAATAAACTTGAACCTAAAAAGGACCAAGTGATCTGCTACGAATGTAAAAAGCCGGGACACTACAAAAGTGATTGTCCCTAAGTCAAGAAAAGAACAACAAAGAAGAAGGCGCTCCAAGCAACATGGGATGATTCGAGCGCATCTGAGGAAGAGGAATCCAACACCGAGCAAGTTGCTCATTACGCCTTTATGGCCATCGAAGAGGAGGTAACGGATTTATTAGATGCTGATTTATCTTTCGATGAATTATTAAACGCCTTCCATGATTTATTTGATGAATGCAAAGTTATAAATAGAAAATACAAGTTGCTAAAAAAGGTACATGATAATCTTACTTGTGAGTTTGATAAGTTAAAAGTCGAACATCATGATAGTTTAAATTCATGTATCAAATGTCATGATTTAGAAACTATACAAAAAGAAAACTTGCTACTTAAGGACACCTTGAAGAAATTCGAGGTTGGTAGCAAGTCATTAAACATGATCCTTACAAACAAGGGTCATGCTCCCAAAAGAAGTGGGATTGGATTTGTGAGGAGTCCTCACCGAAATCCAACTACCTTTGTAAAAGGCCCCATCTTACATGTTCAACACCAAACCAAGTGCAACTTTTGTTGCAAATCTGGACACAAGACACATTGTTGTCCATTCAAGAAAATAAGTCCAAACAAATTAATTTGGGTTCCTAAAGGAACCATGATAAACTCTATGCAACATGATAGAAAATGTAGATCTATTTATGAGGCACCCAAAAGCAAATGGGTACCTAAACATCATTCTTTCTTGTAGAAAACTAAACAATCGCAAGCTAGGAGCAAGAAATGGTACCTTGATAGTGGATGCTCAAGGCATATGACCGGAGATCCATCTCAATTCTCTAAGCTCTCTAGCATAGACGAAGGATATGTCACCTTCGGAGACAACAACAAGGGTAAAATCATTGGCAAAGGAACCATAGGTAACAAATCCAACCTCTCTATTGAAGATGTTTTACTAGTTGATGGTCTAAAACATAACCTCTTGAGCATTAGTCAATTATGTGATAAAGGATATATTATAAGATTTGAATCTAATGCCTGCATCATTGAAAAACCACACAAAAATATATCTATGATTGCATTAAAACAAAACAACGTATACACTATTGACATCAATGACTTATGTGATGAAATGTGCTTTGCCGTTATGAATGAGGATGCTTGGCTATGGCATAGAAGATTAGGTCATGCTAGCATGAAACTAATCAATCAAGTATCATCTAGAGAACTTGTAAGAGGAATTCCTCATATCAAGTTCATCAAAGATAATGTATGTGATGCTTGCCAATTAGGTAAGCAAATTAGGGGTAGCTTCAAAGCTAAGAATCAAATAAGCACCTCTAGGCCCTTACAATTGATCCATATGGACTTGTTCGGACCAATCTCTACATCGAGTCTAGGAGGTAGCAAATACGCCTTTGTCATTATTGATGACTACAGCAGATATACATGGACCTACTTCTTAAAACAAAAAAATGAATGCTTTAGACATTTTACCAAGTTTTGTAAACTTGTTCAAAATGAGAAGGAATCTATGATTTCGTCAATTAGAAGTGATCACGGTGGAGAATTTCAAAACCATGACTTCCAAGAATTCTGTGAACTCAATGGATACAACCATAACTTCTCTACTCCAAGAAATCCTCAACAAAATGGGGTAGTAGAAAGAAAAAATCGAAATTTACAAGAAATGGCAAGAACCATGTTGAATGAACATAGCCTACCCAAATATTTTTGGGCCGAAGCTGTAAACACTGCATGTTATATTTTAAATAGAGTCCTAGTAAGACCCTTACTCACCAAAACTCCTTATGAGTTATGGAATAACAAAAAACCCAATGTCTCATATTTTAAAGTCTTTGGGTGTAAGTGTTTTATCTTGAATGAAAAGGATAACTTAGGAAAATTCGATGCTAAATCTGATGAAGGAATCTTTCTTGGTTATTCTTCGGTTTCTAAAGCTTTTCGCATCTTCAATAAAAGAACCTTAATTATTGAAGAATCCATCCATGTTGTTTTCAATGAGATTTCAGAAATTAAGAAAAATGATCTTGATGATGATGTTAATTTTGATTCCTTGAATTTAAACGAAACCCCGTCTCCAACTAGCAACTTGGTTGCATCCACTTCCAAAACATCCTTACCCAAGGATTGGAAGTATATAGATGCTCATCCTAAGGAGCTAATCCTAGGAGACACATCAAAGGGGGTTCAAACACGATCTTCTTTTAAAAACTTTTGTGCCAACGCCGCTTTTCTCTCCCAAATTGAACCCAAATGTATTGATGAAGCCATGAAAGATGATTCATGGATTATCGCAATGCAAGATGAATTAAATCAATTTGAGAGAAATGAGGTGTGGACGCTTGTTCCTAGGCCAAATGACCATTTAGTAATTGGTACTAAATGGGTCTTTAGAAACAAGCAAGATGAAAATAGTATCGTGGTTAGAAACAAGGCTAGATTAGTGGCCAAAGGTTTCAACCAAGAAGAAGGTATCGATTACGAAGAAACCTTCGCACCTGTGGCTCGATTGGAAGCCATAAGGATGCTCCTTGCCTACGCTAGTTGCAATAATTTTAAGTTATTTCAAATGGATGTTAAAAGCGCTTTTCTAAATGGTTTCATTTCCGAAGAAGTTTATGTTGAACAACCTCCTGGATTTGAAAACAATGGCTACCCTAATCATGTGTTTAGATTAACTAAAGCTCTCTATGGTTTAAAACAAGCCCCAAGGGCTTGGTATGAGAGACTTAGCTCTTTTCTCATTGAAAATAATTTCATAAAAGGCAAGGTTGATACTACATTATTTATCAAGAATTTTGAAAATGATTTTCTCATTGTTCAGATTTATGTTGATGATATTATCTTTGGTTCTACAAATGAATCTCTTTGTGAATCCTTTGCGAAAACTATGAGTCATGAATTTGAAATGAGTCTAATGGGAGAGTTAACATTCTTCTTAGGCCTACAAATCAAACAACTAAGCAATGACATCTTTATTAGTCAAACCAAATATGCTGTGAGTTTGCTAAAGAAGTTCAAAATGAATAATTCAAAAGCCATTGACACTCCTATGAGCACCTCCACTAAGTTAGAAATTGATGAGAATGGAGAAAGCTTCGATCAAAAAACCTATAGGGGTATGATAGGAAGTTTACTTTACCTCACTGCCACCAGACCAGACATCATGTTCAGTGTAGGACTTTGTGCTAGATTTCAATCAGACCCTAAGATATCTCATCTCAAAGCAGTCAAAAGAATACTCAGATATCTTAATGGAACTACCAATCTAGGATTGTGGTACCCAAAATCAGAAAATTTTGAATTAACAGCTTATGCTGATGCGGACTTCGCTGGCTGTAAACTAGACAGAAAAAGCACATCAGGATCATGTCAATTTTTAGGACATGCCCTTGTATCCTGGTCATCTAAGAAACAAAACTCGGTTGCCCTATCAACAACCGAAGCTGAATACATTGCAGCAAGTGCATGCTGTGCACAAGTTGTATGGATGAAAAACACTTTAGAAGATTACAAAGTGAATCTTAAAGATATTCCCATTAAATGTGATAACACGAGTGCAATATGCTTAACTAAAAATCCTATACAACACTCAAGAACAAAACACATTGATATTAGACATCACTTTATACGTGATCATGTCACTAATCATGATGTAACCATAGAGTTTATTGATACCAAACATCAACTGGCTGATATCTTCACAAAACCCCTATGTGAAGAACAATTTGATTACATAAGAAGAGAATTAGGAATGTTGAATTGTCCGAATACTTAAACTAGTTAAAATTATCTTTCGGATGTTATTACTATTACATGCCTTGACAACGCTTGATCAAATAACATGTTGCAAATTATGTGACAAATATTTTTAACCAAATGCATGTAAGAAGTTCATTTTTCGGCTTGTATGCTAAAAATGGGATGTTCCTATACACTCTTATAAAAACTCCTTGAAAAATGACTTTCCTCCGTCAAGCAAACACAATAAAGAGATATATGTGTCATGACTTCTTTTATATGCTTGATAATGCTATCATGCCTTTTTGTTGATGACAAAGGGGGAGAAACATATGAATTGATAAATACTATGTCATAGCTGAACTGCCATAATCATGTCTATGTCATAGTTGCAAATACTTGAGTGATGCTATAAACAATGTTATGCCATCCTTGCATCACCAAGAGATATGTGAACATGTGCTATAGTTTGCATCATATCTTGATTTGATATTCTATATTGTGAAGAAAATGCAAACTTGCTAGAAAATCTCAAATGTGTGCATCATGTAAAAAGTCCTTCGTAGCTTTATATGTTTACATGATGAACAGTTACAAACACTATCATACAAACTTGATGATGTATGTCATGCCTTGACATTATTCTTGAAGAGATACATCATGATGGGCATCATGATGGGAGCATTGATAAGTTTAACTGATCTAACTTATCAATACGTCACTTGAATTCTTCGGTCTTGAATTCAAGGTTGACTTATCTCAACTATGGCATATAGATAGGGGGAGTTAAGGACAACTCCTTTATCAATTGATTGTCATCATCAAAAAGGGGGAGATTGTTGAATCTCGGATTTTGATGATGAAGTCAATTGTCATTTGTTATCTAATCTATGTGTTGAGATAAGTGTGCAGGATTAACTACGATGAGAGTAAGACAAGCAGCAGGTGTTGCGTCGGAGTCAAGATCATGATCACGTTGGGAGTTCGAGAGTTCGACGGAAGTTCGGACGGTCGTCGGAGGTTCAGCGAGAACAGATCCGAGAAGTCCAGAAGCTTGCCAAGCGAAGCTCGTCGGAACTCGCCAAGTGGATCGTTGCAAAGTCCAGGAGTATGCCGGATGTCCGCAGAAGGATCACCGAGGGTTTATCGGATGATCGACGGAAGTTGGCCGGAAACTCGCCGGAAGAAGCGATTGACGCATCGGAGCAAAGCTGCAGAAGTTATCTTAGAGTTAATCGTAGTTAGCATGATGATTAAGCATGAAAATGGGAGGTGAACCCATTAGCTTAATCTTGGGGCAATTGGGCCCCTGAAAAGATTCAAATTGGGCCGAATGGAGTGAACCATTCGGACCCTGATTGCACCAGGCGGTGCAACCGCCCCAGCCAGGAGGTGCAACCGCCTGGGCTGTGAGGTTGGGCGGTGCAACCGCCCCAGCCTGGAGGTGCAACCGCCAGGGCTGTGAGGTTGGGCGGTGCAACCGCCCCAGCCAGGAGGTGGAACCGCCAGGGGTGCGAGGCTGGGAGGTGCAACCGCCCCAGCCAAGAGGTAGCACCGCCAGAGCTCAAGTTTCGAGCTCTGCCAGGCGATGCAACCACCGAGCTCAGTCTTCGAGCTCTGGCAGAGAGGTGCATCAGCCTGAGCTCAGTCTCGAGCTCTGCCAGGTGATGCATTCACCAAGCTCAGTCTTCGAGCTCTGGCAGAGAGGTGCATCAGCCTGAGCTCAGTTTCGAGCTCTGCCAGGTGATGCAACCACCGAGCTCAGATTTCGAGCTCTGCCAGGTGATGCAACCACCAAGCTCAGTCTTCGAGCTCTGCCAGGTGATGCAACCATCGAGCTCAGTCTTCGAGCTCTGGCAGAGAGAAGCAATCGCCTGAGCTCAGTCTTCGAGCTCTGCCAGGCGGTGCCACCTCTCCAGTCAAGAGGTGCAACCGCCTGATCCCAGAATTCTGGGATTTGATCGATTTGATCGTTTTGAGCTCGAATTTTGAATTGGGTTGGGGCCTATAAATACCCCACCCATTCAGCACTGAAAAGATACAGACCTACACCGAAATCTTGATCTTTTCTGTGATTCTAAGAAGCTCAAAAGTGTTGTAAAGCCTTTAAGTCTCCTCCTTCTGTTCTTCAAGTTTTCAGTTGTAAAGTGAGGAGAGAAAGGTCTGTAAAGGTTGTCTCCTGAGCCTGTCAAAAGGAGAGAAATTGTAAAAGGGAAGTTTGGCCTTCGCCCATTGAAGGAAGGCACCTAGTTGACGTCGGCAACCTCATCGGTGGAGGAAGCCAAAAGTGGAGTAGGTCAAGGCTGACCGAACCACTCTAAATCTCTGGTTTGCGTTTATTTTCGAGCACTTTATCATTACTGCAAACCTCCCTCATTACTACTGCTCTCTGCGCTTTCACGAACAAGTTCTAAGTGCTGTTCTTCCGAATCTGCATTCAGACGTAAATTCGTATTTTCATACATTACAGTTTACGTTTACGTTTGATTCTGCAGAACTGTTTTCCGTGCTTTTACGAACGAGCTTCTTTGCAGTTTACACTTACACTTTAATCCTATTGATAACTGCAATCTGTCCTCTACGATTTTACGAACGAGTTTCAGCATTTAGACATAAAACTGCATTCAGACGTAAATCGGCTTTCCTCGCTCAATCATCAGATCTCAGTTCACATTTACGTCTTGATTCCAACTGCATACTGCCTTCTGCGAGTATACAAACAAGTTTTTGAGTTTAGACGTAAATCTGCGTTTAGACGTAAAACTGCGTTTAGACGTAAATCTGCGTTTAGACGTAAATCTGCGTTTAGACGTAAATCTGCGTTTAGACGTAAAACAGCGTTTAGACGTAAATCTGAGTTTAGACGTAAATCTGTGTTTAGACGTAAATCTGCGTTTAGACGTAAAACAGTGTTTAGACGTAAATCTGAGTTTAGACGTAAACTGCGCTTAGACGCAAAACTGCGCTTAGACGCAATCTGCGCTTAGACGCAAACTGCACTTAGATACAAACTGAGAATTTGCTTTTGCATCATAACAGTTTTTGAACGATCGCAGCTTTTGATTTTAATCGCTGTAAGATTTCCGCTGCACTAATTCACCCCCCCCCCCTCTTAGTGCTCTCGATCCTAACAAAGCCTAGTACCGAGAAATCGATGGACGGTTATACAGGAGATTGTATTCACGCCCCCTCCTGCGCTGCCTGGAGCCCGAAGAGGCTCAGTCGGTTCTTACCGAGGTCCACGACGGGATTTGCGGTGAGCACATAGGTGGGCGCACCCTGGCATTCAAGACGCTCCGTCAAGGGTACTACTGGCCCACTATGTGTCGGGACGCAAGAGCATACGTACAAAGGTGCAATGCCTGCCAGCGTCACGCACCGACGCCTCGACAGCCGACGGTACCGCTGACGCCCGTGGACTGCGCGTGGCCTTTCGCGCAGTGGGGAATGGACCTTCTCGGCCCTTTGCCCCCAACTTCGGGGCAGCGAAGATATATTATTGTCGGGATAGACTACTTCACCAAATGGGTCGAGGCTGAACCGCTGGTAGCGATCACGGAGCATCAGGTGGAGAGATTCATGTGGAGGAACATTGTTACCCGGTTTGGTCTACCCAGAGTCATCATCACCAACAATGGGGCGCAGTTCGCCAATGCTCGGTTCAAAGAGTTCTGCGCATCCCATGGCATCCAACTGAGGTTCAGCTCGGTCGCATATCCCCAAACGAACAGGCTAGCCAAGGTGACCAATCGAGCCATCCTGGGAGAACTCCGGAGAAGGATGCTTGCAGCACAAACCGCTTGGGTTGATGAACTCCCGAGCGTGTTATGGTCCTTGCGGACCACGCCCAAAACCGCGACGTGGGAATCCCCCTACAGCCTAGCGTTCGGTGCCGAGGCTGCTAGTCATAGGTGCCCAGCAAGCCAATCACGTGAGTGATGACACGTGTGACTTGATACAGAATCTTTTTGCTTATTATATTTTGGCGTATATCACTTTATAACTATTGCATAAATGCATACATATATTGTGATGTCCTTGGATTTGTGCAATGGGAATCGGATCGTGATGAGATCACGATAATGAGATCGATTCACCTTTAAACACATATCCTAAATAATCCCGGTCATAGGTTACTCGAGAGGGACATCGTGATAACCGGATAGACTGGTGTACTGTATACCCGTCCATATGATGGATGCAGCTGGTCTCATAGCTGCTCGTGTAGGGACACTAGGGATACAGTACAGGTGCTCATTGGAGAATGAGTTCACTGATTGATCCGCTTACGGAATGCTGGATGGTTGATGATGCCTTATTGTCATACAGCAATTCCGTAGTCCTAATGGTGTATCTGGTCCTTAGACTTGAGACACCAAGGATGTCTTGTATGAATGCTCCACTCTTTGATACCAGACTTATAGGTTTGGCTATCCCAGATCTAGTACAGTTGGTCATTGGGAGTGGTAGTCAACATTACGAGGGCTATTGAGTGTCGATAGAGGATCATCCACTCTCGGCGTCATGAGAGGAATATCCCATGTGTTCTTTCTCAGACAAATCCCTGGCCAGGGTCATTCGGGTTGAGAGAGAAAGAGTTCTCCAAGAGAATCCGATTAGAGTGAGACTCGAGTAGAAACCGTATGGGTCTGACAACACCATGCTTGATATACGGTATCTGAGATATTAGATGGATGAGGGATTATAGGTACACGGTAACTGAGGACGGACAGGCCCAATGGATTGGATTCCCCTGTATCGTCTGGGGACTACGGCGTAGTGGTCTAGTACTTCCGTAGTCGATGAGTCAAGTGAATTATTACAGAGATAATAATTCACTGAGTTAGAAGGAGTTCTGACAGGTATAACTCACAGCCAGCTCGATATTGGGCCTAGAGGGTCACACACATATGGTAGGCATTGCGATGAGTAGAGGTTCAGATATGAGATATCCGACGGAGCCCTTGTCTTATTAGATGCAGATCCAATACCCACTAGGGGAGGACCCATTAGGGTTTGATAGGGGACCTCTATAAATAGGAGGGATGCAGAGCCTCATAGGCTAGTGTCTTTGCTTGCCTTTCCTATTCTCCTCTCCCTCTCCACCTCAGAGCAGGCCTGGAGTTTTGAGGAGCGTCGTCGCAACCCTGCTATGTGGATCACCGCTAGAGAGGAGGACGCGTGACCTCCTTCACCCTCTCCTAAGGATCTGCAAGGAAACAGGGATATACGATCTCCCTAGGTAACACAATCTACTCAATACGCAGTTTTAAGTTTCGCGGATTTTGCGCACCAATCTTCGTACGACGACAAAGATCTCTTTGGGAATCGGGGATTTTGTTTTCTTGTTTTTCCGCTGCGCATATTATGTCGCATTTTCCAACAGTGGTATCAGAGCCAGGTTGTTCGTGCGAATGATTGGTTTTGAACTACGTGTGTTGTGTTTAGGAAGAATATTGACGTCAAAATCGTTGATGCAAAAGCGAGAAAGGGCAGCAACAGTTGCTGCCCTCGATCTGCGTGTGTGAAGCGCAGCCGAAGGCGGGCAGCACAAGGGTTGCGTCTGTAGCAGCCGGCCGGCGGCCTGCTTGCAGCAGGCTTGCTGCCGGCGGGGCTGGCAGCCCACGGGCAGAGGCGCCGCTGCTCCCGCGGGCGAAACCCCCCCCCCACATGGGCGGCCGCCCGGCGGGACAGCACCGCCTGCGGAGGCAGCGGCGCCCGAAGGGGGCGCCCACCCGCAGCGGCATCGCCGCCAGCGGGCGTGCCGCCAGCGGGCGTGCCGCCTGCAGGCGAGGGCAGTGCCCTCGCCTCGTCGCACAGGCCGCCGCCGGCAGGGTGGCGGCGGCGGCAGCAGCGAAAAGGGGAAAGGGCATTAGGGTTTTCTGGGCAAAAGACATTTTTGCCCCTCGAAATTTGAGAAATTCCAGTTTCTGTCTTTTGTCCAAATTACAAAAATACCCCTATGAATTCAGAAATTCCCTACATGTCCTTGATTTCAGAAAATATTAATTAATTAAAAGGTTTAGTTGATTATTATTTTTATTATTATCTAGTGGTCCTACATGATGATGATTATTTATACATATGATGTATGATGTGTGGACGGATGATCATGGACCGTGTGATGTGTGTACTTGTGATTATTATTATTGAGGTCTGCGAGCCTCCATTATATTTCTCGTTTATTGTCGGGCCTGCGTGCCTATGATTAAGTTGTAATCATATGAGGAGACGCAGCGGGAGCGTGGATGCGATAGCGAGACCCACGAGACAGACGATCGCGATGCATGAAGATGCATCAAGATGTCGACGGAACCGACGAGGACGAGATGGACGATCACAGGGCATGGAGATGCACCGTTGCACACATAGATCTTGATGTGAGTGATTAGGCCTACTGGCTTGGGCCTAATCATATTAGGTTGTGGTCCATGATCATCTGGTGTGATTGCTTATACACATACTAGATATGTATATATATTTGCATACGATGTAGATATATATTAAATATGTATATGTGTGACATGTCATATTAGGAGACCAAAGCATAGAAACATCTCTCGATAATATTATGTCGGTAAACGTGAGACAATTAGATTGACCCACGTGGCCTTCCATCGTTATGAGTAGGAACCGATTCCCGGTGTAGGTTGAGTTGGTCGAGTCCCTCGAGACTCACCTATATCGCGATTCGCTCTCTTGCTTACGACATAGAGATGTCACCGGTGACCTGAGGGCATGGTATCCTTGGTCGAGTCCCTCGAGGGTATATCATCAAATCAGACTCATCTTATAACGAAGGTGTTGACTTAACCGAGCATCATGGTTGGTCGAGTCCCTCGAGGCCATGGTGATTCGGAGGCCGAACAGGACGGGAATCATAAGGAGTTGTGATCGGCAAGAGTTGCCTACCTTTTAGGCTTAGTGTGATTGGTCGAGTCCCTCGAGGTTATACTAAGACGCTGATTGGATCCTGATCCCCACTAGAAGTCTGCCGGAGACTTCTGTTTAACGTGCTGAGGGTGTCACGTGACTCGCTAGTAAAATAGTGGGAGCATATTAAGATAGAAGTTCATATCTTGATAGTTTATTTCTTGCAAAATCTGCATGTTATTCATTTCTGCTGCATCTTTATTTTCAGAAAATGTCGCTTTCAAATCCCTTACGTGACATACTTGATGTCAACCGCCTCACTGGTCCAAATTATACAGATTGGCTCCGTAACTTGAGAATTGTTCTCACAGCGGAGAAAATTGTGTACGTCCTTGATACAGTGATGCCTACGCCCGAAGAAGGGGCAAGCGAGGATGAGATCGCTCGCTACGTGAAGTACATTGATGACTCCACTCTTGCTCAGTGCTATATGTTGGGCTCTATGACTCCTGAGTTACAAAGACAACATGAAAAGATGGATGCCAGATCCATTCTCCTACATGTACGTAAATTGTTTGAGGAACAGGGAAGGACTCAGCGATATGAGATATCTAAGAGCGTCTTCCGCTCTAGGATGACTGAGGGGACACTGGTTCAGAACCATGTCCTAAAGATGATTGAGTGGATAGAGAAACTCACAGGTCTATGAATGGTCCTAGAGGATAACTTATGTGTGGACATTGTGCTTCAGTCCCTACCAGATTTCTTTTCACAGTTCATAATGGATTTTAATATGAACAAGCTTGAGGTGACTCTCCCAGAGCTCCTCAAAATGTTGAGGGAGGCAGAGAGTACTATTAAGAAAGAGAAGTCAGTTCTCTGCACTGGTGAGACCAAAAAGAAAAGGAAAGGAAAGTAGAAAGGTCCCTTAAGAAGGGAAAGGGCAAGGGCGGACCAGGTAAAGCAAAGGTTGCTAAGAAAGACCCAGTAAAGGACAAAGGCCAATGCTTCCACTGTGGTAAAGATGGGCACTGGAAGAGGAACTGCAAAGAGTACCTTGCAGAAAGGGCAAAACAAAAGCTTGATGAAGCTTCAGGTACATTCATGATCAATCTCCATTTGTCAGACTCTTATGATAACACATGGGTATTGGATACCGGTAGTGCTTATCATATATGTAATTCATTGCAGGTTCTGGCAAGGCCTAGAAGACTAGAGAGAGGTGAGATGGACCTCAAGATAGGTAATGGAGCAAAAGTTGCTGTAGTAGCTGTTGGCAAGGTCGCCCTGCCTAGTGGAGTTTTTATTGTATTAGATGCATGTTATTTTGTTCCTTCTATTATCAAAAACATTATCTCCATTTCATGTTTAACAGTTAGTGGATATAAATTTGTTTTTGAGAACAATGGTTGTTCGATATTATTAGATGATAAGATCATCACGAAAGGAACATTGCATAATAGTTTATTTATGCAAGACACTACTCCACATATCATGAATGTAAGTGTCTAAGAGGAAACGAGATGAGGTGAACAATGCATACCTATGGCATTGTAGGCTAGGTCACATCCATGAAAGAATGATTCAAAAGTTGCTAAATAATGGATATCTAGATCCATTCGACTATGTGTCATATGTAACTTGTGAGCCTTGCCTTCGTGGAAAACGGACCAACTCTCAATTTAGTGGAACTGGAGAGAGAGCCACTTAGCTATTGGAACTCATACATAGTGATGTATGTGGACCCATGTCAACTCATGTCATTGGAGGTTACTCCTACTTCATTACATTTACTGATGATTTCTCAAGGTATGGATATGTGTACTTAATGAAGTACAAGTTTGAGGCTTTTGAGAAATTCAAAGAGTATAAGAATGAGGTGGAGAACCAGACTGGAAAGAGTATCAAAACTCTTCGATCAGATCGAGGAGGTGAGTACTTAAGTACATAGTTTACTCAGTTCCTCAAGGACCATGGGATATTATCCCAATGGACACCTCCTTATACACCTCAGCTCAATGGTGTCTCTGAAAGGAGAAATCGTACGTTATTAGATATGGTACGGTCCATGATGAGTTTCATTGACCTACCCATCTTATTCTAGAGATATGCCCTAGAGACCACAGCTTACCTTCTGAACAGAGTTCCAACTAAGTCGGTAGTGTCTACACCATATGAGATATGGAAAGGGAAGAAGCCTGATCTTAAGGTTGTTAAGATTTGGGGCTGCCCTGCCCACATTAAAAGACATAACCCCGATAAGTTAGAATCAAGGACAGAGCGATGCAAATTTGTGGGATACCCCAAGGAAACTTGTGGGTATTATTTCTATCATCTTGAGGACCAAAAGGTCTTTGTAGCTAAGAGAGCAGTGTTCCTTGAGAAGGAACACATTCTTGGCGAAGACAGTGGGAGAATGATAGAATTGAGCCAGGTTGGAGAACCAAGCTCAAGCACCACTCTACAGCCCGAGTCTGTTCAGGTACCTAATACACAAGTATCAACTTTACGCAGGTCTGATAGAGTATCCCATCCTCCTGAGAGATATGTGGACATATTAGAGGAGAGGATGTAGAGGATATTGATTCTCAGACCTACGAGGAGGCTATTATGAGTATAGACTCTGGGAAGTGGCAAGAAGCCATGAATTCTGAGATAGATTCTATGTACTCCAATAAGGTTTGGAACCTAGTTGATGCACCCGAAGGTATTGTACCCATCGGTTGCAAGTGGATCTTTAAGAAAAAGATCGGAGTAGATGGAAAGGTAGAGACCTATAAAGCAAGGCTAGTGGCTAAGGGGTATCATCAAAGGCAAGGTGTTGACTACGATGAAACCTTCTCACCTGTAGCAATGCTAAAATCCATCAGAATTCTATTGGCTATTGCAACACACTATGATTATAAGATCTGGCAGATGGATGTGAAAACCACATTCCTCAACGGGAACCTCGAGGAGGAGGTGTATATGATGCAACCTAAGGGATTCGTATCCAAGAACTGCCCAGATAAGGTGTGTAGGTTGCTTAGATCCATTTATGGACTAAAGCAAGCTTTCCGAAGTTGAAACATAAGATTTGATGAGGCAATCAGATCTTATGACTTCGTTAAGAACGAAGATGAGCCTTGTGTGTACAGGAAGGTAAGTGGGAGCGCTATCACTTTTTTTTTGGTGTTATATGTGGATGACATCCTGATCATTGGGAATGACGTAGGAATGCTATCCATGGTAAAGGCTTGGTTATCTAGACACTTCTCCATGAAGGACTTAGGGGAAGCATCCTATATCTTGGGGATTAGAATCTATAGAGATAGATCCAAGAAGATGCTTGGCTTGTCCCAGTCCAGGTACATAGAAACCATTGTCAAAATGTTTGGCATTGAAAATTCCAAGAAAGGGCGAACATGGATATGATACCTTATGCCTCAACAATAGGGTCTATTATGTATGTCATGCCATGTACTAGTGTAATATCTCATTAGTCCCACATCGGAAGTGGGGAATGTGTATGATTAGCTCATAAGGGCCTGATGAGTGTACTACGTAAACCTCCCGCTTAAGCATTTTGGTCCGTGGTTGAAGGACCAAAATGGAGTTATTGGCCAGTTGGCTCATCAGTCTCAGGTCGTGACAACTAGGCCTGATATAGCGCATGCTCTGAGTGTCACGAGCAGGTATCAGGCGGATCCAGGTTTGGAGCACTGGAAAGCAATAAAGTGTATCCTTAAGTACTTGAGAAGGACTAAGGATCTTTTACTAGTATATGGAGGTAATAGCCTTAAGGTTGAAGGCTACACTGACTCAAGTTTTCAGTCTGATGTCAATGATAGCAAGTCAAATTCAGGGTATGTGTACACCTTGAATGGAGGAGCAGTGTGCTGGAAGAGTTTTAAGCAAGATACCACTGCTGACTCGACCATAGAGGCGGAGTATATTGCTATTGCTGCATGTAGCAAAGGAGGGAGTATGGTTGAAGATGTTCATCACAGATTTGGGAGTCGTTCCGGATAGCGAGGAGTCGACTTCATTATATTGCGACAACTATGGGGCGATTACTCAAATAAGGGAACCCGGGTCTCATCAGAAGTGTTCTGAGGAGGTTCCAGCTTATCAGAGAGATCGTAACCCGAGGAGATGTAGCAGTGGAAAGAGTTCCATCCGAAGATAACATTGTAGATCCACTGACAAAGCCATTGTCTCATTTTGTCTTTGAGCATCACAGGGGTCTGATGGGGATCAGACACATAGGTGATTGGCTTTAGGTCAAGTGGGAGATTGCTAGTCATAGGTGCCCAGCAAGCCAATCACGTGAGTGATGACACGTGTGACTTGATACAGAATCTTTTTGCTTATTATATTTTGGCGTATATCACTTTATAACTATTGCATAAATGCATACATATATTGTGATGTCCTTGGATTTGTGCAATGGGAATCGGATCGTGATGAGATCACAATAATGAGATCGATTCACCTTTAAACACATATCCTAAATAATCCCGGTCATAGGTTACTCGAGAGGGACATCGTGATAACCGGATAGACTGGTGTGCTGTATACCCGTCCATATGATGGATGCAGCTGGTCTCATAGCTGCTCGTGTAGGGACACTAGGGATACAGTACAGGTGCTCATTGGAGAATGAGTTCACTGATTGATCCGCTTACGGAATGCTGGATGGTTGATAATGCCTTATTGTCATACAGCAATTCCGTAGTCCTAGTGGTGTATCTGGTCCTTAGACTTGAGACACCAAGGATGTCCTGTATGAATGCTCCACTCTTTGATACCAGACTTATAGGTTTGGCTGTCCCAGATCTAGTATAGTTGGTCATTGGGAGTGGTAGTCGACCTTACGAGGGCTATTGAGTGTCGATAGAGGATCATCCACTCTCGGCGTCATGAGAGGAATATCCCATGTGTTCTTTCTCAGACAAATCCCTAGCCAGGGTCATTCGGGTTGAGAGAGAAAGAGTTCTCCAGGAGAATCCGATTAGAGCAAGACTCGAGTAGAAACCGTATGGGTCTGACAACACCATGCTCGATATACGGTATCTGGGATATTAGATGGATGAGGTATTATAGGTACACGGTAACTGAGGATAAACAGGTCCAATGGATTGTATTCCCCTGTATCGTCTGGGGACTACGGCGTAGTGGCCTAGTACTTCCGTAGTCGATGAGTCAAGTGAATTATTACAGAGATAATAATTCACTGAGTTAGAAGGAGTTCTGACATGTATGACTCACGGCCAGCTCGATATTGGGCCTAGAGGGTCACACACATATGGTAGGCATTGCGATGAGTAGAGGTTCAGATATGAGATATCCGACGGAGCCCTTGTCTTATTGGATCCAGATCCAATACCCACTAGGGGAGGACCCATTAGGGTTTGATAGGGGACCTCTATAAATGGGAGGGATTCAGAGCCTCATAGGCTAGTGTCTTTGCTTGCCTTACCTATTCTCCTCTCCCTCTTCACCTCAGAGCAGGCCTGGAGTTTTGAGGAGCGTCATCGCAACCCTGCTATGTGGATCACCGCTAGAGAGGAGGACGCGTGACCTCCTTCACCCTCTCCTAAGGATCTACAAGGAAACAGGGATATACGATCTCCCTAGGTAACACAATCTACTCAATACGTAGTTTTAAGTTTCGCGGATTTTGCGCACCAATCTTCGTACGACGACGAACATCTCTTTGGGAATCGGGGATTTTGTTTTCTTGTTCTTCCGCTGCGCATATGATGTCGCCCCCAAGATTTCCCAACAGAGGCTGTCCTCCCCGCCGAGGTGGAAATTTCCACCCCGCGAACGGAAGATTGGTGCGCAAAATTTATAACAGAAGGGTCCGCCCCCGGCCCATCAGGTTGGACAACCTAGTGCTGCGCAGGGCCGAGGTAAGCGACCCGACCCGAGCGTATGGTAAGCTCACTCCCAAATGGGAAGGACCTTATCAGGTCATCGAGATTGTCCGACCGGGTACGTATCGACTCACGACATTGGCTGACTGTTCTTTGCCAAGGACATGGAACGTCCAAAACCTCAAAAAAAATTTCGTGTGAGAAAGCGAAGGATTTGCAATATGCAAAAGAAGAAAATTTTCTTTCATTTAAGGAAAACTAGGACTACAGGACTCGACCCCGACTTACAAACAGACCGACACCTTAGAAAAAACTACAAAATTACAGGACCCTCTTATTCCTTTGGGACCTCCAAGCGATCGTCAAAAGGGATGTCCTCGGGCATGTCCACCTCTAGATCTTTGGGGTGGGGAGTGAAGGGATCCTCCTCTACCTCGAGGCCTAGGTGGCGTGCACAGAAGCGGGATGTGGCAATCTGGTATCCGTATTCGAAGGAAACCCGACCCGTCCGCGTCAGCCTGAGTTCGAACCCCTCGGACTTCTTGTACATCGCGATCAGCTCTTTGTCCTTGTCGGGTTGGAGGCGAGCCTCCTCGGTAAGTGCTTCAGAAGCCGCTCTCGCCTCTGCCTTCGCCTCCTCCAACTTCTTGCTGAGGGTGCTCGCCTCCTTCTTCAACAAACGAAGCTCGGTCCGCTCCACCCTTACAGTTTTCTAGAGCTCCTTATTCGAAGTTTCGGAGGCCTAGAGCTCCGACTTGAGGTGAGCCACCTCTGCCGCTTGCTTCTCAGTGGCCACCACAGCTTCCGGGCCCGCCCCGGCACGGACCTCCTCCACCTGGCGGTGCAGTTCGGCATTGCGGCGAATTAGTCTCCCGATGATCCGGCCAGCATCACGCACCCGATCCATCAGGGCCGTCACGTAGTGAAGGCCCTGCAACGAGGAGGACAGGTCAAGAGAAACACCATCGGATGTATAGCTAGAAATAGCAGGCGCGATACTTACTAATGTCAGGGACTTGGCCGACTTGCCAAGCAAAGCCTTCGAGGGTAGGGTATATATGTCCCGAGCCATGTCGGGATGAAGCGCACCTTGGAGGAATGCCGCAGAGGAATCCCCTCCAGCCCACACCTTGTCCCCCCGGGACAGGCCCCCCCAGCGGGCGACCAAGGGGTCACTTGCCTCCCCCGTCGAGATCTCGCCCACCAACTGTGACAGAAACGGCTCGTTGTCGCCCGCTGGTAGTCGGCACAGATCGCGCACGGAGGGAGGGCACGGGTCCTTCCCTATCGCCTCCCGATTGGGTCCCGCCGCGCCTCGATGTGGACCCGTCTCAGCTCCCCTAGAGGCAGAGATCTTGGCCTTCTTCCGAGGACGCCCGACCTCGACCTCCAATGGGGCATCCTTCGAGCCGAGCTTCGGGTCGGCTGATGGACGTGGAGAAGAAGCGGGCGATGCCCGTCCTCCCAGAAGGGATTGGAGGTTCACCATTTCTGCAAAAAGTATGACAAAAGTTAGAACTAGAGGCGAGCCACGGAATACCCGGACCGGGCGCTATTAACATACCCCAAGGTATCGGACTGAGACCAGCCTCGGCCAGCCACCGCTCGGTCATGTTTCGGATGGCCTGGGAACTGGGGAGAACCTCCCTGAGCCTCCCCAGATCCCGGTGTTCTTCGTCGCTCAGGCTCGGGGCGGTGTTATCGATCACCCTCACAGACCACCGGACCCCAATCCCTTGCACAACTAACATAGAAAAACCTCCCCTTCCATCCTTTGTTGCCGGAAGGGGCCCCCCCGACTCGAAAGCCCGCTCGGGCAGACAGGAAGTAATCCCCCAACCCTTTGGAAAGATGGTAGCAGGACATGAACAGATTGAGTGTGGGGGTGATGTTGGCGTAGTGGCATTCCCCTAGGAACGCCACTAGGTAGCGCCAAGAGTTTGGCGCCACCTGGGATGGCGAAATTCGCCAGAGAGAGATACAGGAGACAATGAGGGGGTGAAGGGGAAAGCACAGACCCGCCTTTAGGGCGTCTACGGTTAACGCAAAACCCTTCAGAACCGGGTCGTAGGCCCACTGTCCCGGTTCAGGGGCGCTGAGGATATAGTCCTCCAGGATACTATAGCATTCCTGGAGTCCCCTCAGCGATGACCCGCTCACGGTGGAGTCCAGGTTGTGCAGCCACATCAAGGCCTCAAGGGCCCGCGCCGCTTCCCCATCGGAGGATTGAACGGGGGACGGTGGGGGGCATCTCTCCCTAGCTCCATGGGAAGAAGAAGAAGGGGAAGAAGAGGAGGTCATCCTCACTGACCTTAATGGGAAACAGGTAGGGGCTACTTGGGGAAGTGAGGCGACGCTGGAGGCGAGGAGAATGACTGGAAAGGGGACGGCAAGACCCGAAGAAGAAGACTCGGCAGCGAGAGATGGGAACGAAGCCGGGCGCGCACTACTTAAAGGGAGGATCCCACCAGAACCAGCGCCCCTTTGCCTCCCGAGAGTGGGTGACAGCCCACTCACGTATGCGCCTATCTGCCACATCACGTCAGGGAGGCCAAAGGACATCCCGCCATAATGAAGGCCTGACGCGGTGACTCAGGGGCAAGCTAAGCAAACGGCAGACCCTTGGCGCCTTGATTTCGATGCCTAAAAGCATGCTGTAGACGCAAAGAGCTCCCCTTCAATGACGCAACAAAGCACAGAAGTTCTTAGTCCCCGCCGCTGCTAAATTCACTTGGATGGACTACGACGCAAGTAGCTCCTCGGCTGCATGTCGCCCGAGACCACACCTGCGCGGCTAGCCTGCCTGCATCGTGCTCCACAACCCCATGCTGCCCGAGACCACACCTGTGTGGCCTGCCCGCTTAAGTCGTGCCCCTCGGCTCCATGCTTCCCGAGTCCACACCTACGCGGCCTGCCCGCCTGCATCGTGCTCCTCGGCTCCATGCTTCCCTAGTCCACACCTACGCGGCCTGCCCGCCTGCATCGTGCTCCTCGGCTCCATGTTTCCCGAGTCCACACCTGCGCGGCCTGCCCGCCTGCGTGGTGCTCCTCGGTTGTATGTCGCTCGAGTCCACACCTGCTCGGCTTGCCCGCCTACGTCCTGCTCCTCAGCTCCATGCTTCCCGAGTCCACACCTGCGCGGCCTGCCCACCTCGTCGCGCTCCTCGGCTCTATGCTTCCCGAGTCCACACCTGCGCAGCCTGCCCGCCTGCGTCGTGCTCCTCGGACGTATGTCACCCGAGTCCACACCTGTGCAGCCTGCCCGCCTGAGTCATGCCCCTCGGCTCCATACTTCTCGAGTCCACACTTGCGCGGCCTGCCCACCTGCGTGGTGCTCCTCGGCTCCATGCTTCCCGAGTCCACACCTGCGCGGCCTGCCCGCCTGCGTCGTGCTCCTCGACTCCATGCTTCCCGAGTCCACACCTGCGCGGCCTGCCCGCTTACGTGGTGCTCCTCGGCTGTATGTCGCCCGAGTCCACACCTGCTCGACCTGCCCGCCTGCCTCATGCTCCTCAGCTCCATGCTTCCCGAGTCCACACCTGCGCGGCCTGCCCGCCTACGTCGTGCTCCTCGGTTGTATGTCGCCCGAGTCCACACCTGTGTGGCTTGCCCGCCTGAGTCGTGCCCCTCGGCTCCATGCTTCCCGAGACCACACCTGCGCAGCCTGCCCGCCTGCGTCGTGCTCCTCGGCTCCATGCTTCCTGAGTCCACACCTGCGCGGCCTGTCTGCTTGCGTGGTGCTCCTCGGCTGTATGTCGCCCGAGTCCATACCTGCGCGGCCTGCCCGCCTGCGTCGTGCTCCTCGGCTCTATGTCGCCCGAGTCCACACCTGCACGGCCTGCCTGCCTGCGTCGTGCTCCTCGGCTCCATGCTTCCCGAGTCCACACTTGCGCGGCCTGCCCGCCTACGTCGTGCTCCTCGGCTGTATGTCGCCCGAGTCCACACCTGCGTGGCCTGCCCGCTTGAGTCGTGCCCCTCGGCTCCATGCTTCCCGAGACCACGACCTCTACGCGGCCCGACCGCCTGAGTCGTGATCCTCGGCTCCATGCTTCCCGAGACCACAGCTTCTGTTCGACCTGCTCGATTGAGTTGTGCTCCTCGATCGCACACTACCCAAGGTCACCGTTGCACACCCTGCTCTTCTTAGCTGCTAAACTCAATGACGAACCGGCAAACGCCCGGCCAAGATAGTCTCTCGAAACCGAAGCCATGCCTCGGACCCCCCAGCAACTACCGACGCATGGCTTCCTTCGGGGGGGAATATGATGAGGGTAATAAATGGTGACAAGACTCGGGCTGACGTTAGCTGACCCAAACGAAGCTCACGGCTCGATCAACCCGGCAGAACCTGGTCAAACGAACCAGAACACAGGCCGAGGCCCATTAATGACCGCTCAGGCTCGATCCCTCACGCCACGCCAACAGCGATGTCAGACACCATTAGAGGTACGATCCTACTCCCTGTGGGCAGGCACATTAGGTAACACTAAACTTCCCTATAAAGATCCTCACGTTCTAAACGAGGGGAGGTGGGGGAAAAAAGAAGAGACACATAGGAAAACACCGCACCACTCCACATCATTGACTTGATCGTCGGAGGGGGTGGGCCGAGCTTTCGACCCGACCTGTGTGCAAGTACGGAGACGGAGTTGTTTCTTCCCAACGCCGCAGAGTGGAACCCTTCCCCGCCGGACACCCCCGCGAGCTCTTATGTAAGTGGATCCCTGCAACCGACCGCATTGGCAACCCCCGAGGGACTCCGAGCAAAATCCCCGCCATTCGGACCTGAACCGAGCTGCGACGGCCCCGAGGCCACGGCTCAAAAGTTGTTCACATCAACACATCTATATAATGGAGGTGACTGGTCTCATAGTCACTCATGTGGAGATGTTAGAGGTATAGTGCAAGTACTCATTGGAGAATAAGTTCATTAATTAATCCACTTACGGAATACTAGATAGTTAATGATGCCTAACGTCAGACAACGATTCCGTAGTCCCAATTGTGTATATGGTCATTAGACTTGAAATACCAAAGATGTCTTGTATGAGTACTCTATTCTTTGATGTCGAACTTATAGGTTTGAAAGTTCCAGATCTGATACAATCAGTTCTCAAGAATAGCAGTTAATCTTACGAAGGTAATTGAGTGTCAACAGACGATCATCCACTCTCGGTATCATGAGAGGAATATCCCATGTGTGCTCGCTCAAACAAAATCTTTGGCTAGGATCGTTCGGATTGAGAGAGAATAAGTTCTCCGGGAGAATACGATTAGAGCGAGACTCAGACAGGATTATGTATGGGCTTGACGTTATCATGCCCAATATATGGTCTTTGAGATATTAGATGAATGAGAGACTATAGATACATGGTAACTAAGAATAGACAGGTCCAATGGATTAGATCCCCTATATCATCCGAGGATTGTGGCGTAGTTGCATAGTACGTCCATAGTTGATGAGTCAAGTGAATTATTATGAAGATAATAATTCACTATATCAGAAGAAGTTTTGATAGGATCGACTCACGGCCAGCTCGATATCGAGCCTAGAGGGTCACATATATATGGTGGATGTTGCGACGAGTAGAGATGCGGATATCAGAGATCCATGGAGCCCTAGTTTGGATCATGTGGATAAGATCCAATTGGATAATTAGATAAAGATCCAATGAGGATAGGATCCATTAAGGGTTAAGTTGCTTGCACCTATATAAATAGGAGGAACCTCATGGTTCATAGGCTAGAACTTCTGGTGGTCACCCCTCCTATTCTCCTCGGCCTCCTTGGCTTCGATAGCCTTGCGAGGTGCTTGGAGAGGGAGATCTCATAATGATCTAAGGAGCATCGTCACGACGTATACTGTGTGGATCACTGCTAGAGAGGAGTACACGAGTTCTCCTTCATCCACTCCATCAGATCTAAAAATTTCAGGGATATAGATCTCCCTAAGTAACACTTCTAACATGATACGTGCGATTTTTCGATTTTGTGATTTTTCTCATGCACCAATCATCGCACAACAGCCAAGTACTTAACATTGGAAAATCTAGTTTTGTTTTTTATTTTTCGCTACGCATGAGATGCCGACCCACGATTTTCTAACATGGGGTTAATCGAGTTATGCTAATTTTTGTCGGTTCCTATAGATCATTCAAATGAAGGAAAAGACCTTCTTTGTTATACGTTAGTCTCTCAAATGTCTTGCACCACTTGAACTGGTTGGATGCCTATTAGAACTTTAACAAGTATTGTCTCATCAACTTTAATTTTTTTTATATCTTTCCTCTGTAAAATTTGTCCATCAATTCCTCTTCTATTTAGTTGTCATCTCTAAGCAAGTTCGTATTATGTCCGCTTTTAATTAGTATCCTATTTGAAAATAAAATAAACAATATACTCTTGGTAAAACCGATCACCATTGGTGAAGATTTAACAAATGTTATTTTTTACTAAGTTTTTTTGAAGTCTTTGAACATTTGCAAAGCTCCTTTGTTGGATAAATAAGAAAACTATAGTACTTAATTTCACCTATTTTCTTAAGAGTTGAGAAAGTAAATATTACTTGACTTCGCTCTTTACTATCACTTCTAAAGCACCCGAAGTGTTTGCACTTCTTGCGTTGAGTAAGCTACTGCAATTCGCTTTCTTATTACTATCAAACTTCTAGAATACAAGAAGTTTTGCCCAAAAAGAGCAAAATTTTAATGAGAACCTTGGGGAGTATCATATACATAGTGAAAAATAAAAACAAAAATTGGTTTCGCAATATAATCTTATTGAATCGTCGAGCGAAGATCAGGAGCATAAAACTCAAAGTGACAAAAACCGTATAAGGGGTGTGAGACGTTCTCACCTAGGGGAACTCATATATCCCATAAGATCATAAACTTCAATCCGAGGATGAAGGAGCTCTTGCAAACTCCTCTCTAGCGGTGATCCACATGATGGATGCAGTAATGACACATCTCCTCGTGTATTATGTTCTTTCCTCATGATCATGCGCCACTATACAGCAGTACATAAGGAGGGATTTGTCCCTCTTGCTGTCCTCTTGTTGGAAAATCTTGGGGGCAACATCACATGCGCACCGGAAGAACAAGAAAACAAAATCCCCGATTCCCAAAGAGATGTTCGTCGTCGTGCGAAGATTGGTGCGTAAAATCCGCGAAACTTAAAACTGCATATAAAGTAGATTGTGTTACCTAGGGAGATCGTATATCCCTATTTCCTCGTAGATCTTTAGGAGAGGGTGAAGGAGGTCAAGCGTCCTCCTCTCTAGCGGTGATCCACATAGCAGGGATGCGACGACACTCCTCAAAACTGGAGAATATGAGAGGCAAGCAAAGGCTCTAGCCTATGAGGCTCTGAATCCCTCCTATTTATAGAGGTCCCCTTTCAAACTCTAATGGATCCTCGCCTAGTAGGTATTTGATCTGAATCCAATAACCCAAGCCTTTTAGATTAGTAGATCTCTATTCAATAATCTCTCATGGGCTCTTATTGGATCTCGTCCATGGGATCCAATAATTCAGGGGCTTATTGGATATCCAATAAGACAAGGGCTCCGTTGGATATCTTATATCCGAACCTCTACTCATCGCAATGCCTATCATATGTGTGTAACCCTCTAGGCCCAATATCGAGCTGGCCGTGAGTCATACCTGTCAGAACTCCTTCTAACTCAGTAAATTATTATCTATGTAATAATTCACTTGACTCATCGACTACGGACGTACTAGGCCACTATGCCGTAGTCCTCAAACGATACAGGGGAATCCAATCCATTGGACATGTCTGTCCTCAGTTACCGTGTACCTATAGTCTCTGATCCATCTAATATCCTAGAGACCGTATATCAAGCATGGTGCTGTCAGACCCATACAGTTTCTACTCGAGTCTCGCTCTAATCGGATTCTCCCGGAGAACTCTTTTTCTCTCAACCCGAATGACCCTGGCTAGGGATTTGTCTGAGCAAGAACACATGGGATATTTCTCTCATGACGCCGAGAGTGGATGATCCTCTATCGATACTCAATAGCCCTCGTAAGGTCGACTATCACTCCCAATGACCAGCTGTACTAGATCTGGGACAGCCAAACCTATAAGTCTGGTATCAAAGAGTGGAGCACTTATACAGGACATCCTTGGTGTCTCAAGTCTAAGGACCAGATATACCACTAGGACTACAGAATCGCTGTCTGACAATAAGGCATCATCAACCATCCAGCATTCCGTAAGCGGATCAATTAGTGAACTCATTCTCCAATGAGCACCTATACTGTATCCCTAGTGTCCCTACACGAGCAGCTATGAGACTAGCTGCATCCATTATATGGACGAGTACACAGCACACCAGTCTATCCGGTTATCACAATGTCCCTCTTGAGTAACCTATGACCGAGATTATTTAGAATATGTGTTTAAAGGTGAATTGATCTCATTATCGTGATCTCATCACGATCTGATTCTCATTGCACAAATCCAAGGACATCATAATATATATATATATATATGCATATATGCAATAGTTATAAAGTGATATACGCCAAAATATAATAAGCAAAAAGATTCTGTATCAAGTCACACATGCCATCACTCATGTGATTAGCTTGTTGGGCACCTATGACTAGGAATCTCCCACTTGACCTAAAGCCAATCACCTATGTGTCTGATCCCCATCAGACCCCTGTGATGCTCAAAGATAATCTGATACAATAGCTTTGTCAGGGGACCTGCAATGTTATCTTCGGATGGAACACTTTTCACTACTACATCTCCTCGGGTTACGATCTCTTTGATAAGCTGGAACCTCCTCAGAACAGTTCTGATGAGACCTAGGTTTCCTTATTTGAGTAATCGCCCCATAGTTGTCGCAATATAAGGAGATCGACTCCTCGCTACCCGGCACGACTCCCAAATCTGTGATGAACTTCTTCACCCAGACTCCCTCCTTTGCTGCATCTGATGCAGCAATGTACTCCGCCTCTGTGGTCTAGTCAGCAGTAGTATCTTGCTTGGAACTCTTCTAGCACATTGCTCCTCCATTCAAGGTATACATACACGCTGAATTTGCCTTGCTATCATCGACATCAAACTGAAAACTTGAGTCTGTGTAGCCTTCAACCTTAAGACTACTACCTCCATATACTAGTAAAAGATCCTTAGTCCTTCTCAAGTACTTAAGGATACACTTTACTACTTTCCAGTGCTCCAAGCTTGGATCCGCCTGATACCTGCTCGTGACACTCAGAGCATGTGCTATATCAGGCCTAGTACATAGCATGGTATACATGATAGACCCTATTGCTGAGGCATAAGGTATCATATCAATGTTCGCCCTTTCTTCTGGAGTCTTTGGGGACATATTCGTAGAAAACGATATCCCATGTCTCATCGGTATGAGACATCTCTTGGAATTTTCCATGCCAAACCTTTTGACAATGGTTTCTATGTACTTAGACTGGGACAAGCCAAGCATCCTCTTAGATCTATCTCTATAGATTTGAATCCCCAAAATATAGGATGCTTCCCCTAAGTCCTTCATGGAGAAGTGTCTAGATAACCAAGCCTTTACTGTGGATAGCATTCCTACGTCATTCCAATGATCAGGATGTCATCCACATATAATACCAAAAAGGTGATAGCGCTCCCACTTACCTTCCTGTACACACAAGGCTCATCTTCGTTCTTAACGAAGTCATAAGATCTGATTGCCTCATCAAATCTTATGTTCCAACTTCGGGAAGCTTGCTTTAGTCCATAAATGGATCTAAACATCCTACACACCTTATCTGGGCAGTTCTTGGACATGAATCCCTCAGGTTACATCATATACACCTCCTCCTCGAGGTTCCCATTAAGGAATGCGATTTTCACATCCATCTGCCAGATCTCATAATCATAGTGTGCTGCAATAGCCAATAGAATTCTAATGGAATTTAGCTACAGGTGAGAAGGTTTCATCGTAGTCAACACCTTGCCTTTGACGATACCCCTTAGCCACTAGTCTTGCTTTATAGGTCTCTACCTTTCCATCTACTCTGATATTTTTCTTAAAGATCCACTTGCAACCGATGGGTACAATACCTTCGGGCGTATCAACTAAGTTCCAAACCTTGTTGGAGTATATAGAATCCATCTCAGAATTCATGGCTTCTTGTCACTTCCCGGAGTCTATACTCATAATAGTCTCCTCGTAGGTCTGAGGATCAATATCATCAACATCCTCTCCTCTAATATGTGTCACATATCTCTCAGGAGAATGGGATACTCTATCAGACCTACGTAAAGTTGAAACTTGTGTATTAGGTACCTGAACAGACTCGGGCTATAGAGTGGTGCTTGAGATTGGTTCTTCAACCTCGCTCAACTCTATCATTCTCCCACTATCTCCGCCAAGAATGTGTTCCTTCTCAAGGAACACTACTCTCTTAGCAATAAAGACATTTTGGTCCTCGAGATGATAGAAATAATACCCACAAATTTTCTTGGGGTATCCCACAAATTTGCATCGCTCTGTCCTTGATTCTAACTTATCGGGGTTGTGTCTTTTAACGTGGGTAGGGCAGCCCCAAATCTTAACAACCTTAATATCATGCTTCTTCCCTTTCCATATCTCATATGGTGTAGACACTACCGACTTAGTTGGAACTCTGTTCAGAAGGTAAGCTGCGGTCTCTAGGGCATATCCCTAGAATAAGATGGGTAGGTCAGCGAAACTCATCATGGACCGTATCATATCTATTAGCGTACGATTCCTCCTTCCAAAGACACCATTGAGCTAATGTGTATAAGGAGGTATCTATTGGGATAATATCCCATGGTCCTTGAGGAACTGAGTAAACTCTGTACTTAAGTACTCACCTCCTTGATTTGATCGAAGAGTTTTAATACTCTTTCCAGTCTGGTTCTCTACCTCATTCTTATACTCTTTGAATTTCTCAAAAACCTCGGACTTGTACTTCATTAAGTATACATATCCATACCTTGAGAAATCATCAGCAAAGGTAATGAAGTAGGAGTAACCACCAATGGCATGAGTTGGCATGGGTCCATATACATCACTATGTATGAGTTCCAACAGCTCAGTGGTTCTCTCTCCAGTTCCACTAAATGGAGAGTTGGTCAGTTTTCCACGAAGGCAAGGCTCGCAAGTTGCATATGACACATAGTCGAATGGATCTAGATATCCATCATTTAGCAACTTTTGAATCCTTCTTTCATGGATGTGACGTAGCCTACAATGCCATAGGTATGCACCGTTCACCTAATCTCGTTTCCTCTTAGACACACTTACATTCATGATATGTGAAGTAGTGTCTAGCACAAACAAACCTTTATGCAATATTCCTCTCACCAATCTCCCATCAACTTTGCTAGAATTTACAATAAATTATAGATGTGATAAGCAATACTGGTATCCAATACCAATGCACTATCACAAAAATCTGACAATTGGAAATTGATCATGAATGTACGTGAAGCTTTTCCAAGCTTCTATTTCGCCCTTTCTGTAAGGTACTCTTTGCAGTTCCTCTTCCAGTGCCCATCTTTACCATAGTGGAAGCAATGACCTTTGTCCCTTGCTTTACCTGGTCTGCCCTTGCCCTTTCCCTTCTTAAGAGACCTTTTTGCTTTCCTTTTCTTTCTGGTCTCACCAATGTAGAGAACTGGCTTCTCTTTCTTAATAGTACTCTCTACCTCCCTCAACATATTGAGGAGCTTTGGGAGAGTCACCTCAAGCTTGTTCATATTAAAATTCATTATGAACTGTGAAATGAAATCTGGTAGGGATTGGAGCATAATGTCCACACACAAGTTATCCTCTAGGACCATTCCTAGACCTGTGAGTTTCTCTATCCACTCAATCATCTTTAGGACATGGTTCTGAACTGGTGTCCCCTCAATCATCCTAACGCGGAAGAGGCTCTTGGATATCTCATATCGTTGAGTCCTTCCCTGTTCCTCAAATAATTTGCGGACATGTAGGAGAATGGATCTGACATCCATCTTTTCATGTTGTCTCTATAACTCAGGAGTCATAGAGCCCAACATATAGCATTGAGCAAGAGTGGAGTCATCAATGTACTTCACGTAGCGAGTTATCTCATCCTTGCTTGCCCCTTCTTCGTGGGTAGGCATCACTATATCAAGGACGTACACGATTTTCTCCGCCGTGAGAACAATTCTTAAGTTACGGAGCTAATCCGTATAATTTGGACTAGTGAGGCGGTTGACATCAAATATGCCACGTAAGGGATTTAAAAGCGATATTTTTCAAAAAATAAAGATGTAGCAGAAATGAATAACATGCAGATTTTGTAAAAAATAAACTATCAAGATATGGACTTCTATCTTAATATGCTCCCACTATTTTACTAACGAGTCACATGACACCCTCAGCACATGAAACGGAAGTCTCCGGCAGACTTCTAGTGGGGATCAGGATCCAATCAGCGTCTTAGTGTAACCTCGAGGGACTCGACCAATCACACTAAGCCTAAAAGGTAGGCAACTCTTGCCGATCACAACTCCTTGTGATTCCCATCCTATTCGGCCTCCTAATCACCATGGCCTCAAGAGACTCGACCAACCATGATGCTCGGTTAAGTCAATACCTTTGTTACAAGATGAGTTTGATTTGATGATATACCCTCGAGGGACTCGACCAAGCATACCATGCCCTCAGGTCATCGGTGACATCTCTATGTCGTAAGCAAGATAGCGAATCGCGATATAGGTGAGTCTCGAGGGACTCGACCAACTCAACCTACACCGGGAATCGGTTCCTACTTATAACGATGGAAGGCCACGTGGGTCAATCTAATTGCCTCACGTTTACCGACTTAATATTATCGAGAGAGATGTTTCTATGATTTAGTCTCCTAATATGACATGTCACACATATACATATTTAATATATATCTACATCGCATGCAAATATATATACATATCTAGTATGTGTATAAGCAATCACACCAGATGATCATGGACCACAACCTAATGTGATTAGGCCCGAGCCAGTAGGCATAATCACTCACATCAAGATCTATATATGCAACGGTGCATCTCCATGCCCTGTGATCGTCCATCTCGTCCTCGTTGGTTTCGTCGACATCTTGATGCATCTTCATGCATCGCGATTATCCATCTCGTGGGTCTCGCTATCGCATCCACGCTCCCGCTGTGCCTCCTCATGTGATTACAACTTAATCATAGGCACACAGGCCCGACAATAAACGAGAAATATAACGGAGACTCGTAGACTTCAATAATAATAATAATCACAAGTACACACATCACACGGTCCATGATCATTCGTCCACACATCATACATCACATGTATAAATAATCATCATCATGTAGGACTACTAGATAATGATAAAAAATAATAATCAACTAAACCAATTAATTAATTAGTATTTTATGAAATCAGGGACATATAGGGAATTTTTGAATTCATAGGGGTATTTTCATAATTTGAACAAAAGACAAAAATTAGAATTTCTTAAATTCCAAGGGGCAAAATTATCTTTTGCCCAAAAATCCCTAATGCCCTACTCCCCTTTGCTGCTATTGCTGCCGTCGCCGCCACCCTATTGGCGGCGGCCTGTGCGGTGGGACGAGGGCGCTACCCTCGCTTGCAGGCGGCACGCTCGCTAGCGGCGCTGCCGCTGCAGGTGTGCGCCCCCGCGGGCGGTTCTGCCGGCGGGGCAATGCCCGCAAGCGGTGCTGCCCCTGCAGGTTGGTGCCTTTACGGGCGCCGCTACCTCCGCGGGTGGTTCTGCCCGCGGTGCTGTCCCGCCGGGCGGCCGCCCCTGTGGGGGGTTTCGCCCGTAGGAGCCGCGGGAGAAGCGGTCGCATACGCCTCTGCTCTCGGGCTGCCAGCCCCGACGGACGCAAGCCTGCTTCAAACAGGCCGCCGGTCGGCTGCTATAGACGCAGCCCCTTTGCTGCCTGTTTGCGGCTGCGTTGCACGCACGCATATCAAGGGCAGCAACTATTGCTGCCCTTTCTCACTTTTGCGTCAACAATTTTAACGTTAAAAGCTTTTCCTAAACACAACACATGCAATTCAAAACCAATCATTCGCACGAACAACCTGGCTCTGATACCACTGTTGGGAAATCTTGGGGGCGACATCACATGCGCAGCGGAAGAACAAGAAAACAAAATCCCCGATTCCCAAAGAGATGTTCGTCGTCTTGCGAAGATTGGTGTGCAAAATCCGCGAAACTTAAAACTGCATATAGAGTAGATTGTGTTAACTAGGGAGATCGTATATCCATGTTTCCTCGCAGATCTTTAGGAGAGGGTGAAGGAGGTCAAGTGTCCTCCTCTCTAGCGGTGATCCACACAGCAGGGATGCGACGACGCTCCTCAAAACTAGAGAATAGGAGAGGCAAGCAAAGGCTCTAGCCTAAGGCTCTGAACCCCTCCTATTTATAGAGGTCCCCTGTCAAACCCTAATGGATCCTCACCTAGTAGGTATTGGATCTACATCCAATAACCCAAGCCTTTTAGATTAGTGGATCTCTATCCAATAATCTCTCATGGGCTCTTATTGGATCTCGTCCATGGGATCCAATAATTCAGGGGCTTATTGGATATCCAATAAGACAAGGGCTCCGTTGGATATCTCATATCCAAACCTCTACTCATCGCAATGCCTATCATATGTGTGTGACCCTCTAGGCCCAATATCGAGCTGGCCGTGAGTCATACCTGTCAGAACTCCTTCTAACTCAGTAAATTATTATCTTTATAATAATTCACTTGACTCATCGACTACGGACGTATTATGCCACTACGCCGTAGTCCCCAGACGATACATGGGAATCCAATCCATTGGACTTGTCTGTCCTTAGTTACCGTGTACCTATAGTCTCTCATCCATCTAATATCCTAGAGACCGTATATCGAGCATGGTGTTGTTAGACCCATACAGTTTCTACTCGAGTTTCGCTCTAATCGGATTCTCCCAAAGAACTCTTTTTCTCTCAACCCGAATAACCTTGGCCAGGGATTTGTCTGAGCAAGAGCACATGTGATATTCCTCTCATGACGCCGAGAGTGGATGATCCTCTATCGACACTCAATAGCCCTCGTAAGGTCGACTACCACTCTCAATGACTAGTTGTACTAGATCTGGGACAGCCAAACCTATAAGTCTTGTATCAAAGAGTAGAGCACTCATACAGGACATCCTTGGTGTCTCAAGTCTAAAGACCAGATATACCACTAGGACTACGGAATCGCTGTCTAACAATAAGGCATCATCAACCATCCAGCATTCCGTAAGCGGATCAATCAGTGAACTCATTCTCCAATTAGCACATGTACTGTATCCCTAGTGTCCCTACATGAGCAGCTATGAGACCAGCTGCATCCATCATATGGACGGGTATACAGCACACCAGTTTGTCCGGTTATCACGATGTCCCTCTCGAGTAACCTATGACCGAGATTATTTAGGATATGTGTTTAAATGTGAATCGATCTCATTATCATGATATCATCACGATCTGATTCTCATTGCACAAATCCAAGGACATCACAATATATATATGCATATATGCAATAGTTATAAAGTGATATACGCCAAAATATAATAAACAAAAAGATTCTATATCAAGTTACACGTGTCATCACTCACGTGATTAGCTTGTTGAGCACCTATGACTAACACCTCTTGCACTAGAGATGAGGCAGTCAGTTGGAGAAAGAAGGGGCGAGGAGATGAGGAGGTTAGCGGCAATAGAGGTCTAGCCTATGATCCTTTGAGCCCCACTCTTATTTATAGAGAACCCTTCTTGCTAATCCTAATAGATCCTTCTAAGTGGTTATTAGATCCCCATCCAATAATCATTGGCTTAATGGATATTGGATCTTCATCCAATAACTACTATAAGCTTTATTAGGTTTTACTCAATAGATCCATTAATATAGGGGCTTATTGGATATCTCATATCCAATCATCTATTTATTGCATCATCCACTATATGTGTGTGACCTCTAGGCTCAATATCGAGCTGGTCGTGAGTTGAACCTATCAGAATCTCGTTTGACTCGAATCCCTTCTAACTCAGTGAATTATTATTCTCATAATAATTTACTCAATTCATCGGCTATGAACGTACTAGGCCATTATGTCATAGTCCCTAGATGGTACGGGGGGGATCTAACCCATTGGACTTATTTGCCCTCAATTATCGTGTATCTATAGTTCCTCATCCATCTAATATTCCAAAGATTGTATATTATGTATGGTGCTGTTAGGCCCATGCGGAATCCATCCGAGTCTCACACTTATTAGATTCTCTCAGAGAACTCATTCTCTTTTAATCCAAGTGACCCTCGCCAAGGATTTGCCTAAGTGAGAACACACGAGATATTCCTCTCATGACATCGAGAGTGAATGATCCTTTATTCACACATAATTATCTTCGTAAGGTTGGTTGTTATTCCCAATGATCCCTTATACTATATTTAAAACTTTGAGACCTATAAGTCTAGTATCAAAGAACGGAGTACTCAAACAATGCATCCTTGGTGTCTCAAGTCTAAGAATTAAATACATAATTGAGATCACGGAATTGTTGCCTAATGATGAGGTATTATTAACCATCTAGCGTTCTGTAAGCGGATTATTTAGTGAACTCATCCTCCAATGAGCACCTGCACTATATCCTAGTGTCCCTACATAAGCAATTATATGACCAACTACCGCTATCATATAGACGGGTATATAGTATACCGGTCTATCTAATTATCTCGATATCCTTCTTGAGTAACATATGACCAAAAATATTTAGGATATGTGTTTAAAGACAAATTGGTTTTATTATTATGATCTCATCGTGATCTAATTCCCATTGCACAAATTCAAGAACATTACAATATATTCATCATATAATATAAAATGAGAAATATCATTATTAATAATAACCAAAAGAGATTGTGTAGTGTCTCACACATATCATCACTCACGTGATTGGCTTGTAGAGCACCTGTAACTAGTAAATTTTACCCTGGTTTTAAGCAAGTCTTCAATAGTTGTGGTCGCATTTAGGATTATACAATATTCCCCATCATTTTTATCGCTTATTGCTAATAATAGGTGCCCTGCAAACCAATCACATGAGCGATGACATGTATGACTTGACACATAATCTTTTTATTTATTATTATATTTTAGTATTTTATCAATTTATATTGACTATTGGTTGAATATATTGTGATGTTCATGGGTTTGTGCAATTAGAATCAGATCATGATGAGATCATGATAATGAGATTGATTTGTCTTTAAATACATATTTTAAATAATCTCAATCATAGATTACTCGAGAGGGACATCGAGATAACCAGATAAATTGGTGTGCTATATACCCATTCATATGATGGATGTAGTTGGTCTTATAGCTGCTCGTGTGGGGACACTAGGGATACAATACAGGTGCTCATTGGAGAATAAGTTCATTGATTGATTCGCTTACGGAATATTGGATGGTTGATGATGCCATATTATCAGACAACAATTTCGTAGTCCCAATGGTGTATCTGATCCTTAGACTTGAGACACCAAGAATGTCATATATGAGTACTCCACTCTTTGATATCAGACTTAGAGGTCTGGAGGTTCCAAATCTAGCATAGCCGGTCATCGAGAGTGGTAGCCAATCTTACGAGGACTATTGAGTGTCGATAGAGGATCATCTACTCTCGGTGTCATGAGAGGAATATCATATATATTCTTGCTCAAATAAATCCCTGGTCAAGGTCATTCGGATTGAGAGATAAAGAGTTCTCCAAGAGAATTTGTTTAGAGCGAGACTCGATTAAAAACTGTATGGGTCTGACAGCACCATGCTCGGTATACAGTTTATGGGATATTAGATGGATAAAGGATTATAGGTACACGATAACTGAGGACAAACAGGTCCAATAGATTGGATTCTCTTATATCGTCTAGGGACTGCGGCGTAGTGGCCTAGTACGTTCGCAGTTGATGAGTCGAGTGAATTATTATGAAGATAATAATTCACTGAGCCAGAAGGAGTTCTAACAAGTATAAATCATAGCCAGTTCGATATTGGGCCTAGAAGGTCATACACATATAGTAGACATTGCGATGAATAGAGGTTCAGATATGAGATATCCGTTGGAACTCATATCTTATTGAATATCCAATAAACCCCTAAATTATTGGATCCTATGGATGAGATCCAATAAAAACTAATGAGAGATTATTGAATAGAGATTCACTAATCTAAGAGGGCATGATCCATTAAGGTTAAGTTGATAAGAGACCTCTATAAATATGAGGGAACTAGTGGTTCATAGGCTAGAGCCTTTTTGGTTTGTCTCTCCTATTCTCCTCCCCTTCTCCACCTCAGATAGCAGACCTGGAGATTTGAGGAGTATCATCGTAGGCCTACTGTGTGGATCATCACTAGAGAGGAGGGCGTTTGACCTCCTTCACTCTTTCCTAGAGATCTATAGGGATTCAGGGATATACAATCTCCCTACGTAACATAATCTATTTTATATACGTAGTTTTAAGTTTCACGGATTTTTCACACCAATCTTCGAACGATGATGAATATATCTTTGGAAAATTAGGGATTTTATTTTCTATTCTTCCATTATGCATGTGATGTCGTCTCTAAGATTTCCCAACACTTACTCCTCTAAGTATAAAGGGTATAACATCGTATATTTTCTATTTTGTTCTATGATCTAACACTCTTGTATTAACCTAAAATCTTTCACTTTCGACTATCTTATTGAGAAGCCCATCGACACCGATCTTATAAAATTCCTAGCCTCTGTCCTTCGACCTTATCTCTATACTTGGAGTTTGCCTTTGTATTCTTTACCTCCTCAGCCCTTTTCCTAACTATGTGCTCTCCCTCCATGAGAGCAAATGATCGATAATTCTATGGAAGTCCTGCCTCTATAGTACCATGGTGTTGTCATGCTCAACCTTATTATTTGTTGCTTCGCTTCTACATTCATTTCTTTACGATCGATAGGTCCACATCTACGATATTATGGCACTCATTTGAGTCCACCTTCATCATAATCGATGCTTAGTTTTGGGTAGCTAAGTCTCTTTGGACTCATCGTCGCTTCCTTACCCCTTTTGACCACATGTTTTAACGCTTTTGTGTTCTCCAAGTAATTTTCCTTGGTCGATGGAAAGACATACTACAACTCTCACGATGGCTTTCGCCATCATGTTATGGGGCTCATGTTAATTCTATCCTCCTTTATATTCTTAGTAGTAACGATCACTTGATCTTATCTTTTGGCTTGTCGAGCTCTCTTAAGCGAATATGAGTTATAGAGCAGTCTAACACTCCAATTACTTCGATCATACCTCTATATGATCAAGTCCTCCTACGAGACTCAATGGTACTTGTACTCAAAATTCTCTTTCGATGGTACACAACCCTTATATGCTGATAACCAAGGCTTTCATCCGATGCAAAATTCGATGTACGTACAGAAGACCTACCTTTGTGGTGTGATGACATTTACTTCTTGAATTCATATCTTTTGTCATTACGTTGTTCACCAAAGTGAAGCTCCCAATATCTTGAACTATTCCACTATGATTCATTGCACCATGTCGCCTCCCGGTGATATCTTCATTGTATTCTAATCTTTGTGGGATGAACTTGGACTATGATCTCTCCACATGTGACTTTTGCTAGCATGTAGCAAGGCTTTCGCCACTTTCGATTATATTCACTCATTTGATAATCGACCTTTGTTTACGCGATCTCGGGTCACATTTGGATGAAGCACATCTCTAGTATAGTCTGTCACCTAACAACTCTTAAAGTCCACCGACTTTGCTGAAATTGATGTACCATTATCGGGATCCTAGGCCCTACCTCCCGCATAATCTCTATTACGTATTGCTTCATTTGTGGTAACTCGAATGGTAGCACTATGATATATTCTTGAAAAGTACCTACCCTCGCGTAGTCTTGCCATGTGCTAAGGTCTTGATCTCGTAATGCATTCACCAACACATCACCTCGTGTAAGATTATGTGACAACTCATCATCGCTTTCTTAGTTCGCTGAGCTTTATAGAGCTATTATCTTGAGGTATCCCTCTCAATATATGTAGTTTGTTGCACATGATTCTCTCTTTATAGAACTAGGACTTATCCCTCCTAGATATTTGTTTTGTTAGAACAATCTTTTTCTTTGTATTATTCCCTCTAGAAGTTTTGGATAACACTATCCTTTTGGACTACTTTACCTATTTGAACAACCTGTGCATCATTCCACCACCATGAATGTACTTGCTAGATTGTGTCTCTTTACTAATACAAGCCTCGTTACGCTCCTTTCTCATGTCGAAGAGAAAGTTTCAATACTCTATAACTCCAAGTTTCGGTAGCCTTTGGATGGCCATAAACAATCCATCGTCTGCATACAAGCCCTTACATGAATATAAAATTCTTTAAATTAGTAACTCCCTCATCTCTATGAGCTTTGTATGACTTTTTCAATCATCAAATAATTCACCATTCTTTATATGGTCTCATCTTTTTACCAAACACCTCGTTTATTTTGAGCATCATCAAATTTAATTACCAATATCAAGCTATGACTCGAATTCAGTCATCTCAATCTTTATATGTTATATATTCTTCTCCATTGATTATCCTCTTGTCATGCTAAATGTTACTTTTCTGACGCCTAATCGGACTTACCGAAAAATTTGAATGTTGGACCAAAAATGACACTAAATTCTAGACGTAACAAAAATAGCATCGTAATTGATATTGCATGCATATTAAAAGACTTATTTGCAGGGGTGATCGGTTAGTGACGTGGAGGAATCACCCGGTCATCGCCCCCTAAGATGCATGTGGTATTCCCTCCGACTCCCATGTCGACCAACTACTACCCCTAAGTCAGCAACACGTAGATGCGGATGAACTACGACTCCATCCCTGCTTACCTCTTCTATGAATAAATAATGACCATGTCATCGGCTAAACCACTTAGTTTACGTGTGGGCGCTGGCAACACAAGTATCCGTAAATCCCGGAGAGAAGGTCAATCCCATGCTTCCATTAGCTATGAAATCTGAGAACGACATGACGAGGCAAACATGATGCCCGCCTGCTGGTCTCCAATGAAATCTGACGACGATATGACGAGGCAAACATGATGCCTGCTTCCATTTATCACCACCCTGTAACGACAGCCAGCGTCCTCATCATCCTCCAGATCAACTAATTATATTTATTATCCGATTAGCTATCATGATCGCCATGAATTAATTCATTCATCTTGACTCGTTCTATGCATTTTGAGCCTGTCGGTGCCTCGTCACCGCCAATATGCCTATTAGGCCGCGACGTCGTCAATAAATTACGTGTGTCCTCGACGACTTCTTGGCGGGCGCACGTGCCCGAGCCGAGCCCTCCTTATGGACTACGAAAGAAGTGACGAGATAAGTAAGCAACTTGGGAAAGAAAAAGCCTGTCACTTTCCAGGATTTATGAATATCCATACACGATTTGGTACGCGAACCGGCTCCAGTCTGTCACGGGGTTCTTGTCCACGAGGAGACCACGAGCCTTCCCGTCCGATCCATCACCCACCGTCAACTGCCTCTTCAACGGTAGTAGTATCGAGTTGTCTGCCTCCTTCTTGGGGCACGCTCCGTGACCTCTAAAAGGACGGCCACCTCCCCTCTGTATTCCACCTCTTCTTCGGGCTTCTTCATCTGCATCCAGGTGAACGATCTGTCTTCTTTATGCTCGGTCGACTAAGCTTAGCACAAGCAAAGTGATGCCATCTCTCTCTCTCTCTTGATCTCCGTTTCGTTTTCGTATCAAGGCAGGCCTAAAGAGCAAGTAGCACAGCGATGGAGGGGGGGAAGGCAGAGTTCAGCTTCGCCAATGGGGGTGTGCCGGCGGTGGTGTCGCCGCGCGGAAGGCTGCCACCGATCCAGACAAGCCGCAGCATCAGCTTCAAGAAGACCAAGGACGGGGAGGATCGGGACGGCAACGACGGCATCTGCCACGACGACAGCACCCCGCCGGTGAAGGCGCAGACCATCGACGAGCTCCACTCCCTCCAGAAGAAGCGCTCCGCCCCCACCACCCCCGTCAAGGATGGCCAGGGCGCCCCCTTTGCCACCATCTCCGACGAGGAGCGCCAGAGGCTGCAGCTCCAGTCCATCAGGTGAACCCCCGTCTGCCCGCCTTCCACCAGTTTGCTGGCTCTAACCCCAAATCCTGGCTCGCTGATGACGACGCGTGCAGTGCGTCGCTGGCATCGCTGACTCGAGAGACAGGACCCAAGTTGGTGAAGGGCGATCCGGCGAGGAAGGCGGACACCCCCAAGATCAGCACTGTTCACCACCATTACTTCACCCCGACCATCAGCGTCAGCGACAGCGCCCTCAAGTTCACCCATGTCCTCTACAACCTCTCACCTGCAGGTTACATGCTCTTCCCCTCTCTGCCCATGGATGTTTGTTTGGGTTAGAAGCCTGGAAGCATTTCACCGACTAAGCCAAGGTTGCTCAATCTCACTGTCAACATCATTCATCAGTGGTCAATATGCCCACACGATGTTTCCATATGCACCTAGTATGCAATGCACGATCTTTCTCTCATAACTCCTCTTTTCCCCCTTTCTTCTTTGTTTTTTATCCCATTCATTACTTCTTCATCCTGAAGAGTGAAGAGGTTCATGCATTTGTCAACCTCTCGCCTGCAGGTAAACATTCACTTCACCAACTTGCCAAGGTTGCCCAAGGTCACTGTCAAACATCAGCCGATCATTCATTAGTTGTAAATATGCCCAAGTGTCCATTGATGTTGCCATATGCAATGCATAATCTTGCTTCCATAACTCCTTTTCCCCCCCTTTCTTCTTTGTTCTTTATCCCACTCACTGGTAGTTCTCCTCTTCATCCTGAAGAGGTTCATGCATTTAGTTTATATCCTTGTGGAGATCATGCTCAGCTGTTTGACCTGTGTAATTCTCATGACTTGTACTCATCTGAAACTTTCATCTCTGAGCATGCATGAGTACAAATCCTCATACATGACACTCAACTTGTACATTGCTTTTATTGATCAAGTAACCTTTGTCGTTCCAGAACTGTATGAACAAGCCATAAAATATGAGAAGGGATCGTTTATCACATCGACTGGAGCTTTGGCCACCTTGTCTGGTGCAAAGACCGGCCGTGCTCCCCGGGACAAGCGAGTTGTCTTCGATGAAACCACTGCAGAAGAGCTGTGGTGGGGGAAGTGAGTTCCACAATTCCTCTGTCATTCTGTATTCTACTTGTTTTTGGCACATGTCACTACCTATTGATCTGCTCCCTTCATTAATCTTTTTTTGTCCATGTAGGGGATCGCCTAATATTGAAATGGATGAACACACATTCCTAGTGAACAGGGAGAGAGCTGTTGATTACCTGAATTCTCTGGACAAGGTATTGCAACTACTAAAATTTTTGCTAAAATTATTGCAACTACTAACATGTAAGAGCTATGATAAACCAAATCCTGAGATTTGCTGATGATAAGAAATTGAAAATTCTTTTTGCTAGTCTCTGATCTTCCTCATATATCAGCTATCACACTTTCCCTACACATCTGACAATTTATGCGAAGAAAAACCCTTCTGTCGAGTAGTTGACAGATTAACACATATTTCTTATCACTGAACCAAGAAGACAGAGAAGCATGCTAAGAAAGATTTTCAATCATTCTATTTATTAATGCTCATCCTCTCTTGACTAGAGAATACCCTGCACCGTCTGAAATTACCAGTTTTACCAAAGAAATGAATTCTTACTTATACACTGTTTTAAGCTTCAGCCCTTATTCTCATTGTTAACCTGTCAGGTGCTTCTATCTATCCTTTGCTGTGATTGGTCTTACTTATGTACTATGTAAATTTATTTGAATCGATTGATTCAGTATTTACATGCATGCTTCTTTGGAATCTAATTATGTTATCACCACAGGTGTTTGTGAATGATCAATTCCTGAACTGGGATCCTGTGCATCAGATCAAAGTGAGAATTGTTTCAGCAAGAGCCTACCATTCCCTATTCATGCATAATATGTGAGTACAAACATGGAAAACAACCAGTAGAGAAGTGTATTTTCGTAGAATAGGTCATGCATAAAAGATACCTTGGCTGCTGCAGGTGCATCCGTCCCACACCAGAAGAATTGGAAAATTTTGGTACTCCAGATTTCACGATCTACAATGCAGGGCAGTTCCCGTGCAACCGTTACACGCACTACATGACTTCCTCAACCAGTGTAGACCTGAATCTTGCTAGAAAGGAAATGGTTATCCTTGGTACTCAATATGCTGGAGAGATGAAGAAGGGTCTGTTCAGTTTGATGCACTATCTGATGCCTAAGAGACAAATTCTTTCTTTACATTCTGGGTGCAACATGGGCAAAGATGGGAATGTTGCCCTCTTCTTTGGATTATCAGGTAAGGTTAGGCGAAGTAGGATAAGGAGCCATCCTTCTATCTCTCATTTCATTAATCATGTGTCTTTTATCTACCTGAAACCACTCTACCTTTGTATGCATTTGTTTTTCAGGCACTGGGAAGACAACTTTGTCTACTGATCATAACAGGCTACTTATCGGTGACGATGAACATTGTTGGAGTGACAATGGTGTTTCAAATATTGAAGGTGGGTGCTACGCCAAGTGCATAGACCTATCAAAGGAGAAGGAACCTGATATCTGGAATGCCATCAAGTTTGGAACTGGTAAAATCCACAGTGTGCTTTTGTATTGTATATAAAATGGATTCGTTTCTTTAAAATGTAAAATGAAAGGTGTGAGAACCTTGCAGTGTTGGAAAATGTTGTATTAGAAGAGCACACTCGTGAAGTGGACTATTCGGATAAGTCGGTCACAGGTACTTCCCTTGTGCTCTTCTCTCACCAATGCAAAATCAGATTGATGTAGTTGTGATAACTGATAACATCACCATTGATGATTTTGCAGAGAACACTCGCGCTGCCTATCCGATCGAGTTCATCCCCAATGCGAAGATACCATGTGTCGGACCGCACCCGAGGAATGTTATCCTACTGGCCTGTGATGCCTTTGGCGTCCTCCCACCAGTGAGCAAGCTGAGCCTGAGCCAAACCATGTACCATTTCATATGTGGCTACACTGCTCTGGTACCATATTTTTCATCCTTGAACCGCAGATAACTATAAAATCATAGTGGTTTTCTGTATTCATGTGCCATTACTGGAGTACAGGTTGCCGGCACTGAGGAAGGTGTAAAAGAGCCACAGGCCACGTTCTCTGCTTGCTTCGGTGCGGCCTTCATAATGCTCCACCCCACTAGGTACGCTGCAATGCTGGCCGAGAAAATGCAGAGGTATGGGGCCACTGGGTGGCTAGTCAACACCGGTTGGTCTGGTGGAAGGTAGGTGAAACGTCATGGACCCATGCAAGACGTTAAGAGGAGAGCCCTCGTCCTTGTCTAGCTGCTTCACACATTTCTATCCCCTTCAGGTATGGCGTGGGCAGCCGCATCAAGCTGGCCTACACTCGGAAGATCATCGACGCCATACACTCTGGGAGCCTACTGACTGCCAATTACAAGAAGACGGAGGTGTTTGGGCTGGATATTCCAACTGAGATCGAGGGTGTGCCATCAGAGATTCTGGATCCGATGAACACTGTAAGTTTTTTCTTTCTCATTGTTCCTTCACTGTATCAAGCAATTGGAGATTAGAATGAACGTGATGCTGATCGCACTGTGTAATGGGGACAGTGGCAGGACAAGGCAGCCTACAGGGAAACACTGCTGAAGCTGGCTGGCCTGTTCAGGAAGAACTTTGAGGTGTTTGCAAATTACAAGATCGGCAAGGAAGGGAATCTGACGGAGGAGATTCTCGCTGCTGGCCCCAACTTCTGAGACTTCCGTGTCCTAGCAAGCTTGATAATAATAATAATGAAGTTATTCGAAAGAGACTGGTTCTGAGCAGAAATAGTGAAAGCCGGATGCTGTTTTATGTCTCATATTATATTAATACATGTGGAGTTGTAATGTAAGTATGCACCACAATAAACACATCATTTCCGGGCTTTCTGGGTGTCCTGTGACAAAACTCTGATGTGAAAGGTGTTTATAGCTCTTTCATGTCCCCAAACGCCTACATTCCTTGGATCTATCTATGGGTAGCTGGAGTCCACTATTAACAGTTAAGGATCTGTAATCAAAGAAGAAAAAAAAATGCATGTTTCTCTTTCTTCTTGTTGCAGGCATCGTGCTTGTGCTTTGTTTCGCACCTTCTTGTCTCTGCCGTCTGACTCTTTCCTGATGGGTTCATCGGAGCAAGGGAGGATTGACATGCCTCTCACCTTCTTGTCACGGGTCCTAATGTCAGTATCCAACAGGCAATGTTGTTCGACATGATCATTAGATAGTTGATCATCGACATCACTTGGTGCACTTGTACAGGATAATCTTATGAATAAGACCGCTAGATTTCAGACAACAATGACTGTGCGTCATTTATTGTCCTTTAGGTATCCACACCAATAAAGCTGTCCAACCACTTGACAAGGTATACACGTCATCCTCCATGGTGTTGCCCATCGAGTGAATCAGCAAGAAAACAATCGGCAACAAGTCCACGTCAAATTAGTAGCATGTCCAACAAGAAAGCAGCAGACCCTACTTAAGGAGCCACAATGAACACAACATGCAGTGACCATCTCTCTCCTTTCATCATCAAATAATGTCAAAATTACGAATTATAATCCTCCAATGTCGATGATCCCCAAGCAATCAATTGTAGAGGGAAATAAGAAGATGCACAAAGTACAAACCAAAAAAAAGGAAGAGAGAACGATGGACATTAAAGTTTCCAACACGAGAGGATGACAGGTTTGAGATCGCATGCAAAAAGGCAGGAAGTGTGTCTAACAAACCCACAAACCCGAATGATGGCAGAAACAGGACGAACCAGAAAGAAAATAAGAGGGCACCAAGATTTAAAGATCGATGAGAACGAATCGATGCAACAACAGGAATACGAGGTGGATGCTTGAATGTTTACTTTCAACAACAGGAACGAATCGATGCAACAACGACATCTCCAAATGAGGTTGTCTTTTCACAACCTCACACATACTTTTCTGCTTGAACAAAAACAA
Source organism: Musa acuminata AAA Group (assembly GCF_036884655.1). NCBI lineage: Eukaryota > Viridiplantae > Streptophyta > Magnoliopsida > Zingiberales > Musaceae > Musa > Musa acuminata. The sequence goes on from NC_088345.1 coordinate 12,702,475, forward strand.
TATTGACCAAATGAGAAAAGACAAATAGCTCAAGAACTCATTTGGAGATGTCGCAGATGATCAAAATTTCAGTATGGCCTCGCAGTCGAAAACCTGCTTCCATCAATGCTTTGTGGTACATTAACATGGCATCTCAATCTGCTAGTTAGTTTGAGATATTGCTTTTACGATCCATCCACAGCCAACCAGCCTGGTCCGCATCACAAACCTCAACTTCAATCGGTTAAAAATGGCGATCCTAACTTGTCCTAGTGGATCCTCACCTTGGTTCCGAGCTAAACACACCCCTCATCGTGAACGCTCTCCATTGATGATGGCTCAAGTAAGTCAACCCTGATCATGTTAGCAAATTTATGTCAAAGCCAACTTTCTCCGCTTGTCCATACACTATGAAGATGAATTTTAATTGAAACACATGAAAACGAATACTGAAAAGATGTGTTCGAGGAACAAGAAATTAAAAGATGTTAAAGAAGAATCACCACCAGCAGCAGAGAAAAGGACGAGGGAGAAGAAATTTAGGGTCACCCACCATGGCAGTGTGGCTAGGCCCGAAGGTCCCATAGATAGAGCCAACCGAAGACGAAGGTCTGTTCAGATCAAGTCAATGGAGGACCTAATCAACTAGCTTTAATTTAAGCCTGTACCTAGCACAACTGAAGACTAGTTCAAGAAAACTTTTACGTGAGAATAGAGTCACGAAGAATGAATCCGATCAACTGTGATGACTACAGATTCATCTACAAGATTCGAAGTCCATTCAAGTCATCTCCGGCTTCCTAAAGCATGTTACACGTGAGGAACGATCCAGTGGCGCTCCACTCCACAGCGTGCACTTGAAACTCAAATCTCGTTCACTGGTTTTTCTTTTTTTTTTTCCTCCTATTCTAACCAAAACTAAAAGTCAGCTCTAGTGCCATTTGTCACGACCCCGACTTGATGGCATAACTGATCCATTGACTTGTGGAGTTTGAACCACTGATTTAAGATGCCTAGACCCAAGACTCTAGCACTATAAGTTCAAGTCTTCTTCCACTTCAAATGCAGGTTTAAACAGGGTATTATAGAATCCATCTGGTCCAGTTTTGTTGAATTTTGTAATAATGTCTCTAAATATTTACTGAAAGATACTTCCAGTGATTACAATATATCTCTGGTTGGGCTATCAAGGTTTAATTCTACACATGGTGATTACAATATATGGCTTTCATGTGGACTTTCTCATTTCATCTCTAAATCCCTCTATATTTCTCGAAAGTAAAGTTAAAGAAAAAAAGGAGTGACTGTTTGGCTCATTAGGCAACGATGTTCACAGTTCACCCAAAAAAAAAAATTTCGATGGTCCACAACTAGATCGACATCGAAGTTCTTTTGCGAGGTGTGAAACATTACGAGCGTGATGAATACTTTGGTAGTAACAGTGGTAGAATATTACCTTTCATCAATATTACTTATGCATCAGACATGATTAATGTATAAACAACATGTGACCCGTTCTACAGGATCTTCCCCAAATAGACCGAAACAAGTTTATATCGCTAAAATTCATCGGAGACTTCACCAAAACGATAGCAAAAATTGGTCAGAATAATATGTTTAAGAAGCTCTAAGTTGCTATATGGTACGATTGATTACCATGAGAGGCCTCGTCATCTTTGTGCTTGAGAACGCCCCAAATCCCCAAGAATCGGCGGCACCTCGGCGGCGAGCCACGGTGCAAGGCCCAGGCAAAAGGGCGTGCGCGATTCCAAACCTAGGGCTGTCGATAAACAAATGGACAGACAATTAACGAAGAAGAAGTACCAGTTGTTGAAGTGGACGGTGAGGCAGATCTCGTCGAGTTGGGGGGAGCTCGATCTGGAGGGCGGTGGCGGGGAATGTCGAACTGGAGTTGGAACCGTTTCTATTCGCCTCATCTCTACGACTCTCCATCTGTCGATCTCGATCCTTCCCCGCTCTCGCGCCCACGGCCGGCCGGAGCCAACGGCATGCACTAATTATTGGCGCGACAGCAGATTCAAAATCTGACCCGGTTAGAACAGGCTCGGATATGTCGCGAGGTAGCGGAGGAGGACGGAGCCAACGAACTCGAGATCCGACCCGGTTAGAACAGCAAATTATATGAATGGCTGTTGTTGTTGAACTTGGCAATCCACTAATAGCTTATTTAATTTTAATCTGTCATCTTATGATGTGATTCATTCATTCGTAGCCTTCATCTTGGAATAATGAGAAATCAGTCTTAATAATGTATTGCCATAACGGCCTGCGCAAGCATGCTGGAATGTGTAACGTGCCAGTGAGCCGCACTGGGTGCTGTGCCCATACCCCCATAGGGAATGACATCATTATGCAACCACACACATGACCAGCATGGCACGACATGTTGGCACATGCCGTGCCATGTGCCATCCTGGTGGATACTAGATCACCCAGGCCATGGCTAGTGTAAAAAATCATTGGCTACCGATATCAAATTGTTTGTTTCTACTACAAGAAAAGAAAGGATACATAGAGAAGACTTTTTTTTTTAATTTGCCTACCGGATAAGTCGTTGCAAAAAAAAAAAAAAAAGATTCTCAAGTGAAAACAAATTCACAACCCCTGAAAAAGGCAAAACAAAGATTTATGTTACTTTCATCAATTCACCCCGGCATGAGCCATATGCTTATTTGCATAACAACAGAAGATCCATCAGCTACAAGCAAAAATAGAGGTATAATTAACATTTAAAAAAGCATAGAACTAAGACGACCAACATGATAACTACCAACGACAATGAAAAATAGGTACCCAGAAGATACATTGAGAGATCAAAAGAATATAACAAAACTTCCAAAATGGTCACAATTAATGAAAAAGATCTTCAATTTTTATTCTACAAGTTAGCAAGGACCGTAGCTAATAGTAGTCAGCATATGAGTCGGCTCCTCTTAGAAAGTCATCCTTGATCGAACATGTTCCTAACAAAATTTTTTAACAAATCAATGAAAGATAATTGAATGAAATCTCAAACCCAATTAATTGCAATTCCAGCTGTAGACCACAGTCGTTCAAAATTAATGGTTACTATTCTCATGAAACCTTCTATCGATACATTGACCAATCCTCTAGCTCGACGTACAATCTTCTGACATGTTTCATTTCGGCTCAACATGATTATTCTTGTCTTAATTGTCTCTCCCTGATCGAAGCTTCCTGCGTCACTCAAAACGCAGATCAAATCATAAACACTATCAACTGATTTCATCATCAAAATTTGAGATTCAACAACCTCGAGTATGTATTCACACACCTGGATAAGCATTCAAACTCCATATGTGTCCACATCTATTGGACCCTATTTTTAGAAGATTTTTAAGACCATTATCTAGTGCTAGGGAACCAAATCATTCTTAAAAAAGCTATTTGATGCTAGTTAAGCGGCATTCATGAGAACGATACTTCAAACTCGATCAAGTACATTATTATTGCAATTTTAAGACAAACCAGCACGTAAAAGAAACATAACCTGCAGGCAAATTTAAAATTAAGAAGAAATGAACACCTGAAATCAGTTGATGGATTTGGCCCTTGCCATCCCATGTCCTTCCATTGCTTTGATTTGAGTCCTGTAAGTTTTACTTCAGGAAAGGATGCGTGCCGAAGAGCTCTGAGGGCTTCCTGGTGGCAAAAGTGTAGGAGTGCACAAAATGTAAGATAGGACATCAAGTTCAAACATTTTTTTTTCAAACTGTTCCTAACAAATTGTGATTGCAGCAAACCAATTTCAGGAGCCAGATCTGTGAAATGGACGATTGGTGAAATATATGCTTATAGCCCAACAGAGATGTATGTAGATTTTCTGCTTTTTCAAGTTATTCTTGCAAGTTTCATCTATTTTTCTCAGTATCCAAAAGGAGAGCCAGCAACACATTTTGTAAATAGCTTAATTCTGCACAAATCTTAAAGAAGATGAATGACTCTTGATAAATAAGTAACCCGCTTTCACAATGTGTAAGAACAATTCATTTTTATTTTACAAGTGGAAAATAAAGTCAAAGAATATGATACCTGATGATCTGCGTGACACTCATCAAATGGTACATTCAAGCATTCCTTAAGCTTTTGTAATCTTGTTTCCTGCAAAAAAAATATATGAACAAGCAGACATTAAGAACTGTGGACTACATCGACAGACTTAGAAAACAAGTAAAACCAAATTGATCTTCAAGGGGTAATAATTCACTGAAATGATTTGCTACCTCCACTCATGCATCAAGAATGACAGAATAGGAAAGCCTCACCCACAAGTCTGTCATTCTATTAACGTATCAATAAAAAGAGAACCTAAGCCATATCAGAAAAGGCTGGTGATTGATATAAATTATATTTTATATCAGTGAAATTATAAATGCATGAAGGTAGCTGGTCTTTTTTTTAATGATGATTTATTTCACAAAATCATATTCTGAAAAATAGTTTTTTAACATAAAATGCACCATTAAATAGATATGCTCGATGATCCTGTTCTTCTTATTCAGATGCCAGGACTCCATCATTGGAACGATATGTCAGACCTAGCTGGTGAAATAGTTCAGTTCTAGTGGCTCCATGTCTAGTGGTTTGCTGAAATATTGACTTCAGGTCTAGTAGTTTGGTGAAATAGTTAGACATAGCTGCTGCCTGGTGATAAAAGATACAGCAAAATCTTCTAGCATAGTATATTTTCATGGAAAAATCCTATGTCTGCTCTCTAATCAAAATATATCTTACATTAAGCTAATGGCAATCATGCCTATGACAGTTAAAAGAGTACATCATTAGAAGTGTGACTTGTGCTTGTGCTAGTGCTTATGGTAGCCATAACTTGAGCTTATAAAAACCCAAAATCCCATAGCCAAGATGTGAATCATCCTGTAATGAACTTATTGTAAAGAAAGATTGGTCACTTCTCACTTTGGGTGATCAAGAAACTCCATAATTTCTCCTATATGCTGTCAACAGTAGTCAATTAAAAGTATGAAGTGATTTAATATGTTGAGAAATCAGAACTTTACATCAAGAGAACATGGTAGTAGTATCAGCCGATGCCTGCTGTTCAACATGAAATGTTCTATTTTCTTCAGCTGAAAATTGACAACATGTCCTCTTGTCATTTGTCAAGTTATACATGTTGACAAGAAGTAAATTCCATCTTTGAGGACACCAATCCTACAAATACTTCAGCAACCATTACTTCATTAATCCACTAAGCATTCCTATACTTCTTGATACAGAATATTTTTAAGAATCACATCATGAAACTTGATTTGGTAACACAAATTACCAATTCAAGCAATACATCATGATCATGTATAATCTATGGCAGATGGGGAAAATCATGTCAACAATAAATCAACTATTTGATTGTGAAAACAAATTACTTGACGAGGGGTCAAAGTATAATCAAGCGTCTTTTCATCACTACCTTGCCGTTTATTACCAATGCAGTAAAGAAATCCTCCAAACCATGATCGAGTTCCAACCAAAACATCACCTGTAACCACAAAGATATTAGTGTGGATGAAAGATTGCTGTATCCGAAAAGCTACAATTTGGATAAATATTCTTTTGGTATCATGAAATATCATGTTATTATGGACTTCTTGAATTCTGTTGAAGGACTTCAAAGAAACATAATCTATTAGGTACTCAAATTGAAAGAAACTAAACAACAAAGAGATAGATTCAGGGTATTAGTAAATGTATTATATGAAACTTTTTTTGCATTCAACTTAGGACTCGGGAGAGTTCTCATTCTCAAGAGAGTTAATTTTAACTCCATTGGACAAGAAGCAAAAACCTTTGACTTAATGTGAACGTAATGAAATATATTTAGAAAATCAAATGTAATCTAGCATGCATCACCATAGTTCATCAGATAGCATTTTCTTGTGACTCGAGTGCTGGTTCATTTCAGTTTCCTATGATGTGTTAAATGTGAAGGCCAGTTCAAAGAAGGATCTCTTTTTCTGGTGCCTATCTTTCCTTCCTAACTTATTTGTACGACATCACAGTACTCAGAAAATTATTAATTGCAATGTAGGTAACCATAGTGGAAGGTGATATCCATAAAACGTAGAAGATCATCCCAAATCAATAATCATCTCAACAACCAGATCTCTAAATATTCAAGTTATAGCCAAATTGATAAATGAAAACTGGGCTAAGTAAGAGTGTCACCTATAGGTAATGACTTCAACAGCTTAAATATTCGAAGTTAGTCACTTTGGAGAGCATCGATCGGAAGACTCGACAAAAGCATAACGAAGGATACAGAGAAAAAGAATGACAATCAAATATGGAGTGGAGTCAGTAAATCAACCATTTAATGCGACACAATCTCAAATTGTTTTCTCCTCAAAGGCAATAAATCCTGTTCCCAAAGAGTATTTCAATAAATACTGTTCATAGAGGTTAAAAGTGGATTCTTTCTTCGGTGCGCACAAGAGAACGTCGTTGATGTCGAACCTGCAGCACACCAAGTGGACGCTGGCTGCCTCTGCTTCGACTTCAACAAAACAAGGGGAATTGCAGATCCCGACGTTCGCATAAGTTTCAACCGTCCGATTCCCCAGGCCAAGCTTTCATCGGTGTTCTCTTCTTAACAAACGGAAAAGGAGCCCGTGCGGGCACCTTCCCATCAGGGTGAGAGAGTTGGATATCACCTCCTTTTATTCCCCTTTCGATGGATAATGCAATTCGACGAGGCGCCAGAAGGAGGAAGAGGAGGGTGAACCGATCGTGCTATCGCGCTAGAACAACGAGGCCTTCCGCCCTTCAAAAAGGGTCCCCAGTCACAGTCTCCTCCCGGCGATCGCTGTGACGGTGCCTGGTTCCGGGAAACGTCGCAGGAATTTGCTTTTCATCTCTCATCTCTTTTTCCCCCTCCTCTTCCGCCTAAACACAATCTGCTCCCCGCTGCCTAATCGCGAAAAGCATCGCAAGAAGCCTATTTTTTGTTTACTTTCAAGAAACGCATTCGAATCTCCGCCTAATCTCCTCTCCTCCTCTCCCTACCTTAGAGCCGCGCATTGCCCCCGCCAAAAAAGAGTCCGCTCATTGACCGGCAGGTTGCCAATCTTACCATAGTTCTCCTCCGCCATGGTGTTCGACGTATCAAAAGGGAAATGTCGGCACTTGTCACAAGTTGCAAGAAGAGGTTTCGTTGTCGGTTGGGATATATTTCAACAAGCAAACTACTAAGTTAGGTATGACATCTCGAATTAACATTTGTAAACCTAGGCATCATCGGTTGTCATGCTAATGACGTTTGCTCACTCTGTAATTTTTGCTTAAAATTAAATCTACAACTTAATTAAAAAGTGTTCTTAGGATGAACGACGATTGAAAAATACAAGTTTCGATCACTCTAAAAATAAATAAATAAAAGTAAATAAATGCTTCCTTTTTATTACGGAAGACCGTATTTGCTTGTAAGTGAGTACATACGGATACGGCGTATATTTCATTCATTATATACAAATTAATTAATTCCTTGGTACGTGCAGGTGTAGCTTCCGAGCACACGTGAGAAGACGGCCATCTCGTTCAAGCGTGCCAGTGCGGCCTCCACGACGGGGTCCGACACGCTGCCTTCGACGTCCAACACGAAGACGTAGTCCAGGTACGTCACGTTCCTCATCCCGTCGTCGCCCCGGTCAACCACCCGGAGCGGCTTCGCACGGTTGGGCCGGTGGTCGACGCGCGTCACCCTCAGGTCTCGACTCTCGAAGATCCACATCGCCCGGAACAGGTCTGACGCCCCTCCGTCCAGAGTGAAGACCACGGTGGTCTTGTGCGCTGCCCCTCCTCCGATGGAAGAAGAGGCCTGGGCGTGCCCTGAAGATAGGCCGAGCTGGAGGAAGCGGGTGAGGTTGCCACCGAGGTGGTGGTCCTGGAAGTTGGGCTTCAGGACCCGCAGGCCGAACTCCCGGGCGGCCATCCGGCTTCCGATGACCGCGGTGTCCGCCACCCGATTCTCCGCCACGAACCGGGCGGCATCGGTGGCACTAGAGACCTCGTCGACCTCGAGGCCGAGGGCCTCCAGGCTCCGGCGGCAGTGGGACAGGGCCTGCGGGTGACTGATGACCCGGCGGAGGCCGGACCTGAGCACGCCCGGGAGGGAGAGCAGGCAGTGGTTGACCGGGAGGACGAGCTCGCCCAGGATGCGGATTCCCGGGTGGCGGAGGAGGAGGTCGAGGTTGCGGTCGATGGGCCCGTCGAGGGAGTTCTCCGCGGGCACCACGGCGCGGTCGGCGGAGTGGTCCTCGAGGACGTCGAAGGCTTCTTCCATGTGGGCGCAGGGGAAGGCCTCGCAGGCCGAGGAGGGGAAGGCCGTGGCGGCGGCCTCCTGGCAGTAGGAGCCGCGGGAACCCTGGTAGGCCACGCGGACGGGGCGACCGAAGGGTTCCCCAGACGCAGGCGGGCGGACTCCCGTGGCGGCCTGCTGCCAGAATAGGCGCTCGAGGTTGGCAACGGCGATCTCGTAGCCCAAGCGCGAGGCCACCTCGTCGGAGGCTCCCAAAGGAGAGGAGGGGCGAGAGGTGCGGGTATCTTTCCTCCGGCCCTGCTCGACTTGTCGTTCTTGCCGCTGCTGCTTATTTTGTTCGAAGTTGGCAGCAGCTCTGACACCGATACTGAGAGAAACCGATCCGCTCTTCCTGCTGATAACGTTAGCAGGAGGAAGAGGAGGAGGATGTACTGTGATCGCCATACGATAAACCTCGGCAGATAGAGGAAGAGGCCAAAGGAGAAGATGTGGAAGGGAGGTTTCGTTCTGCTACCTCTGCCTCTTCCTCTCGACTACTCCTCCACCTATCCGGTGGGTCGGCTTCAGGTAGGAATCAAACGGGAATCACGACGCAACCAAAGAGGAAGGAGGAGGATTTGCTGCGACCCGTCGAGGCGCAGAGATCGTATTCGATCCCTGGCTAGCGCTCCGGCCGGCTAGCTCACCATTTATAAACTCTCTCTCTCTCTCTCTCGCCTCGTTCGGGTGGTAGGTCGAGAGAGAGAGAGAGAGAGATGGCGAGGGGTAGGTGGAGAGCGCGTGACGTTCTCTTGACGCACGCGACGGACGACTCTTTCCCCCGCTCGCCCTTCTTCGTTCTCCACAGCTTTTCTTTGTTTGCTTGCTTGCTTCTCTCTTTAATTTCTCGGTCGAGTTGGGTAAAACTTCACCATCTTCATCTTCAGCTTCAACAAATAGCTGCTTTCGGGCGCTGCCATCTACCGGCGACTTTCGCACCTCACGCCTCCTTCACAGCACCTAGCAGTCACCAGACGAGACGACGTCTCCTTGCATCTGCATGCACCAATAAACTATCACACGTTACCACCTCCCCACACCTTAAAAGATATATAAAACTTATAAAATATAATAAGAATTTTATAAAATAATTCAGAGGATATCAAAACAAAACATTTTTTAATTAAAATCATATATATATATATATATATATATATATATATATATATCAATAAGCTTTAAAAGATTTAGAAATATATACATGTAGTGGTTGGGTTTTGGTCCCGTGGTTGGTGCCCATTTTTAATTACTTGCTGAATCATAGATTCGCATCCATAATAGGATCGACATGCTTAGATTATGTCTGTTTCAATGATTATTCAACTTGTATATTTTTCCATAAGTAGTCTCGTGCGCATTTCGATTCAGTATGATATAATTGTCATCGATTTAAACTGTAAAAATTAATATAATGGGTCAATAATCCATGCGATGTGATTATTATGACAAGTACAAATTCGTACTTAGGTTTAAAGTCGTCGTCAAATCAAAAAATTACATGTTCATTAGCAGGATACATGATTTATTATTTATTGACGAGGATATCACGTCTTAGATTTGAGTTGATAGAGAAACGTCATGTCCGGCAATGAATGAAACGTCCCACAGCTCAATTGCATGAATTGGATTTGGAAGTCGATGTCAAGTCGTTGATATCGATGTTTAACTAATCACAGGAAAGATATTACATTCAGCACATGTCAGCTACATGACATGTAGGTTAGGTGTTGTATGTATAAGATATCAAATTAATATTGATAAAGACAGTTGAAGATTATCTCATCAAAAAATATTTTATATAATATATTTTTATTATTTTATTATTAGATATAAAAATTTATTTTTAACACAATCAAAAAATTATTTTTTACCCACGACTATATTGATTGTCGGAAGGATGAGAAATCACTTTCAATTTAAATCTTCATAATAGATGACACTTCGGAAGATCTCGTCGGGAGATTGATGTTTTCACATCAAAGTCACATCAAAATAATCATCTTAGTAGTTCGATATTTTTATCTTGAAAATACCTCAAATAATCTTATATACATGAATATGAAATACGTGACTCAAATGTCAATAATATCTTTCTCTAACAATTAAACTAATGATGGAGTCTTTTTAATCATTTATTTTGGATTCGATGTTAATTTAATATTGATGCCAAGATCCCTTTTGGAGTGAGGCGTGAAGTTCTTTCATAGTCGTGAAAACATTATGGCATCATACTCTTTTGTACGAAACAAAATTAATCACCCTTTAATATTTTTGATAAATGAGAATGATTTATCTAAAAAATATATTTTTATTGATTAATAGATTAAAATTGATGATGATGTTTCAATCCCTTGCATCATCAACAAAGCGATCGAGCAAAGGAAGAGGACGGGTCCGTTTGACAAAGTACGAAACACTCATTCAAACAAGCCTAATTAATTTGCAACCTTGATCTTGTTTTCTTCTCTATAAATAAATACGTGTGATTTTATGGTCATCGAGAAAAGTCAAACACAACGAAATACATATTTAAATTCGACAAAAAAAGACTATTTGGACATGTTGAAATTGGACGAAGGCGGTCCGATGGTATCGGTGACGACCTCAGCTAAAAGCTTGATGTCTGTTCAAATTGGCCATGAAGACGACGTCAAAGGAATGCTCACTTAGGCTTGACTTCATGTGGAATTAGTAGAGACGATAGTTTATAAGATGATGATGCCGTGTGATTCGCGTGTTATGACGACAAGTGCTGATCCTGTAACACTATGCCTAGTAGAAGACGAAGAAACATCGACTCCTTCCTTTTTCTCTAATCAACTTTGTTCTCCCCAACAAATCCCTCCTTTGAAACCTAATCCCATAGCGTGATCCATGTTTAGGGGGTTGATTAGGCATTTATCATATTACTTAATATATTTCTTTAATAATTCAGTAGTCAAAGAAAAAGAAAAGATTTTGAATAAGATGAAATTTGAAAGAGGTTTAAAAAAAAAAAATCAATATATGTGCCCCTTTACATGATCAATCGAGGGTTATATTACCTTATGTAATTAGTTAATTTGAGCACATCGATCTTTATATTTTTAAAAGTTATAAAAATAAAATATTTAATCTTATTTTTTCTTATACCATTGATTTTACTGATGGAAATATTATAGGGCTTATCACCGAGTGCTTATTATTTTTGTCTCACTTTGATTTACCACTACGCACGTATGATATTTTAATTAACATAATCGATGACATAAGGAGAAACGAGATTAAATGTTTCACTTTCATAAATACAGATATCTTAATATAACTATTAAAAATATAAAAATTAAGATACTAAAAATAATTAATTATAGAAATAATATGTAATTACGCTCCTAATCACTCAAATCTTATACAATCATATCTTAAATTCTAAGAGTTAGTCGGTCATTAATAGCTCGAACTAATAACACATTAACGTAAAACACTAAAGTAGTGGAGTCTAACATAAATAAGATGGAGAGTTGACTCTTTGACTTTTTCTCCAGTTAATTACTAATAATATTTCAGCTTATTATAAGCAACCAAATACATTAATTTTTTTTTCCAACTTATTAAAATATGTCAAGAATAACGGTGTCTAAATTTTCATCCAAGAAATACAAAACATAAAGCGATGTTTCATTTAAATGCTAAAAATAGATTATGCAAAAAAAAAAAACAATTTACTAAATGATCAACTAATCAAGTCAAAGAGCTTCGTAGAGGTGCCTTCAAATTGGGCCCATTTACATTCGGTCTGTTATCTTAGCATCAGGCCGACACGGCCCAGTTTACAACTGAGCCGCGTGAGTTTGAGTCGGGTCGTGTTTCGGGCTCGTTCGCTGCCCGCCCCCCTCTCCGATGGGGAGAAGCGAGAAGCTTATTTGAACCGTCGGATCTGGAATTAGCGACTCGGATCATCGGGGAGACTCGACGCGGATGCCCTACGAAGCGCCCTCTCCGCCACCTCTTTCTCGTTCTTTTTATCTTCCGCAGCAGCTCCGCCTCGGCGTCCGTTATCGCCGTCCCCTCCGCCTCTCTTGCTCTCCTCGGCTCCGATACCCTCGCGATCTTTCAAGATCTTAGGGTTTCTGCTCGACCGTGCGCTGATCCTTTCGCCGATCCAGCTTTCAAGGTATCTTTCTCTTGTTCAGGGTAAATGTATTCTTGTTGCCCGTGCTTCTTTTAGATGTATTACGGCCGGATGGGCGTGTTCTTGATTGTTTCCAAATTTTGATCATGTTTTCGTGCTTTTGTTGTTGGTTCGTTTTGCCCGTTCGACGACTCATACTATCTTCATATTCTTTCTTTCTTTCTGAGGATCCCACTCTTAAACTCCCGAAAGGCCGACGTCGGGGAATTTGTCGTGCTCATACGACTGTGATATCTTTATCGAAAGATAGTGGCGTAGTAAAACCCTGGAGATTCTTGATTGAGGGAGTGCTGCCTCTTTATCTCCGTGCGGCTCGGACGCTTCCGCTCACCAGCGGCCGCCGCCGTTGGGGTGCCATCGTCTTATCAATCTACTTTCTTGGCACATCTGGTGTGGGAATCACGTCTGGCAGATGGGCTTTGGGCAAGAGGACTCTGATTTTGTTAAAAGATTAATGCAGTCGAACAAGAAAAAGAAGGGCGAGTATTAAGGTTATATTTGGCCAGCTAGTTAGGCTCGAGGAATGGCGTACGCCACAGAAAGGTGCCTCCTCGAATTGTTAAACCGTAGGGCAGACCTTTGCATAAGCTGTAAAATTGTTATCAGTTTGGTATAAACAAATATATGTTAAAGGAGTTCGATGTATCCAAACTATCGTACTGGTCCAGTGACTTACATTTAACTGGTTTCACCATGTGGTCCTCATTTCTTGAACCTTATATATTACTTGTTCACAAAGTGCACACCTTCTTCATGTCCCTATAAGGACCATCAGCCTCTTGCATTGTCACTTGTTGCTACACAGCGTCCGATTACATATTTTGTTTCTGGAAAATTCATAAACATCCATGAAATTTTTGTACCTGATTGCCCCCCGAATCTCCCCTCCTTATAGGCTATTTCTATCAAGCAGAAGGAGACTAAGGTTGCACTTTATGTATATCCTGGATCAGGACATCTATGTGATGCAGAAAGATATTGGAGTACCAGTTTTGAAGATTTCAATCGTTTTATTAGCTTCACCTCAGTAGAATATGTATCTTTGCTTCCTTTCAGGACTCAACTGAGGTATATCGTCTACATAAAAAATGTCTCGTAAAGGATTAATGGAGCAAGACTTGAGTAAACTTGATGTGACAAAACTTCACCCACTGTCGCCAGAAGTTATCTCACGTCAGGCTACCATTAACATTGGTAAGAACTATTGCTTGCACAGGAATTCATTAAGACTAGATGCACCAGATTTGCTTGTTGGCAGAACTTATTCTTTGCAAAATTTTCTGTCCCTTATTTAACTGTATTTTCTTTTGTTTTAAGTTCACTGGAAAGTCAACTATATTTTTATTTCTTAAAAATAGCTTGTTTCTGTTAGCATTATTGTGAAACTTCCAAAGTACTCTAATCCTGTTCTAACCAATATTCCTTCGAGTGGATGCTGGATTGTAGACATTGTCATACTTAGTTAAATTAGTGGTACTTGTTAACTAACAATGAGTTCAATAATATAATGCATTCCATGGATTGTGGAACCGCCAAAATTGTTAATTATTTGAGATAAAGGTTATAGGTTTGTGCAAACATCATTCAGTTCCAAGATTATTTCCCAACTGAAAAACATAATAAGAAGAAATTAATTAATGTTGTCATGGGTAATTCAATTTTTATTTAGTTTTATAAAAATTATTCTATAAATGTTTTTCTTATGATTTGCCCTTTAGATAATAAGGAGAAACATATCATTGATGGATTTTTCAAACCTCAAAGCCTCAAACCAGGAACTGAGAGTTGTTTGCTTTTCAACTTCTCAAACTGGACCAATCAATAATAAAACGTGAACAAATTTTAAACAGACACACCCATTTTGTTTGGTTTTGTTTCTCGGTTTGAACTCTTCATTTCCACACCCCTGCTAACCATGTGTGCATCATGGAATAAGTTTCTTCTGTTCATCTTAGTGGGTCAAGGTGTTCCTGTGGTTTGGAGAGTTCACAAGCTTCTTCATCGTATTGAAGTGTGGTAACTTTTTTTACCAGTTCTTTTCTTGTATTCTTACTCTTGGTCTTTGATTTTCCTTGTAAATTTATTCCTCTTCTTCGTTAAGAGTATGCTACATATTCATATCTCATTTTACCCTCGTCCATTTGCATCCTTTTATCTGTTTTATTTTTTGTGTTAAGTATAATGATCTATATTTAATTTTAGGTACCATTGGTCATGTGGCTCATGGAAAGTCAACTGTTGTAAAAGCAATATCCGGTGTACAGGTACTACTGTTAGTCTTTTTAATTCGAACCAATTGATGTCTTTCCAAGATATTTACTTAAACGTCTACAGTTTTAGATCAGTTGTTGTTGCCCCAAGATATTTATGTGAAGGTCTATGGTTTTTAATAATGTTGTGTGCATTTGCTTTAAACACTAGAGAGGTTCATCAAGTGATCACTTGGAAAATTTAACAATGACTATATGGTCTACCAAGTTCTTTTTTGGTAATTAGATGATTTTATCATGTCTTATAAAATAATCATTGGTTTTGCGTGCTCTTAAGATTTTGAGAAGTTTGCTGCCTTTGATGATATCTCACATGATCCTATAAGGACAGGTTTTGGCTCTCTTGCTCCATTTCCACCGACCAAGATTGGTTGGGCATGGGCAACTAGAATCTGAGTGTAGAAGCCTTTATAACTTAAGGTGCATATATATCATATTTAGGAATAGGAAGGCAGTTTTGATCCAATTTGAAGGGGATAGAAGTTGAAAACAAGCAAAAACTCATGAACACAGCGAAAATTATTGGTTAATAAAAAGCACTCTTACGACCACTCCTGTAGCTCATAATGTTTGTTGCTAGTTGGTTCGTCAGTATGGGTTTGCATTTAGTGTTTATTATTTTAAATGATAGTTGCATTAGATACATGCTGTCGTTAGAAGATGTGAAGCAATAGAAGTTGCATTAGATGGTACAGTAATTGGTATAGTATCTGGCAAGCTTTTCTCCATCCAAAATCTGTACAATGATTGACTTGCTTTGTATTGGCAGACTGTTCGCTTCAAGAATGAGTTGGAGCGCAATATCACCATCAAGCTGGGATATGCCAATGCAAAAATATATAAATGTGAAGATGATAGATGCCCACGACCTATGTGTTACAAGTATGGTTCCTTGATAAAAAAATCCCTTGTTTGCTTTGATATATCTTCAGCTGTTGATCTTTTATGCTTAAGCAGGGCTTATGGAAGTGGAAAAGAAGACAGTCCTCCATGTGATGTTCCAGGGTTTGAGAACACTAGGATGAAACTTCTAAGACATGTTTCTTTTGTGGATTGCCCGGTAAGGTGACTTACCTTGGAACTGTATATTTCTTTAATAGACTTCTAATTGGACTAGGATAAAATAATCTTTTATCTGACTATACATTTCAGTGGTGCTTTTGTATTGCATAGGCATGGTGATGGCCCAACATAGGAAAAGAAGAATAAAAGAAAGAAAACAATACTTATCTCCGTTACAGGATTTGGCTAATCCCATCAGGGTTTCCTCCAATTTGAGCAATATAAAAGACCTCAAGAGAAAGAGAGAAGAACGAGGATTACTACGAAACTACTGCTAAATTAATTTCAAAAATGAAATAATGTTGGGCTTAGAGGCCTCTACAGCCACTTATAGATGACCTACCAAGGGGTTTGGGATACAAGTCCCTATAGTTTTGGTAATCTTACCATCTTTATAATCCTATCTAAAGGATCTTCTAGAACTCTAAACTTTAATTTAAACAACTTTCATAATTTGCCATACCCTTATGAGGACTCTGAGACATCAAATAGACTCAATAAGATTTAGAGATTCCCTATAACATTGAGTAAAAAATACATCCGAAAAAAAATAAATATAAAATAAAATTTGTTATTAGGACTTAGTAAGGAATATCGGTTGGCCTCTCTTCTTCTAACTCCTTGGTTGCTCCACAATACTCCATTCAAGTTTGTCTGTTTGAACTCTCTGATCTTAACTGCCTGAGATAATACAGGACATACATAACAGGTATTTTTTTCATTTGTTAATGGAGAGCATAATGTTGTTTACATCTTAAAACATAGGGACCAGTAAAGTCAAGATTACAGAAATGCAAGGCCTCACTAGGCATGTCAAAAATCTGAGTCTAAAAGGTGTAGGGGCTGTCAAAATCTTTCTTATGCTATTCAAATATTGCATGTACACCATGGTCCATCTGCTTGACTGTTGACAATTCTCACAAGGGGCAGGGTGTTAATTTCATTTTGCACTCTAGGAATATCTTGACCTTTATTCTGCACTCAAGCAGAGTACACATACCATCACAAAGCACCTTCATGTCAATGGAATATTCACACCAATCCTTAAAAAAAGAACCAATCTGAGAAAGGAATATGCATACATACCATATATCTGAGTTTAGTTGGCACGTTAAGCTCAAAATGTTGTGGAAATCAGTGGTTTGTTTGTGTACATGGACTGCAAGGGAGGGCTGGGCAATTATGTAAAGTAGTTAAGTTCTGTCAAAAACCATATATTGTTTTATTTAGAGCCAATGCTGAATGAATGGGACATTTTTTGTTTTGAATAATTGAAGGAGAGTTGCAAGTACCACTCCCCTTTTCTACACCTCATCTTGAATATACTTGAGTTATCTGTGCATTTAGAGGCTTTTGTGGAACATTAAAATAATTATGTGGTCTTTTTGTCTTCCTTTATTTTTAATTTTTTAGCAACTTATGCCAATGCAATCATATTTGTCCAGGGTTCTGAGAGACTCGTACATTAATTGTGGAAAATTTGGAAGTTTTCCTTGGACTATATGATATTTCATCATCCTTTTCTTTTTTGACCATCATCTTGCTTGAACTTTGTTTTTAAGTTTCTTCAATTTACCTTCTCATTTACTATCCCAAAACTTTTATTTTTCATAGGTCTTTCCAAGCATTTAATGCATGTTGTGTTAAATTTCTACAAGTGTTTTAGTTGTCCTGGTTTAGAATTTGAAATTGGTGTCCCCCAAAGCATCAGACTGATGTTGTATGGTTCAGACTAGAAGCCTATTTCCAGAGCATCAGATTGATGTTGTATGGTTCAGACTAGAAACCCATCAAAACCATCTTTTGTTTAGAATATATATTAATTTCGGTAGAGCTTCTACTGGAGCTTCTTCTAAAACCGATGAAAGATATCAACACTTATTGATTTAAAAAAAAGAGGGAAACATTAATGTTGCTCCGTAGAAGTGAAATAACTATTGTGAAACCAGTCTGGCAGAGTTCTCATTTCTCACCCTCTCAATCTAGTTATATTGGATTGAGTCCTAATGAAATCCAATCTTCATGCGCTAGTGCAAATATATTTCCATAATCCTAAAGCAATATGAGGTCACTGCAGTTGTGATTTTTAGAACTTCCAATTGATGTGACAGAGTTATTATATAGTGAAATAATCTTTAGAACTGTTCAGCTCTCATGGTCAGCATCCTGGTTAATGTTAGCGCCAATCTTCTGTGTGCTTCACACTCTGGTACAGAACTTGATTGGAAGTATTGCATATCTTGAAATACCTTTATATTAATATGCAAATTGATGCAATAGTTATGTTTAAGTTTATTTAAAGGATTTGTTTTGTACCTCTACACTAATCACGTTCAACATGCAACAATAATAAAAAAAGGATTATACTTATTTTATGCAGAAACTAAATTAACTCTTTTTTATGTTATTGCTCTGTTTTGTTTTTTAGGGCCATGATATTCTTATGGCTACTATGCTTAACGGTGCTGCAATTATGGATGGAGCCTTACTTCTTATAGCTGGAAATGAGAGTTGCCCACAGCCTCAAACGTCTGAACATCTGGCTGCTGTTGAAATCATGCGTCTGCAACATATTATTATTTTACAAAATAAGATTGATCTAATCCAGGAAAGTGCTGCAATTAATCAACATGAAGCAATCCAGAAGTTTATTCAGGTCAATCTTCAGAAAAAAACCAGGAATTCTTTATCCTCTCTGTTTGATACCTAGATAAACCATGACATTGTTAGAACATGAATAAAATTGTCAGGGTACTATTGCTGATGGAGCTCCTGTGGTGCCAATATCTGCTCAATTGAAATATAATATTGACGTTGTCTGCGAGTATCTTGTTAAGAAAATCCCTATTCCAGAGAGAAACTTTATTTCACCTCCAAACATGATTGTCATCCGTTCTTTTGATGTGAACAAGCCCGGCTCTGAGGTTGATGAGATAAAAGGTGGTGTTGCAGGTGGAAGCATCCTTAGGGTATGTAACTTGTCACCTATTGTCTTTGCAGAACTTAAGATATGCTTGTATCTCTTCCACAATCTCCTATGTCTCAGTATGCTGTACAATTGTATGATGGGTATTGTAACATTGCTTTATTATTGAGCTTCTTCAGCAAGTTATAAGCATGTTGCATATCTTGGGATTTACTATAATTTTACTGCAAGCCTTTTGTAAAACACTTTTTCTTTGCCTTTTTTGCTGTCATATATTGCTTTATTTTTTTTTTCTTGGACTGAATGGGCTTAATACTCATTAACATGATGCACTTCGGTCACTTGTATTAAAAAGAAACTTGAAATTGATAATGTTTTATACAGGGTGTTTTAAAGGTGAACCAGTTTATTGAAGTTCGTCCTGGTATCGTTGTTAAAGATGAGAGTGGGAATATAAAGTGCACCCCTATATACTCGAGGATTGTTTCACTATATGCTGAACAAAATGAGCTTCAATTTGCCGTGCCCGGGGGGCTCATTGGTGTAGGCACTACAATGGATCCCACATTAACTCGTGCTGATAGGCTGGTAGGTCAGGTTCTTGGTGAAGTTGGTTCGCTGCCTGATGTCTTTGTTGAGCTGGAGGTACGTTACATTTTGTTTCCATGTTCTGGTTCGTTATTATCTTTATACATTAATCATCCAAAAAAAAATGTTAACAACTTAATAAAGGCATTTATCCAGTGATCGTTTCTGCCCAGTTCTACTTCCATACTTGATTTAGCGACACACTTAAAAGATGAATATAACTTATTCTGATATGCAGTTTTGCATGAGCTCTGTAAGTTCATAAATTTCACATATACCACACACACACACATAGCACATTCTCACCTCTCCCTCACCCATCTTGAAGTATGATTTTGCACATCTTTGCTGTAACCCTTCTCTTTCCCTTTCTCTACTTTTACAACTTGATATTTCCTTGCCTTTTATGATTTTCATGGTTTATCTTTCTTCCGCTCTCCTATGGAGTTCTTATGTGTGTATATTGCAAGACTCAAAGAAGAAACAATTGGATTTTTTGACATCAGACCAATTTCACACCAACAAGAAGTTTGCCTTTGGTTAATTGGTGTGAGATCTTTAGCAAGGGGCTTGTTCCAAAATTAGATTTGCAAGATAACAAGGGTTTTCACCTTGTTGCTTTGAATTTTTAAAGTCTAATTTTGAAGATACTACAGAGAAGGGTCTAAATATACTGGAAATTATTACAACAATGGTGTAAATAGTGGATAAATAGATGGGCATGTTGGAGAAAATGATGAAGACTTGAGAGAGTCTATGATGTTTATGAATATTGAGAAAAAAATGGAAATAGGTGAGTTTTTATTTGTGTTCTTATGAATGCAAAATATTTTGATAAACAGTTGTATAGTCGTTCATATCTAAGAGTGGATCATATTGTAGTTATTTGTTTCTCACTAGATATATGGATAGTATGGCATAATAGATCATACATTTGGAACAAGTTTGACAATTTGTCATAGAGGGCCTTTCACAATTTGATGATGTTTCCCTTGGTAGAGCTACATGTCATAACAAGATGCATGTAACTGAAACAGAGGATGAAGCATATGATCTACACTGGAAGAGAGATGTATTTGTATCTGCAATATGCTTTGTGCTGCATGCCTGAATTGCTGCCTTTTTAACTTGGTTCCTACAGGTGAACTTTTTTCTCCTCCGGAGGCTTTTGGGTGTCAGGACAAAAGGGACAGAGAAACAAGGGAAGGTGTCTAAGCTGACGAAGGGCGAAATCCTGATGCTCAACATAGGATCTATGTCCACGGGGGCTCGAGTCGTTGCTGTGAAGAATGATCTGGCGAAGCTGCAGCTTACTGCACCAGTGTGCACAAGCAAAGGGGAGAAGATTGCCCTGAGCCGGCGTGTTGAGAAGCACTGGCGTCTTATCGGCTGGGGCCAGATTCAGGCTGGCGGAACCCTGGAAGTCCCACCCTGCCCCATCTGAGACAACGCAGTGTGTGGAGAGGCCATGTGGGAAGGCAGGGAACTTCTGGGGACTATTTATCTGAGATGGAGGAGAAAACGTGTATCTTCTAGTGATGTTAAAACTCGAGACTTTCTTTTTTCAGTTCATCTGCTTGGGGCTTTTTGAGGTGAAGGTATGATGTTGGAAAATATGTGACATTTATTCTAATAAGAATATTAGTTTTACATCTAAAACATTACTTGAGGGATGTTGAAGATTCTCGTCTTATAGAATTTGACACATCAGATTCATTTATCTTCCATATTTAGTAAGTATAGTTATTAGGATCAGAATTTATATGCACTGCTGACGGTTTGTATAAGGAAAAAATAGAATTTGGAAATATATATACATGATTTGCTTCAAAATATAATAATCGTGGTTGTTTCCTCAATGTTGTCGATCGGGAGTCAGCACAGCTCGGTCTTGATCCGAAAACGTGAAGTCGTCCGAGTAGCTCTCGTGGTGGTTTGACAAGGGTTTTGTTGCGATGAGGTGACTTTGAGGTGGTGTTGAATTATCTAATCAATGTTTGCATGATGTAGGACTAACTTCGATCGTGGAAAGACAAATCAATTGAAATAGAAAAAAATCAGATGTTGGGTCGGATTGAAACATGTCAGAAGATTGGATATCGGGCCGAAGAACTGGTCGACGTGTCGGAAGGACTTCGTGTTATGAGTTCGAGCATCGGGTTAGAAAGATTGGACATTGCGTTAAGAAGATCGGATGTTGCGGGAGGTCAACATGCCGATGGTTGGGCAATACGCCGAAGGAAAGGACGATGCGTCGAAGGATTGGACAAAGCGCTAAATAAACCAATGATATATCGGACAACATAGGATTCATGTTTGTAATTGATTGTGTCTAGATCAAAGTAGTTTAAGTCTAATTGAGTTAGTTTCAGGTGTAACTATACTAACTCAGTTATGGGCCCATTAGGTATGATATGGGACTAATTTGGGCTCATTAGGAGGTCCATTCAGTGACCCAAAAGTTGGGTCAAGCGGTAGCATCGCTAGGTGGTGGAACCGCTTGTGAGCTAGAAAAGTACGAAATGTACTTTTTTTGAAGGACCCAACGGTGGTACTGCCTAAACACAGTCTCCCAAACTGTGTCAGGCGGTGGTACCGCCCAGTGTCAATGCTGCAGGCGATAGTACTACCCAACACAAGCGATGGTACCGTTGATACCCTGAAAACATGGGGATTTGAGTTTTGGTTCTAATTTTTAAAGCCATTTGGGGTTTATAAATACCCCACTAATTCCTTCTTGGGTAACCAAGAATAAGAGTAAAAAGGAGAAAGAATCTTTATGAAAAAAGAATTATAATCTTTTTTAGTGTAGAGTCTCCTCTTCTAGTGTTTAGAGGTGTTTCTAAGGGAGGAGTGAGCTCTAAGTGCAAAAGAGAGAGGTGTAAAGGTTCTCATGAGCCTGTGAAAAAAAGAAAGAGTTGTAAGAGGGTAGTTGATCTTTACTCATTGAAAGAAGATCAGTAGTGAAAACGGCTTTGAGTGAAGAGGAATTAGAAGTGGACGTATAGATCGGGACGACCGAACCACTATAAATCTGGTTTGTATTTACTTTATGCTTTTCATTCATCTTGCAAACTAATTTATTTGCTCACTACTCTTACGAATGTTTTCAAGTTAAATATCTTTTCGATACAGGCTTTATCGAATGAGTTTTCTAAATCGACATAATTTTACAAAAGCATTAATTCACCTCTCTTTTTAGTGTCGATACAGTCCTAACAGTTGGTATCAGAGCTAAGTTTTTCTCGATTGGTTTAACACCCAAAAGAGATTAAATAGCTTTTGCTAGCAATCTAGAGGGATACTCTATCACTCATCCTTCTATATTCAATGGGACGAACTACATGTATTGGAAAACAAGAATGTGAGTTTTCTTGCTTTCTATGGATTTCAATTTATGGAATGTCATTGAACTTGATTTTCAAATACTCTCTAAACGTATGAACGAATGAAATGATTTTAAGAAAAAAATTATTTTCGTTAAATACTAAAGCTTGAATGCTTTGTTTTGTGCTTTGGACAAAAATGAGTTTAATCGTATTTTGACTTGTGAAACTGCTCATGATATTTAACACACACTTGAAATTACTCATGAATGCACAAGTAGAGTAAAAGAATCTAAGATAAATATCTTGATGCACAGTTTTGAATTGTTTCGAATGAAACCATTTGTGACATGTACACTCATTTTACGAATGTCATCAATGGTTTGAAAAATCTTGGTAAATGTTTTATGAATCTTAAACTTGTTAATAAAATTTTATGATTTCTTCCTAAAAATTGAGACCAAAGAGTAACTGCTATTCAAAAAGCAAAGGACTTCAACTATTTTCCTCTTGAAGAACTTATAAGGTCATTAATGACCTATGAAATGACTTATATGACACATGACGAACATGAGAACAACCTTTCAAAGAATAAGAAGGATATGTCATTTATAATAAAAAAATATTACTCGAGCGAAAGCTCAAGTAATGATGATGACTTTGAACTCCTCACAAAAAAAATTAAAAAGTTCATAAGACAAGAATCTAAGAATAAAAATGAACTTAAAAAGGACACAATAACTTGCTATGAATGCAAAAGGTCGGGGCACCTCAAAAGCGAATGCCCTCAATTGAAAAAGAAGAAACTGCTAAAGAAGAAGAAAGCACTCAAGGTAACTTAGGATAAATCGAGTGCATCCGAAGATGAGGAGCAAACCAATGAAGGTGGGGTGACGAACTACGCTTTGGTGGCTTTTGACGACGAGGTATATGACTCACCCGAAACCCCTTTACCTTACAATGAATTACTTAATGCATTTCATGAGTTTTTATTATTATTTTAAATTAGTTACTAAGAAATATAAAATGCTAAAAAAGGATAATGCTTCTCTCTCTAGTAAATTTAAAAAATTAAAAAATGTGCATGATAATTGCATGTTAACCTCTTGTACTCAATGTGAAGAGTTAAACTTAGTCAAAAAGAAAATTTTGCTATTACAATAAATATTAGAAAAAAATAAAATTGATAACAAATCATTAGATATGATTCTTGCTAATAAATGTCATGTAGAAAAGAGGGAATCGGCTTTGTGAGTAGCAACACTCAATAAAAGCCAATTACTTTTGTTAAAGGACCAACTTTACATGTTCCGCCTAAGATTTAAGTGTAATTTTTGTGATAAACATTTTGCGTGTAAATGTTGATTTAAAAGATATGGCTCACATAAATTAGTTTGAGTTCCTAAAGGAACCATAAATGATTTTATGCCAAAAGACAAGATAGGTAGATCTAATCATGGGGAACTCAAAGTCAAATGGGTACCTAAAGCAAACCCACCTTTCTTATAGAAATATATATAATCGAAAGCTAGGAGCAAAAATGATATTTTGATAATATGATCGGAGATCCAACACACTTCATAAAGCTCATTAGCCGAAACAATAATAACATTGACATTGGAATTATTTGATTCAAGATGTTTTATTTTTTGTGATATACTATTGATCTTTGTCATGATGAAACTTGTTTTTCGATTTTAAACGATGATGCATGGATTTAGTATAGAAAATAAGGGCATGCTTATATGAAATCAATCACGTAAAAATAAAAAAAAGAAATGTATTTTTCTTGAAAATTTCTCTATCCTATTGAGTTTTCAATAAGAGATTAATGAATCTATTTATGTTATTTTTTATGAATCTCTTGAACTATGAAAGTGATTTTGATGATTTGAATTTGAATGAGTTTTATCAAAATCATGATCTTGATGACTTATTTGTTATGCATGAATCAAGATATTCTCGTATGATTCTTTCTTTTTACTAAAGATGAGACTTATCAAAATGAGTCATGATATTTGGATACTCACAACTTGATATTTGTTTATTTTTATATGACTCTTTTGTGTTTATAATATCTATACCCCATCATCAAATTGATCACTTTTGATATAAATTTATTTTGTTATTAATATTTATCATGATTTAAAAATTGATGTAAAGGGAAAAGAATTATAATGTTATATTATTCCTTTCTTTTTGACAATGACAAAGGGGGAGAAAGAATTGCTAGCTTTCACATTTTAAAGAAAAGAGAAACTTGCACATCTCAAGAGAAGCAAAATTACTAGCTTGCACATCTCAAAAGAGAAGCAAAAAGTACTAGCTTGCATATCTCAAGAAGCAATAATTTTGCTAACTTGCACATCTCAAAAGAGAAGCAAAAAGTGCTAGCTTGCACATATCAAGAAGCAAAAATTTTGCTAACTTGCATATATCAAAAACTTACTAGCTTGCATGTTCTAAGGTGAAATAAAACTTGCTAACTTACTAGCTTACATGTTTCAAAAATATGCTAGTTACACTTTTCTTTTTGTTGATGAAAAATGAGAAGTTATGATGATGATTTGAATCATGCATGGTATGATGTACTCTAATGTTTCGAAGTTATGATGGTTTAAAATTATGTATGCAATGATTCGATATTATGATGCATGCAATGATAAAATACTCATGAGTTTTTGTATTCAAAGTTTATTTCAATATGGCACATAGATAGAGAGAGTTTAGTTTAAACTCTACCATCAATTGATTGTCATTATCAAAAAGGGGAAGATTATTGAATCTTGGATTTTGATGATGAAGTTATGATCTAATTAGTGTTTGAGTGATGCAGGAATTGTTAGGATCGATTTGGCACTAAGGGAGGGGGGGTGGGGGGTGGCTAATTAGTGTTTACGATAAAAATTTCGTTAATTCAGAAAACTTCAATAATTTTAAAAAGTTTGATTCGATGAAACCCATATCAGAATTGATATCAAAAGTGTGTTTCACTTGAAATAAATATAATAAGTAATTAAAAACATAAAACAATAATAACGAAGAGCAAAAGAGAGTGCACAACAAAATTTATAGTGGTTCAGTCGTTGTGACCTACATCCACTCCCGATTCCTCCTCTGTTGAGGCCACCGGTGTCTACTAATGGTATTCCTTCAATGGGCGAAGACCAACCACCCTCTTATAACGCTTTCTCCTTTTCACGGGTTTAAGAGATAACCCTTACAAGCCTTACGCCTTTTCTTGAATGATTACAAAACTAGAAAGGGAGGAGGAGGACACTTAACAATTTTACAACCCAAAATTTCAAGATTTTTGTTCACACTTTCGTGCTCTTTCATGCAGAAAAAAGTGGGATATTTATAGGCCTAATAACTTAAAAAATGGAACTAAAATGTGTCTCATCCTAGGTTTTCGGGGTACTGACGGTACCACCGACATTATTGAGTGGTACCATCGCCTGTAGACTGATATTGGGCGGTACCACCGCTCAATTTGGGTGGTACTACCGCTTGACATAGCCTCGGAGATCGAGCTCTAGCGGTACCATTGCTTGATAGGGAGGAACCACTGCCTAGCAGCAATAATTGTCAGCGATACCACTGCCCAGTTTGGATAGTACCACCGTCCAGACCACCTGGGAGGCTGAACCTTAGGCGGTGCCACCGTCTAACGTGGCTCCAAGTGGCTGAATGAGCTATCCAACTAGCCCAATTTAGCATTGTTAAAGGTCCAATTAGCCCCTAATTGAGTTAGTAGGATTTCTCCCAAAATTAACTCAAATTAAAGTCCTAACTACAACAGTTAAGGCTAAAACAATTACTCTAATTGCAATCTAAGTTGTCCTACACGTCAATGGTTTAACCGAACTCTCGGTGATTTTTTGGCAAACTCTTGGCAATCTTCCGGCGAGCTTTCGGCGAACTCCCGATGAACCTCCGGCGAGATTTCGATAAATTTCCGACGAACCTCCGGCGAGCTTTCACTGCATCATCTGATCCTTTGGTATATCCCCCAATTCATCCAACCCGATCTCTGATCATTGACTCCGGCCTAATTTTGATTCTTCTTTAATCGTTTTTTCTTTCTTACGATCATAGTTAGTCCTACATCACTTATCTCATATTAGATCATTAATTCACCAATTGATGTCATCATAAAAATTTAAAATTCAACAATCTCTCTATTTTTTATGATGACAACCAATTGATGACAGAGTTAACCCTAACTCCCCCCTATATATATGTCATATTGAGATAAAGCAAACTTGAATTCAAAAGAAATCATGACCTTTGAATTCAAGTGAAATTATTTCAATCATAGTGATCAAACGTAATATATCAAAATTTCATACATTGTGCATCATCATGGATTAAAGTCATCAAAATATAACATGCATAATTTCATCATCTTATGCATGATAATAAATTACTTTGGGCATAACCTTCATGATACTAAAGCATTCATCATTTCTTGCATGATACAAAAATTAACATCATTTTGGGCATAACATTCATGATACAGAAGCACCATTTATCACTTTATGCATGATACCAAATTTAACATAACATATATGATATTAAAGTATTTTTTTAACCATTTATCATTTCATGCATAATACCACATTCAACATTGTTTTGGCATAATTTCAAAACACACTTCATTTCTCGCCCTTTGTCATCAACAAAAAGGACAATTATTCAACAATTTATGCAAGTATTTTACACTATTTAAGTAAGTTTTATACCAATTTATGCAAGCTAGCGAATTTATGAAATGAGAAGTTAAGTAATAACTTTGCAAGATGACTCAGTTTGCTTCTTGAAATGGGCAAACTAGCATTATTGCTTTAGATGTGCAAGTTTTTTTTCCTTTTGTCATAAAAATAAGAAGAAGCGGAAGAAGAAGAAGGGAGGAATTCATTCATAGGAAAAATCAAGTTATAAGAACCAAATCTATGAAAAGATTTGAACCAAATCAAATCCATGAAAAAAATAAGTTTCATTGAATCAAGCTTCTACTTTCACGTGGAGAAAGAATTCATCATAAAATATCAAAATGTGCATACTAGTAATTTATGAATCAAATCCTTATTCTTGTAAATAGAAGGAAGATTATCGTATAATAGAAATTGATTATCGCATGAACGATCAAGTATATCAAAAGTCTATAAAAATTCTTCTTTAGTGAATTGCAAGAAGAAGGAAGGAAGGAAACAATCTCGATTTAAAATGAAAACTCAAGTTACAAAAAACTAAGAAATCCGAAAAATGTGTAAAGGAATTCAGGCATTCAGAAGATTTAACATGCCTAATTATTTTCTAATAAAATTAAATTGTTCCTCATTTAAAGGTTTTATAAAAATATTAACTAATCAATATTTTATATCAATAAATTCTAAAGATATATTATTGTTATTAACATGATATTTAGTAAAATGATGCCTAATGTCAATATGTTTAGTTCTAGAGTGTCGAATGAGATTTTTTGTTAAATATATTGCACTAGTATTATCACATTTTATAGGTATATTTTTCAAGTGAATTCTATAATCTTCCAAAATATTTTTCATCCATATAACTTGTACACAATACACACCTACTGCTATATACTCAGATTCAATTATAGATAATGCAACCGAGGTTTGTTTCTTGAAAGACCAAGAGATAAGTGCATGACCTAAGAGTTGACATGTTTCGAATGTACTTTTTCTATATATTTGACAACCAACAAAATAATCATCAACATAAGTAAGTAACTCAAAGCTTTTGGATTTTGGATACCAATCCTAGATTAGGAGTTCCTTTTAGGTATCTAAAAATTCTTTTAACAGCTTTTAAGTTAGATTGCTTGGGATTAGATTGAAATCTATCACATAGTCTAACACTAAATATAATATTAGGTCTAGTTGTTGTGAGATATAATAAATTACCTATTATACTCCTATAAGTTTTTTGATCAAAACATTCTTCATTAATGTCTATATCTAATTTTGTAGAAGTGCTCATTGGTGTTTTAATAGTTTTGGCACTATCTATATTAAATCGTTTCAATAGATCTAAAGCATACTTAGTCTAACTAATAAAAATTACATCACTTAATTGTTTAATTTGCAATCCTATGAAAACAGTTAATTCGCCCTTAAGCTTATTTCAAACTCTTGACTCATACTTTTGGTAAACAATTTATACAAAGATTCATTTGAAGAACCGAAAATGATATCATCAACATAAATTTGGACAATGAGAAAATTATTTTCAAAATATTTAATAAACAATGTAGTATCGACCTTACTTTTCATAAAATTATTTTGAATTAGGAAAGAACTAAGCCTCTCATACTAAGCTCAAAGGCTTGTTTTAATCTGTAGAGAGCCTTAGATAACTTAAACACATGATTCGGAAAAATTACTTTTTCAAATCGAGGTGGTTGTTCAATATAAACTTTTTCGGAAAGAAAGCTATTAAGAAAAGCATGTTTAACATCTATTTGAAATAAATTATTATAACTAGTATAGGCAAGGAGAATCCTTATGGTTTCAAGTCTAACTACATGAGCGAAGGTTTCTTCATAATCGATACATTCTTTTTGATTGAAATCTTTGACCATTAGTCTAGCCTTATTTCTAACCATGATACAAAATTTAACTTGCTTATTTCTAAAGACCTATTTAGTACTAATTACCAAATAGTCACTAGGTCTAAGAATAAGCTTTCATACTTTATTTCTCTTAAATTGATTTAATTCCTCATGCATTGCAAAGACCCATGAATAATCTTTTAGGGCTTCATCAATGCATTTTGTTTCAATTTGTGACAAAAATGTCGCATTCACATAAATTTTTTTAAAAGAAGAACAAGTTCTAACACATTTTGATGTATCTCCAATGATTAGTCCTTAGGATGAGCATCTACATACTTTCAATCATTAGGTAAAGATTTTTTGGAAGAAGATGCATCCAAGTTGCTTGGGGGAGGAGATTTTTCATTCAAATTTAAGCCATCAAAATCAAAATCATCATCAAAATTATTTTTCTTAAATTCGGGAAGCTCATTAAAAAAAACATGAATGGATTAATCTATAACCAAACTTCTTTTTATTAAAGACACAAAAGGCTTTAGAAATAGAGGAATAACCAAGAAAAATACATTTATCGGATTTAGCATCAAATTCCTTTAAGACATCTTTTTCATTTAAAATAAAACATTTACAACTAGAAACTTTAACATATGAAATATTGGGTCTTCTATTGTTCCACAATTCATAGAGAGTTTTGGAAAGTAATGATCTTACGAGAACTCTGTTCATGACATAGCATGTCATGTTAACGACTTTGGCCCAAAATATTTTGGTAGACTATGATCGTTTAACATGGTTCTTGTCATTTCTTTTCTTGTAAGCTTCTATTTTTTCTTTTAACTACTCCATTTTGTTATGAATTTCTTGGAGTAGAGAAATTATAGTTGTACCCATTTAACTCAAATTTTTTTAAAAACATGGTTTTAAAATTCACTACCATGATTACTATGAATAGATAAAATCATAAAATCATTTTCATTTTGAACATGTTTATAAAATTTTGAGAAACATTTAAAATAATTATTTTTGTTAGCCAAGAAGTACGTCCAAGTGTATCTACTAAAATCATCAACAATTACAAAGACACATTTACTACCTCTTAGACTTATTGTATCAATTGGGTCCAAATAAATTCATATAGATCAATTGTAGTAGTCTAGAAGTGCTTATTGGATTCTTTGATTTGAAACTACTTTTTATTTGATTTCCTAGTTGGCATGCATAATAAACTTTGCCTTTGACAAATTTCATTTTAGACATACCTCTTACAAGATCTTTAGTTATAATTTATGAAATTGGTTTCATACTTGCATGACCTAATTTTCTATGCCAAAGACACGTATCATCATTTAAAACAAAAAAGTAAGTTTTATTACAAAACTCATCAAGATCAATTTTATCGACATTGTTGGTCCTTAAGGCAATCAAAAATCTATTTATGTGTGGTATTTCTATAATGCAAGCATTAGATTCAAACTTGATGTTGTAACATTTATCACATAATTAACTAATGATTAGGAACTTATGCTTTAAACTATCTATTAATGAAATATTTTCAATCAAAAAGATTGATTTGTTATCTATATTTTCTTTTCCAATAAATTTTCCTTTGTTGTTGTCTCCGAAGGTGACAAATCCTTCGTCTTGGCTAGTGAGCTTAAAGAAGTGTATTGGATCGTCGATCATGTGTCTTAAGCATCCACTATCAAGGTACCATATCTTGCTCCTAGCTTGTGATTATAGATATGATATATCTACAAGAAATGAGGTTTTTTTTTAGGTATTCATTTAGCCTTGTGTTCCTCATAAATAGATCTACATATCATTGAGTGATTTAGGGTTCCTTTAGGAACCCAAACTAATTTGTGTAAACTAAATCTTTTAAATGAACATTTGTAGGTAAAATGATCATATTTTATACAAAAAAATATATTTTTCTCTAGATGAGACATGTAATGTAGATCCTTTCATGAAGATAGTTGGCTTTTGTTGAGTATTACTCATAAAGCCAATTCCTTCCTTTCTATGAATATAACCCTTATTAACAAGGATCATGTTTAGATTTTTATTTCTTATTTTAAAATTTTTAACATTTCTTGTAGTAAAGCATTTTCTTTCTTAAGTGAATCTATCTCATCACACTTAGTGCAAGAAGCTAGCATACTATCATTGTGCTCATTTTTTAATTTATCAAATGTTGAAAAATCTTGGGGGCAACATTACATGCGTAGCGGAATAACAGAAAACAAAATCCTCTATTTCCGAAAGATTTGTTCGTCGTTATGCGAAGATTAGTGTGCAAAGATCCGCGAAACTTAAAACTGCATATAGAGTATATTGTGTTACATAGGGAGATCGTATATCCTTGAATCATTGCAGATCTCTAGGAAAGGGTGAAGGAGGTCAAGTGCCCTCCTCTCTAGCGGTGATCCACACAGTAGGCTGTGATAGTGCTCTTCAAAACTCCAAGCCTGCTTTGAGGTGGAGAAGGGAGGAGGAGAATATGAGAGGTAAGCAAAAGCTCTAGCCTATGAACCACTGAATCCCTAATATTTGTAGAGATCCCTTGTTAATTAGACCCTAATGGATCCTTCCCTATTGGATATTAGATCTTTATCCAACTACCCAAGCCTATTAGATTAATGACAGGTATGACTCACGGCCAGCTCGATATTGGGCCTAGAGGGTCACACACATATGGTAGGCATTGCAATGAGTAGAGGTTCGGATATGAGATATCCGACGGAGCCCTTGTCTTATTGGATGCAGATCCAATACCCACTAGGGAAAGGACCAATTAGGGTTTTGACACGGGATCTCTATAAATAGGAGGGATTCACAGCCTCATAAGCTAGAGTCTTTGCTTGCCCTTCCTATTCTCCTCTCCCTCTCCCCCTCAGAGTAGGCCTGGAGTTTTGAGGAGCGTCGTCGCAACCCTGCTGTGTGGATCACCGCTAGAGAGGAGGACGCTTGACCTCCTTCACCCTCTCCTAAGGATCTGCAAGGAAACAGGGATATACGATCTCCCTAGGTAACACAATCTTTATACGCAGTTTTGTGTTTTTTGCGGATTTTGCGCACCAATCTTCGCACGACGATGAACATCTTTTTGGGAATCGGGGATTTTTGTTTTCTTGTTCTTCCGCTGCGCATATGATGTCGCCCCCTATGATTTCCCAACAGTGGTATCAGAGCCAGGTTGTTCGTGCGAATGATTGGTTTTGAACTGCGTGTGTTGTGTTTAGGAAGAATATTGACGTCAAAATCATTGACGCAAAAGCAAGGAAGGGCAGCAACAGTTGCTGCCCTCGATCTGCATGCCTGCAGCCAGCCGCAACCGCAGCCAGGCAGCACAGCGCCGGCGCATGCGCAAGCGCTGTGCCTGCAGCAGCCGGCCGGCGGTCTGCTTGCAGCAGGCTTGCGGCCGGCGGGGCTGGCAGCCCGCTCGGTAGAAGCGCCTGCGGCCACTGAGCCCACGGGCAGAGGCGCCGCGGGGCAGCAGCGCGGGCTGAGGCACCGCAGGGCAGCGGCGCCTGTGGCCGCTGCTCCCACGGGCAAAAACCCCGCAGGGGCGGCCGCCAGCGAGACAGCACCACCTGCGGGCGCTAACTCGCGGGCAGAACCGCCCGCGGGGGCGCCCACCTGCAGCGGCAGCGACCCCAGCGGGCGTGCCACCTGCAGGCGAGGGCAGTGCCCTCGCCCTCGCCGCACAGGCCGCCGCCAGCAGGGTGGCGGCGGCGGCGGCGCAGCAGCAAGGGGGAGAAGGGCATTAGGGTTTTCTGGGCAAAAAGACAGTTTTGCCCCCTCGGAATTTGAGAAATTCCAGTTTCTGTATTTTGTCCAAATTACGAAAATACCCTTAGGAATTGAGAAATTCCCTATATATCCCTGATTTCAGAAAATATTAATTAATTAAAAGGTTTAGTTGATTATTATTTTTATTATTATCTAGTAGTCCTACATGATGATGATTATTTATACATGTGATGTATGATGAGTGGACGGATGATCATGGACCGTGTGATGTGTGTACTTGTGATTATTATTATTGAGGTCTGCGAACCTCCATTATATTTCTCGTTTATTGTCGGGCCTGCGTGCCTATGATTAAGTTGTAATCACATGAGGAGGCGCAGCGGGAGCGTGGATGCCATAGCGGGACCCACGAGACGGACGATCGTGATGCATGGAGATGCATCAAGATGTCGACGGAACCGACGAGGACGAGATGGACGATCACAAGGCATGGAGATGCACCGTTGCACACATAGATCTTGATGTGAGTGATTAGGCCTACTGGCTCGGGCCTAATCATATTAGGTTGTGGTCCATGATCATCTGGTGTGATTGCTTATACACATACTAGATATGTATATATATTTGCATGCGATGTAGATATATATTAAATATGTATATGTGTGACATGTCATATTAGGAGACCAAATCATAGAAACATCTCTCGATAAAATTAAGTCGGTAAACGTGAGGCAATTAGATTGACCCACGTGGCCTTCCATCGTTATGAGTAGGAACCGAATCCCGATGTAGGTTGAGTTGGTCGAGTCCCTCGAGACTCACCTATATCGCGATTCGCTATCTTGCTTACGACATAGAGATGTCACCGGTGACCTGAGGGCATGATATGCTTGGTCGAGTCCCTCGAGGGTATATCATCAAATCAGACTCATCTTGTAACGAAGGTGTTGACTTAACCGAGCATCATGGTTGGTCGAGTCCCTCGAGGCCATGGTGATTCGGAGGCCGAACAGGACGGGAATCACAAGGAGTTGTGATCGGCAAGAGTTGTCTACCTTTTAGGCTTAGTGTGATTGGTCGAGTCCCTCGAGGTTACACTAAGACGCTGATTGGATCCTGATCCCCACTAGAAGTCTGCCGGAGACTTCCGTTTCACGTGCTGAGGGTGTCGCGTGACTCATTAGTAAAATAGTGGGAGCATATTAAGATAGAAGTCCATATCTTGATAGTTTATTTCTTGCAAAATCTGCATGTTATTCATTTTTGTTGAATCTCGGATTTTGATGATGAAGTCAATTGTCATTTGTTATCTAATCTATGTGTTGAGATAAGTGTGCAGGATTAACTACGATGAGAGTAAGACAAGCAGCAGGAGTTGCGCCGGAGTCAAGATCATGATCACGTTGGGAGTTCGAGAGTTCGACGGAAGTTCGGACGGTCGTCGGAGGTTCAGAGAGAACAGATCCGAGAAGTCCAGAAGCTTGCCAAGCGAAGCTCGTCGGAACTCGCCAAGTGGATCGTCGCAAAGTCCAGGAGTATGCCGGATGTCCGCAGAAGGATCACCGAGGGTTATCGGTTGATCGACGGAAGTTGGCAGGAAACTCGCCGGAAGAAGCGATTGACGCATCGGAGCAAAGCTGCAGAAGTTGTCTTAGAATTAATCGTAGTTAGCATGATGATTAAGCATGAAAATGGGAGGTGATCCCATTAGCTTAATCTTGGGGCAATTGGGCCCCTGAAAAGATTCAAAGTGGGCCGAATGGAGTGAACCATTCGGACCCTGATTGCACCAGGAGGTGCAACCGCCCCAGCCAGGAGGTGCAACCGCCTGGGCTGTGGGGTTGGGAGGTGCAACCGCCCCAGCCAGGAGGTGCAACCGCCAGGGCTGCAAGGCTGGGAGGTGCAACCGCCCCAGCCAAGAGGTTGCACCGCTAGAGCTCAAGTTCCGAGCTCTGCCAGGCGATGCAACCACCGAGCTCAGTCTTCGAGCTCTGGCAGAGAGGTGCATCAGCCTGAGCCCAGTCTCGAGCTCTGCCAGGTGATGCATTCACCAAGCTCAGTCTTCGAGCTCTGGCAGAGAGGTGGATCAGCCTGAGCTCAGCTTGGAGCTCTGCCAAGTGATGCAACCACCGAGCTCTGTTTCGAGCTCTGCCAGGTGATGCAATCACCAAGCTCAGTCTTCGAGCTCTGCCAGGCGGTGCCACCTCTCCAGTCGAGAGGTGCAACCGCCTGATCCCAGAATTCTGGGATTTGATCGAT
Organism: Musa acuminata AAA Group; assembly: GCF_036884655.1. Classification (NCBI taxonomy): domain Eukaryota; kingdom Viridiplantae; phylum Streptophyta; class Magnoliopsida; order Zingiberales; family Musaceae; genus Musa; species Musa acuminata. Next base: position 12,737,742 of record NC_088345.1, read on the forward strand.
TTGATCGTTTTGAGCTCGAATTTTGAATTGGGTTGAGGCCTATAAATACCCCACCCATTCAGCACTGAAAAGATACAGACCTATACCGAAATCGTGATCTTTTCTGTGAATCTAAAGAGCTCAAAAGTGTTGTAAAGCCTTTAAGTCTCCTCCTTCTGTTCTTCAAGTTTTCAATTGTAAAGTGAGGAGAGAAAGGTCTGTAAAGGTTGTCTCCTAAGCCTGCCAAAAGGAGAGAAATTGTAAGAGGGAAGTTTGGCCTTCGCCCATTGAAGGAAGGCACCTAGTTGACGTCGGCAACCTCATCGGTGGAGGAAGCCAAAAGTGGAGTAGGTCAAGGCTGACCGAACCACTCTAAATCTCTGGTTTGCATTTACTTTCGAGCACTTTATCATTACTGCAAACCTCCCTCATCACTACTGCTCTCTGCGCTTTCACGAACAAGTTCTAAGTGCTGTTCTTCCAAATCTGCATTCAGACGTAAACTCATATTTTCATACATTACAGTTTACGTTTACGTTTGATTCTGCAGAACTGTTTTCCGTGCTTTTACGAACGAGCTTCCTTGCAGTTTACGCTTACATTTTAATCCTATTAATAACTGCAATCTGTCCTCTACGATTTTACGAACGAGTTTCAACATTTAGACGTAAAACTGCATTCAGACGTAAATCGGCTTTCTTCGCTCAATCATCAGATTTCAGTTTACGTTTACGTCTTGGTTTCAACTGCATACTGCCTTCTGCGAGTATACAAACGAGTTTCAAAGTTTAGACGTAAATCTGCGTCTAACTGCGTTTAGACGTAAATCTGCGTTTAGACGTAAAACTGCGTTTAGACGTAAAACTACGTTTAGACGTAAAACTGCGTTTAGACGTAAATCTGCGTTTAGACGTAAAACTACGTTTAGACGTAAAACTGCGTTTAGACGTAAATCTGCGTTTAGACGTAAATCTGCATTTAGACGTAAAACTACGTTTAGACGTAAAACTGCGTTTAGACGTAAATCTGCGTTTAGACGTAAATCTGCATTTAGACGTAAATCTGAGTTTAGACGCAAAACTGCGCTTAGACGCAAAACTGCGCTTAGACGCAATCTGCGCTTAGACGCAAAACTGCGCTTAGACGCAATCTGCGCTTAGACGCAAACTGCACTTAGATACAAACTGAGAATTTGCTTTTGCATCATAATAGTTTTTGAACAAACGCAGCTTTTGGTTTTTAATCGCTGTAAGATTTCCGCTGCACTAATTCACCCCCCCCTCTTAGTGCTCTCGATCCTAACAATTTTTGCTACATCTTTATTTTCAGAAAATGTCGCTTTCAAATCCCTTACGTGGCATACTTGATGTCAACCGCCTCACTGGTCCAAATTATACGGATTGGCTCCGTAACTTGAGAATTGTTCTCACAGCGGAGAAAATCGTGTACGTCCTTGATACAGTGATGCCTACGCCCGAAGAAGGGGCAAGCGAGGATGAGATCGCTCGCTACGTGAAGTACATTGATGACTCCACTCTTGCTCAGTGCTATATGTTGGGCTCTATGACTCCAGAGTTACAGAGACAACATGAAAAGATGGATGTCAGATCCATTCTCCTACATGTCCGTAAATTGTTTGAGGAACAGGGAAGGACTCAACGATATGAGATATCCAAGAGCCTTTTCCGCGCTAGGATGACTGAGGGGACACCGGTTCAGAACCATGTCCTAAAGATGATTGAGTGGATAGAGAAACTCACAGGTCTAGGAATGGTCCTAGAGGATAACTTGTGTGTGGACATTGTGCTTCAGTCCCTACCAGATTCCTTTTCACAGTTCATAATGAACTTTAATATGAACAAGCTTGAGGTGACTCTCCCAGAGCTCCTCAATATGTTGAGGAAGGCAGAGAGTACTATTAAGAAAGAGAAGCCAGTTCTCTACACTGGTGAGACCAGAAAGAAAAGGAAAGCAGAAAGGTCCCTTAAGAAGGGAAAGGGCAAGGGCAAACAAGGTAAAGCAAAGGTTGCTAAGAAAGACCCAACAAAGGACAAAGGCCAGTGCTTCCACTGTGGTAAAGATGGGCACTGGAAGAGAAACTGCAAAGAGTACCTTGCAGAAAGGGCGAAACAAAAGCTTGATGAAGCTTCAGGTACATTCATGATCAGTCTCCATTTGTCAGACTCTTATGATAACACATGGGTATTAGATACCGGTAGTGCTTATCATATATGTAATTCGTTGCAGGTTCTGGCAAGGCCTAGGAGACTAGAGAGAGGCGAGATGGACCTCAAGATGGGTAATGGAGCAAAAGTTGCTGTATTAGCTGTTGGCGAGGTCGCCCTACATCTGCCTAGTGGAGCTTTTATTGCATTAGATGCATGTTATTTTGTTCCTTCTATTATCAAAAACATTATCTCCATTTCATGTTTAACAGTTAGTGGATATAAATTTGTTTTTGAGAACAATGGTTGTTCGATATTATTAGATGATAAGATCATCACGAAAGGAACATTGCATAATGGTTTATTTATGTTAGACACCACTCCACATATCATGAATATAAATGTGTCCAAAAGGAAACGAGATGAGTTGAACAGTGCATACCTGTGGCATTGTAGGCTAGGTCACATCCATGAAAGAAGGATTCAAAAGTTGCTAAATGATGGATATCTAGATCCATTCGACTATGTGTCATATGCAACTTGTGAGCCTTGCATTCGTGGAAAACTGACCAACTCTCCATTTAGTGGAACTGGAGAGAGAGCCACTGAGTTGTTGGAACTCATACATAGTGATGTATGTGGACCCATGTCAACTCATGCCATTGGAGGTTACTCCTACTTCATTACATTTACTGATGATTTCTCAAGGTATGGATATGTGTACTTAATGAAGTACAAGTCCGAGGCCTTTGAGAAATTCAGAGAGTATAAGAATGAGGTGGAGAACCAGATTGGAAAGAGTATCAAAACTCTTCGATCAGATCGAGGAGGTGAGTACTTAAGTACAGAGTTTACTCACTTCCTCAAGGACCATGGGATATTATCCCAATGGACACCTCCTTATACACCTCAGCTCAATGGTGTCTCTGAAAGGAGAAATCGTACATTATTAGATATGGTACGGTCCATGATGAGTTTCGCTGACCTACCCATCTCATTCTGGGGATATGCCCTAGAAACCGCAGCTTACCTTCTGAACAGAGTTCCAACTAAGTCGGTGGTGTCTACACCATATGAGATATGGAAAGGGAAGAAGCCTGATCTTAAAGTAGTTAAGATTTGGGGCTGCTCTGCCCATGTTAAAAGACACAACCCCGATAAGTTAGAATCAAGGACAGGGCGATGTAAATTTGTGGGATACCCCAAGGAAACTTGTGGGTATTATTTCTATCATCTCGAGGACCAAAAGGTCTTTGTAGCTAAGAGAGCAGTGTTCCTTGAGAAGGAACACATTCTTGACGGAGACAGTGGGAGAATGATAGAATTGAGCGAGGTTGGAGAACCAAGCTCAAGCACCACTCTACAGCCCGAGTCTGTTCAGGTATCTAATACACAAGTTTCAACTTTACGCAGGTCTGATAGAGTATCCCATCCTCCTGAGAGATATGTGGGACATATTAGAGCAGAGGATGTAGAGGATATTGATCCTCAGACCTACGAGGAGGCTATTATGAGTATAGACTCTGGGAAGTGGAAAGAAGCCATGAATTCTGAGATGGATTCTATGTACTCCAATAAGGTTTGGAACCTAGTTGATGCACCCGAAGGTATTGTACCCATCGGTTGCAAGTGGATCTTTAAGAAAAAGATCGGAGTAGATGGAAAGGTAGAGACCTATAAAGCAAGGCTAGTGGCTAAGGGGTATCGTCAAAGGCAAGGTGTTGACTACGACGAAACTTTCTCACCCGTAGCAATGCTAAAATCCATCAGAATTCTATTGGCTATTGCAGCACACTATGATTATGAGATCTGGCAGATGGATGTGAAAACCGCATTCCTCAACGGGAACCTGGAGGAGGAGGTGTATATGATGCAACCTGAGGGATTCGTGTCCAAGAACTGCCCAGATAAGGTGTGTAGGTTGCTTAGATCCATTTATGGACTAAAGCAAGCTTCCCGAAGTTGGAACATAAGATTTGATGAGGCAATCAGATCTTATGACTTCGTTAAGAACGAAGATGAGCCTTGTGTATACAGAAAGGTAAGTGGGAGCGCTATCACCTTTTTGGTGTTATATGTGGATGACATTCTCATCATTGGGAATGACGTAGGAATGCTATCCACAGTAAAGACTTGGTTATCTAGACACTTCTCCATAAAGGACTTAGGGGAAGCATCCTAAATCTTGGGGATTAGAATCTATAGAGATAGATCCAAGAGGATGCTTGGCTTGTCCCAGTCCAGGTACATAGAAACCATTGTCAAAAGGTTTGGCATGGAAAATTCCAAAGGGCAAACATGAATATGATACCTTATGCCTCAGCAATAGGGTCTATCATGTATGTCATGCTATGTACTAGGCCTGATATAGCGCATGCTCTGAGTGTCACGAGCAGGTATCAGGCGGATCCAGGCTTGGAGCACTGGAAAGCAGTAAAGTGTATCCTTAAGTACTTGAGAAGGACTAAGGATCTTTTACTAGTATATGGAGGTAATAGCCTTAAGGTTGAAGGCTTCACTGACTCAAGTTTTCAGTCTGATGTCGATGATAGCAAGTCGAATTCAGGGTATGTGTACACCTTGAATGGAGGAGCAGTGTGCTGGAAGAGTTCCAAGCAAGATACTACTGCTGACTCAACCATAGAGGCGGAGTACATTGCTGCATTAGATGCAGCAAAGGAGGGAGTCTGGGTGAAGAAGTTCATCACAGATTTGGGAGTCGATACAGATAGCGACAAGTCGACTTCCTTATATTGCGACAACTATGGGGTGATTACTCAAATAAGGGAACCCGGGTCTTATCAGAAGTGTTCTGAGGAGGTTCCAGCTTATAAGAGAGATCGTAACCCGAGGAGATGTAGCAGTGGAAAGAGTTCCATCCGAAGATAACATTGCAGATCCACTGACAAAGCCGTTGTCTCATTTTGTCTTTGAGCGTCACAGGGGTCTGATGGGGATCAGACACATAGGTGATTGGCTTTAGGTCAAGTGGGAGATTGCTAGTCATAAGTGCCCAGCAAGCCAATCACGTGAGTGATGGCACGTGTGACTTGATACAGAATCTTTTTGCTTATTATATTTTGGCGTATATCACTTTATAACTATTGCATAAATGCATATATATTGTGATGTCCTTGGATTTGTGCAATGGGAATCGGATCGTGATGAGATCACGATAATGAGATCGATTCACCTTTAAACACATATCCTAAATAATCCCGGTCATAGGTTACTCGAGAGGGACATCGTGATAACCGGATAGACTGGTGTGCTGTATACCCGTCCATATGATGGATGCAGCTGGTCTCATAGCTGCTCGTGTAGGGACACTAGGGATGCAGTACAGGTGCTCATTGGAGAATGAGTTCACTGATTGATCCGCTTACGGAATGCTGGATGGTTGATGATGCCTTATTGTCAGACAACGATTCCGTAGTCCTAGTGGTGTATCTGGTTCTTAGACTTGAGACACCAAGGATGTCCTGTATGAGTGCTCCACTCTTTGATACCAGACTTATAGGTTTGGCTGTTCCCAGATCTAGTACAGCTGGTCATTGGGAGTGGTAGTCGACCTTACGAGGGCTATTGAGTGTCGATAGAGGATCATCCACTCTCGGTATCATGAGAGGAATATCCCATGAGTTCTTGCTCAGACAAATCCCTGGCCAGGGTCATTCGGGTTGAGAGAGAAAGAGTTCTCCGGGAGAATCCGATTAGAGCGAGACTCGAGTAGAAACCGTATGGGTCTGACAGCACCATGCTCGATATACGGTCTCTGGGATATTAGATGGATGAGGGACTATAGGTACATGGTAACTGAGGACAGACAGGTCCAATGGATTGGATTCCCCTGTATCGTCTGGGGACTACGGCGTAGTGGCCTAGTACTTCCGTAGTCGATGAGTCGAGTGAATTATTACAGAGATAATAATTCACTGAGTTAGAAGGAGTTCTGACAGGTATGACTCACGGCCAGCTCGATATTGAGCCTAGAGGGTCACACACATATGGTAGGCATTGCGATGAGTAGAGGTTCGGATATGAGATATCCGACGGAGCCCTTGTCTTATTGGATGCAGATCCAATACCCACTAGGGAAAGGACCCATTAGGGTTTTGACACGGGATCTCTATAAATAGGAGGGATTCACAGCCTCATAGGCTAGAGTCTTTGCTTGCCCTTCCTATTCTCCTCTCCCTCTCCCCCTCAGAGTAGGCCTGGAGTTTTGAGGAGCGTCGTCGCAACCCTGCTGTGTAGATCACTGCTAGAGAGGAGGACGCTTGACCTCCTTCACCCTCTCCTAAGGATCTGCAAGGAAACAGGGATATACGATCTCCCTAGGTAACATAATCTTTATACGCAGTTTTGTGTTTTTTGCGGATTTTGCGCACCAATCTTCGCACGACGATGAACATCTTTTTGGGAATCGGGGATTTTTGTTTTCTTGTTCTTCCGCTGCGCATATGATGTCGCCCCCTATGATTTCCCAACAAATTAGACCCTAATGGATCCTTCCCTATTGGATATTAGATCTTTATCCAACTACCCAAGCCTATTAGATTAATGGATCTCTATCCAATAATCTCTTATGAGCTTTTATTGGATCTCGTCCATGGGATCCAATAATTCAGAGGCTTATTGGATATCAAATAAGCTGGGGGGTCCGACGGATATCTCATATCTAAACCTCTACCCATCACAATGTCTACCATATGTATGTAACCCTCTAGGCCCAATATCGAGCTGGTCGTGAGTCATATATGTCAGAACTCCTTTTGGCTCAGTGAATTATTATGGAGATAATAATTCACTCGACTCATCGACTTGGGACATACTAGGCCAATATGCCATAGTCCCCAGATGATATAGGGAAATCCAATCCATTGAACTTATCTGTCCTTAGTTACCATGTACCTATAGTCCCACATCCATCTAATATCCCAGAGACCATATACCAGGCATGGTGTTGTCAAACCCATACGATTTCTTCTCGAGTCTTGCTCTAATTGTATTCTCTTAGCGAATTATTTCTCTCTCAATCCGAATGACCATGGCTAGGGATTTGTCTGAGCAAGAACATATGAGATATTCCTCTCATGACATCGAGAGTGGATGATCCTTAATCGACACTCAATAGCCTTGGTAAAGTTGACTACCACTCCCGATGACCGGTTGTACTAGATCTGGAACATCCAAACCTATAAGTCTGGTATCAAAGAATGAAGCACTCATATATGAAATCCTTGGTGTCTCAAGTCTAAGGACCAAATACACCACTGGGACTACGGAATCCCTGTCTGACAATAAGGTATCATCAACCATCCAACATTCCATAAGTGGATCAATCAGTGAACTCATTCTCCAATGAGTACCTGTACTGTATCCCTAGTGTCCCTACACGAGCAGCTATGAGACCAACTGCATCTATTATATGGACGAGTATATAGCACACTAGTCTGTCTGGTTATCTCGATGTCCCTCTCGAGTAACCTATGACCTGGATTATTTAGGATCTATGTTTAAAGGCGAATCGGTCTCATTATTGTAATCTTATCACGATCCGATTCTCATTGCACAGATCCAAGGACATCGTAATATATACATGTATATATGCAATAGTAAATATAAAATGATAAATGCTAAAATGTAATAAGCAAAACGACTGCGTGTCAAGTCACACATGCTATCACTCACGTGATTGGCTTGTTAGGCACCTATGACTAGCAATCTCCCATTTGACCTAAAGCAAATTACCTATGTGTTTAATCCATGTCAGACCCTTGTAACGCTCAAAGACAATTTGAGACAATGGCTTTGTTAGTGGATCTGCAATGTTTTATTCGGATGTAACTCTTTCCACTACTACATCTCCTCGGGTCACGATCTCTTTGATCAGGTGGAACCTCCTCAGAATATGCTTAGATTTCTGATAAGACCTGGGTTCCTTCGCTTGAGCAATCGCCCCGTTGTTATCGTAATATAAGGAAATCGGCTCCTCACTACCCGGCACGACTCCCAGATCTGTGATGAACTTCTTCATCCAAACTATCTCTTTTGCTGCCTCTACTACAGTAATGTACTCTGCCTCTGTGGTTTAGTCAGCAGTAGTATCTTGCTTAGAACTCTTCTAGTATACCGCTCCTCCATTTAAGGTGTACACATATCCTGAATTTGACTTGCTATCATTGACATTAGATTGAAAACTTGAGTCTGTGTAGCCTTCAACCCTGAGGCTACTACCTCCATATACTAGTAAAAGATCCTTAGTCCTTCTCAACTACTTAAGAATATACTTTATTACTTTCCAGTGCTCCAAGCTTGGATCCGCCTGATACTTGCTCGTGACACTCAGAGTATGCGTTATATCAGGCCTGGTATATAGCATGACATATATAATAGGGCCTATCATTGAGGCATAGGGTATCATATCCATGTTCGTCTTTTCTTTAGGAGTCTTTGGGGATATACTCTTAGAAAGTGATATCTCATGTCTCATCGGTATGATACATCTCTAGGAATTTTTCATGTCAAACCTTTTGACAATAGTGTCTATGTACCTAGATTGGGACAAGCTAAGCATCCTCTTGGATCTATCTCTATAGATCTGAATTCCTAACATATAGGATGCTTCCCCTAAGTCCTTCATGGAGAAGTATCTAGATAACCAAGTCTTTACTGTAGATAGCATTCCTACATCATTCCCAATGATCAAGATATCAGTCACATATAACACCAAAAAGGTGATAGCTCTCCCACTTACTTTCCTGTACACACAAGGCTCATCTTCGTTTTTAACGAAGTCATAAGATCTGATTACCTCATCAAATCTTATGTTCCAACTTCGGAAAGCTTGCTTTAGTTCATAAATGGATCTAAGCAACCTGCACACCTTATCTAGGCAGTCCTTGTACATGAATCCCTCGGGTTGTATCATATACACCTCCTCCTCGAGGTTCCCATTGAGGAATGCAGTTTTCACATCCATCTGCCAGATCTTATAATTATATTGTGCTGCAATAACCAATAGAATTTAGATAGATTTTAGCATTGCTATGGGTGAGAAGGTTTCGTCATAGTCAACACCTTGCCTTTGACGATACCCCTTAGCCACTAGCCTTGCTTTATTGGTCTCTACCTTTCTATCTACTCTGATTTTTTTCTTAAAGATCCACTTGCAACCGATAGATACAATACCCTCAAGCATATCAACTAGGTTCCAAACATTGTTGGAGTACATGAAATCCATCTCAGAATTCATGGCTTCTTGCCACTTCCCGGAGTCTATACTTATAATAGCCTCATCATAAGTCTGAGGATCAATATTCTCAACATCCTCTCCGCTAATATATCCCACATATCTCTCAGGAGGATGAGATACTCTACCGGACCTATGTAAAGTTACTTGTGTATTAGGTACCTGAACAGACTCGGGCTGTAGGGTGGTGCTTGAGCTAGGTTCTCCAACCTTGCTTAACTCTATCATGCTCCCACTGTCTCTACCAAGAATGTGTTCCTTCTCAAGGAATATCGCTCTCTTAGCTATAAAAACCTTTTAGTCCTCGAGATGATAGAAATAATACCCACAAGTTTCTTTGGAGTATCTCACAAACTTGCACCATTTCGTCCTTGATTCCAACTTATCGGGGTTGTGTCTTTTAACGTGGGCAGGGCAACCCCAAATCTTAACAACCTTAAGATCGGACTTCTTCCCTTTCTATATCTCATATGGTGTAGACACTATCTATTTTGTTGGAACTCTATTCAGAAGGTAAGCTGCGGTCTCTAAGACATATCCCTAGAATGAGATGGATAGGTTAGCGAAACTCATCATGGACCGTACCATACCTAACAGCATATGATTTCTCCTTTCAAACATATCATTGAATTGAGATGTACAAGGAGGTGTCCATTGGGATAAAATCTCATGGTCCTTGAGGAACTGGGTAAACTCTATACTTAAGTACTCACCTTCTCGATCTGATCGAATAGGCTTGATACTCTTTCCAGTCTGTTCTCCACTTCATTCTTATACTCTTTGAATTTATTAAAGGCCTCAGACTTGTACTTCATTAAGTACACATATCTATACATTGAGAAATCATCAGTGAAGGTAATGAAGTAGGAGTAACCATCAATGACATGAGTTGACATGGGTCCACATACATCACTATGTATGAGATCCAGTAACTCAATGGCTTTCTTTTTAGTTCCACTAAATGAAAAGTTAGTCATTTTTCCATGAAAGCAAGGCTCGCAAGTTGTATATGACTCATAGTCGTATGGATCATATATCCATCCTTTAGTAATTTTTGAATCATTCCCTCATAGATGTGACCTAGCTTACAATGCTACAAGTATGCACTGTTCACCTCATCTCGTCTTCTCTTAGACACACTTACATTCATAATATGTGGAGCAGTGTCTAGCATAAACAAACTATTATGCAATATTCCTCTCATGAATCTCCAAGGCTTTGCTAGAATCTACAACAAATTACAGATGTGATAAGCAACACCGATATCCAATACTAATGCACTATTACAAAAATCTGACAACTGGAGATTGATCATGAATGTACCTGAATCTTCTCTAAGCTTATGTTTCTCCTTCTTTGCAAGGTATTCTTTGCAGTTCCTCTTTCGGTGCCCATCTTTGCCATAGTGGAAGCACTAGCCTTTGTCCTTTACCGGACTTTCTTAGTAATCTTTGCTTTACCTAGTCGGCCCTTGCCCTTGACCTTCATAAGGGACTTTTATGCTTTCCTTTTCTTTTTGGTCTCACCAGTGTAGAGAACTAGTTTCTCATTTTTTATAGTGCTCTCTTCCTCCCTCAACATATCAAGGAGCTTCGGGAGAGTCACATTAAGCTTGTTCATATTAAAATTTATTATGAACTGTGAAAAGAAATCTAGTAGGGACTGAAGCACAATGTCTGCACATAAGTTATCCTCTAGGATCATTCCTAGACCTATGAGTTTTTCTATCCACTCAATCATTTTTAGGACATGGTTCTGAACCGGTGTCCCCTTGGTTATCGTAGCGTGGAAGAGGCTCTTGGATATCTCATATCGCTGAGTCCTTCCCTATTCCTCAAATAGTTTATGGACATGTAGGAGAATGGATCTGGCATCCATCTTTTCATGTTGTCTCTGTAACTTAGGAGTCATAGAGCCCAACATGTAACACTAAGTAAGAGTGGAGTCATCAATATACTTCATATAGCGAGCAATCTTATGCTTGCTTATCCCTTCCATAAGTGTAGGCATCACTATATCAATGACGTACTCTATTTTCTCCGTCGTGAGAATAATTCTTAAGTTGTGGAGCCAATTCGTATAATTTGGATCAGTGAAGCGGTTGACATCAAGTATGCAATGTAAGGGATTTGAAAGCGATAATTTTTTTTAAAAATAAAGATACAGTAGAAATAAATAACATGCAGATTTTATAAAAATAAACAATCAAGATTTTGACTTCTATCTTAATATGCTCCCACTATTTTACTAGAGAGTCATACGACGCCCTCAGCACGTGAAACGAAAGTCTCCAGCAGATTTCTAGTGGGGATCAGGATCTAATCAGCGTCTTAGTATAACCTCGAGGGACTCGACCAATCACACTAAGCTCAATAGGTAGGCAACTCTTGCCAATCACCTCCTTGTGATTCTCATCCTGTTTGGCCTCTGAATCACCATGGTCTCGAGGGACTCGACCAACCATGATATTCGGTTAAGTCAACACTATCGTTACAAGATGAGTCTGAATTGATGATATACCCTCGAGGGACTCGACTAAGCTTACTATGTCCTTAGGTCATTGGTGACATCTCTATGTCGTAGGCAAGATAGTGAATCGCGATGTATGTGAGCCTCGAGAGACTCGACCAACTCAACCTTCACCGGGAATCGGTCCCTACCTATAACAATGGAAGGCCACGTAGCTCAATCTAATTGCCTCATGTTTACCAACTTAATATTATCGAGAGAGGGGTTTCTATGATTTGGTCTCCTAATATGACATGTCACACATATACATATTTAATATATATCTACATCGTACGCAAATATATATATACATATCTAGTAGGTGTATAAGCAATCACACCATATAAACATGGACCACAGCCTAATGTGATCAGGCCTGAGCCAGTGGACCTAATCACTTACATCAAGATCTATGTGGGCAGCGGTGCATCTCCATGCCTTGTGATCATCCATCTCGCCCTCCTCTGAGGGGTATTTTTATAATTTAGATAAAAAGATAGAATCTAGAATTTTTGAAATTCTAAGGGGGTAAAACTATCTTTTGCCCAAGAATGCCCTAATTAATTTCTCCCTTGCTATTGTAGCTGCCGCCGCCACCCTACCGGCGGCGGGGGGCGGGGGTGCTGCCCTGGCCTACGGGTGACTCGCTTACGGGCGACACCGCCCTGGCAGGCGGGCGCCCCTGCTGGCACCGCCACCTCCACGGGCGGTTCTGCCCACGGGGCAATGCCCGCAAGCGGTACTGCCACGCCGAGTGACTGCCCCTAGGGGGATTTTGCCCGCGAGAGCAGCGGCCGTAAGCGTCGTTGCCCTATAGTGCCTCAGCCCGCAGGCGCAAGCGCCTCGCCTTGTAACGCCTCTGCCCGCGGGCGCAGGCGCCGCCCTTGCATGCGGGCATCGTGCCTGTGCGCAGGTGGCCACCGTGCCTACGGCCCTACCTACGGGCACGGCTGCAGGGGGCCTGCCTGCACGTAGATGGTAGCACTGCCATCTGCGACGGCAGCAAGGGCAGCAACAATTGCTGCCCTTTCTCGCTTTTGATGCCAAAAGTTTTTCCAAAGCACAACACACGTAGTTCAAAATCAATCTATCGCACGAACAACCTAGCTCTGATACCACTGTTGAAAAATCTTGAGGGCGACATTATATGCGCAGCAAAAGAATAAAAAATAAAATCTCTAATTTTCCAAAGATTTGTTCGTCATTGTGTGAAGATTAGTGCGCAAAGATCCACAAAACTTAAAACTGCGTATAGAGTAGATTGTGTTGCCTAAGGAGATCGTATATCTCTGAATCATTGCAGATCTCTAAGAGAGAGTGAAGGAAGTCAAGTGCCCTCCTCTCTAGCGGTGATCCACACAGCAGGGCTGTGACGACGCTCCTCAAAATATTAGGCCTGCTCTGAGGTAGAGAAGGGGGGAGGAGAATAGGAGAGGCAAGTAAAGGCTTTAGCCTATGAACCACTGAATCCCTCCTATTTATAGAGGTCCCCTATCAACTTAACCCTAATGGATCCTCCCTTATTGGGCATTGGATCTTCATCCAATTATCCAAGCCTCTTAGATTAATGGATCTCTATCCAATACATGAGCTTTTATTGGATCTCGTCCATGAGATCCAATAATTCATGGGCTTATTGGATATCTAATAAGATATGGGGTCTGACGGATATCTCATATCCAAACCTCTACTTATCTCAACACCTACAATATGTGAATGACCCTCTAGGCCTAATATTGAGCTAGTCATAAATCATACCTATCAGAACTCCTTCTGGCTCAGTAAATTATTATCTCCATAATAATTCACTCGACTCATCGACTACGGGCATACTAGGCCACTACGCCATAGTCCTTAGACGATATAGGGGAATCCAATCCATTATACCTGTCTATCCTCAGTTATCATGTACCTATTGTTGGGAAATCTTAGGGGCGACATCACATGCGCAGCGGAAGAACAAGAAAACAAAATCCCCGATTCCCAAAAAGATGTTCGTCGTCGTGCGAAGATTGGTGCGCAAAATCCGCGAAACTCAAAACTGCGTATAGAGTAGGTTGTGTTACCTAGGGAGATCGTATATCCCTGTTTCCTTGCAGATCCTTAGGAGAGGGTGAAGGAGGTCAAGCGTCCTCCTCTCTAGCGGTGATCCACACAGCATGGTTGCGACGACACTCCTCAAAACTCCAGGCCTGCTCTGAGGTGGAGAGGAAGAGGAGAATAGGAAAGGCAAGCAAAGGCTCTAGCCTATGAGGCTCTGAATCCCTCCTATTTATAGAGATCCCCTGTCAAACCCTAATGGGTCCTCCCCTAGTGGGTATTGGATCTGCATCCAATAAGACAAGGGCTCCGTCGGATATCTCATATCTGAACCTCTACTCATCGCAATGCCTATCATATGTGTGTGACCCTCTATGCCCAATATCGAGCTGGCCGTGAGTCATACCTGTCATAACTCCTTCTAACTCAGTGAATTATTATCTCTGTAGTAATTCACTTGACTCATCAACTACGGAAGTACTAGGCCACTACGCTTTAGTCCCTAGACGATACAGGGGAATCCAATCCATTGGACTTGTCTGTCCTCAGTTACCGTGTACCTATAGTCCCTCATCCATCTAATATCCCAGAGACCATATATCGAGCATGGTGATGTCAGACCCATACGGTTTCTACTCGAGTCTCGCTCTAATCGGATTCTCCCGGAGAACACTTTCTCTCTCAACCCGAATGACCCTGGCCAGGGATTTGTCTGAGCAAGAACACATAGGATATTCCTCTCATGACGCCGAGAGTGGATGATCCTCTATCGACACTCAATAGCCCTCGTAAGGTCGACTACCACTCCCAATGACCAGCTATACTAGATCTGGGATAGCTAAACCTATAAGTTTGGTATCAAAGAGCGGAGCACTCATACAGGACATCCTTGGTGTCTCAAGTCTAAGGACCATATATACCACTAGGACTACGGAATCGCTGTCTGACAATAAGACATCATCAACCATCCAGCATTCCGTAAGCGGATCAATCAGTGAACTCATTCTCCAATGAGCACCTGTACTGTATCCCTAGTGTCCCTACACGAGCAGCTATGAGACCAGCTGCATCCATCATATGGACGGGTATACAGCACACCAGTCTGTCCGGTTATCACGATGTCCCTCTCGAGTAACCTATGACCGGGATTATTTAGGATATGTGTTTAAAGGTGAATCGATCTCATTATCGTGATCTCATCACGATCCGATTCCCATTGCACAAATCCAAGGACATCATAATATATATATGCACATATGCAATAGTTATAAAGTGATATACGCCAAAATATAATAAGCAAAAAGATTATGTATCAAGTCACACGTGCCATCACTCACGCGATTGGCTTGCTGGACACTTATGACTAGCACCTATAGTCTCGCATCCATCTAATATCTCAGAGATCGTATACCGGGCATGGTACTATCAAACCCATATGGTTTCTTCTCGAGTCTTACTTTAATCGGATTCTCCTGGAGAACTCTTTCTCTCTCAATCCGAATAACCATGGCTAGGAATTTGTCTGAGCAAGAACATATGAGATATTCCTATAATGACACCGAGAGTGGATGATCCTCTATCGACACTCAATAGCCCTCATAAGGTTGACTACCACTCTCGATGATCGGTTGTCCTAAATTTGAGACATCCAAACTTATAAGTCCGGTATCAAAGAATGAAGCACTCATACAAGATATCCTTGGTGTCTCAAGTCTAAGAACCAAATACACCATTGGGACTACGGAATCACTGTCTGACAATAAGGTATCATAAGTCATCCAGCATTCCGTAAGCGGATCAATCAGTGAACTTATTCTCCAATGAGCACCTGTACTATATCCCTAGTGTCCCTACACGAGCAACTATGAGACTAGATGCATCCATTATATGGACAGGTATATAGCACACCAGTCTGTCTGGTTATCTCGATGTCCCTCTCGAGTAACCTATGACTGAGACTATTTAGGATTTGTGTTTAAAGGCGAATCAGTCTCATTATCGTGATCTCATCACGATCCAATTCTCATTGCACAGATCCAAGGACATCACAATATATACATGCATATATGCAATAGTCAATATAAAGTGATAAATGTTAGGAACGAGTCGGCACTAGGAGGGGGGGTGAATTAGTGCAGCGGTAAAAATCACGTTGGTTCTGAAAATCTCTTCGCTTCGTATGATACAAATTAATTTCGGAAACTTGAAAGCGTATACGAGAATAGGCATAGTAAAAGCACAGTAAGAAGGTAAGGAGGTTTGTAGTAAGATAAATTGCACAAAAGAAAAGGTAAATCAGATTTTTATAGTGGTTTGGTCATCGTGACCTACATCCCATCCGTCGATTCCTCTTTCGTCGAGACCACCAGTGTCCACTATCGATCTTCCTTTAATAGGCAAAGATTAACCTCCTTCTTACACTCCTCTTCTCCTTTTCACAGGTTTAGGAGACAATCTTTATAAGCACACACTCCTCACTAAATAGAATTCTAAGTTTAAGCTAGAGGAGGGGATTTCTAAAGAGATTTCTACAGCATTTTATCACTTTTAAACTCTCTGTGTTTGTGTTGTTTAACCAGAGATAAGAGAGGTATTTAGGCTTCAAGTTGATTCAAACTTAGAGCATCAAAACATCTCATCTCGGGTTTCTTGGGTACGGGCGGTACCACCACCTGACAGAGACAGTACCACCGCCTGGCACCCTGCCACTGGGCAGTACCACCTCCTGCAGCCTCTCGGAGGCTGTGTCTAGGCGATACGGAGACTGTGCCATGACAATGTCACCTCTTGGGGCACTGTTTGGGCCTTTTCATTGGGCCCAACACAGTTCTTATATGGGCCCAACTAGCCCCTAATTGAGTTGGCCCAATTCCAATCCCAATTATATACTAACTATGAATTCTAAGACATTTCCTAAGCTAAATAAGTCCGTAAGTCTAGTTTCTTCCGGCGATCTTTCGGCGAACCTCCGAGAATCTCTCGGTAATGTTTCAGTGAACTCCCGACAAGCTCCTGGACTTCACGACGATCTTCTTGGCAAGTTCCGACAAGCTTCTTTAGCAAGCTCCTAGACTTGGTTGGTTCTGGCAGAACTTCCGACGAACGTCCGGACTCCCAACGAAATCGCGTTCTTGACTCCAAGACTTCATTTTGCTTTATGCCTTGCTTTCGTAGTTAATCCTGCACATATAAAGATACACTTCGATCTAGACAATTATTACTAAGTATAAATTATGTCATCCAACATGTCATTGGTCCATCGATGCTTCATCTGATTCTTTGGCGCATCGTCCTCTCTTACGGCCTATTACCCAATCAGCCAGTTGACCTCCGCAACTCCGATATCCTTGGCGCAATATTCGCTCTTCTTAGCCTGATGCTCGAATCCATGGCTGGAAGCCTTTTGTCAATACGTCGATCGATCCTCCGGCCCGACGTCTAATCTTCTGACATGTTTTCCTCCGGCCCAATATGATTCTTCCTACTTTAATTGTCTCTCCCTGATCGAAGCATTATGCGTCACTCAAAACGCAGATCAAATCATAAACACTTATTAATTGGTTTCATCATCAAAATCCGAGATTCAACAATAAATGCCAAAATATAATAAGCAAAATGACTATGTGTCAAGTCACACATGCCATAACTCATGTGATTGGCTTGCTGGGCACCTATGATTAGCATAAAATTCACTAATAAGAGAAGCATGCTCCTTTTTTAATAATTTATATTTTTTATCAACTAATTTACATTCATCAAATAAATCATGAAAAACACTTAATAATTCATCAAAAGATAAATGAGCTTCGATTGAGTCACTTACCTCATCACTAAATGCCATTAATACGTAGTTTGCAACTTATTCTTTGTTGGTTTACTCCTCATCTTCGGATGCACTTGAATCATCTCCAGTTACCTTAAGTGCCTTCTTTTTCTTTGATAGCTTCTTCTTCTCTTGGGGACATTCATTTTTGAAGTGCCTTGGCTTCTTGCATTCGTAGCATATGATTGTGTCATTTTTTAGTTCATTTTTGTTCTTAGTATTTTGTTTTACAAAATTTGTTTTGTTTCTTCTTATGAATCTTTTGAATTTTCTTATTAGAAGTGTCAATCCTCATCATCACTTAAGCTTTCGCTCGAGTGGTCTTCTTTAGTTCTAAGTGTTATATCCTTCATGTTCTTTGGAAGGTTGTTCTCATGTTCATCATGTTTATCATGTGCCTTACATGTCATTTTGCTGGTCATTAATGACCCGAGAAGTTCTTCAAGAGCAAAGTTTTTCAAGTCCTTTGCTTCTTGTATTATCGTCACTTTTGGATCTCAACTTGTAGTTTTCCAATACGTGTAGTTTATCCCATTGAACATAGGAGGATGAGTAATAGAAAGACCCTCATGATGGCCGGGAAAAACCATTTCTCTTGGGTGTTAAACTAAATGAGAAAAACTTGGCTTTGATACCAACTATTAGGATCGAGTTGGCACTAAGAGAGGGGGGGTGAGTTAGTGCTTATGTTAAAAATTTCATTGATTCAGAAAACTTCAATGATTTTAAAAAGTTTGATTCGATGAAACCTGTATCAGAATTGATATCGAAAGTATGTTTCACTTGAAGTAAATGTAATAAGCAATTAAAAACATAGAACAACAATAATGAAGAGCAAAAGAGAATGCACACCAAATTTATAGTGGTTCGGTCAACCTACGTCTACTCTCGATTCCTCCTCTATTGAGGCCACCGAAGTTGGGCCGAAATTGAATATGTTAGAAGATTGGATGTCAGATCGGAGGAACAATCGACGTGTCGCTAGAAGGCTTCATGCCATGAGTTCATGCATCAGGCTGAAGAATCAGACATTGCGCCAAGGAGATCGGAAGTTGTGGGTGTTAATATGCTGATTGGACAATACGACGAAAGAGAGAACGATGCGCCGAAGGATCGGACGAAGCATCGAAAGAACTAATGACATGCTGGAGAATAGATTATTCATGCTTTGTAATAATTTGTCTAGATCGAGTTAGTTTAGGTCATAATTGAGTTAGTTTCGGGTGTAACCATTCCAACTCAGTTATGAGCCCATTGGGCCTGAGTTGGGACAGTTTTGGGCCAAGTGGAAGACTCATTCGGTCACCCAAGGTTAGGTGGAACCACCCATAAGCTGGAAAAGTCAAGAACATTTTTTTTCATGCTGTCAAGCAGTGGTACTGCCTAGTATCAGTATGTCAGGCGTTTGTACCACCAGACTGGTTGGTAGTACCGCTTGTGCCCCAAAAACTCAGGGATTTGAATTTTGGCTCCAAGTTTTGAAGTCATTTAGGGTCTATAAATACCCTACAAATTCTTATTTAGAATACACATGAAAAGAGAGCAAAAACTCTATGATTCTAAGGTTGTAAAACTTTTTTAAGTATATAATCCCTCCTCCAAGAGCTTAATGATAGTCCTAAGGGAGGTGTGTGAGGGAACACTTGTAAAAGAGGAGTGTAAAGGTTTTCTCCTGAACTTGTAAAAAAGAAAAAGAGTGTAAGGATAGTTGATCTTCACCCATTAGAAAGAAGATAGATAGTGGAAGCCGATGGCCTCGAGTGAAGAGGAATCGGGAGTAGACGTAGGTCACGATAACCGAACCACTATAAATCGGTTTGCATTTCTGTTTTGTTGTTTACTTTTATTGCAAACTGCTTTACTTCTTCATTGCTTTAACTACACACTGTTACGAATATTTTTAAATTTAAACACTCCTTGATATGGTTTTATCGTACAAAGATTTTTGACTCGACGTAATTTTTATGTACGTACTAATTCACCCCCCTCCCCCCCCTCTCTTAGAACGAATATATTGATTGAGTATTAAAGAGATTTAGTATATAATTTTATACAACTAATTATACACATTTTACATGAGGTAAAAAAGAATATTAAAAAGATTTAGTATACAACTAATGATACATATATTAGTAGAGGTAAAAAATTTGATCAAAGCTAGCATCCTAAGAAATTTAGAAAGGAATCAAATATGTACTAGATAAAAATTTTATAATTAGAATGTTGGATAAATATCATAGCAACTCTGAATGAAATATTAAAAAGATATAAAGAAAATAATTAAATATCTATAGGAGATGAAAGACTATATACTTATATACAAGGATATTACGCCAAGAAGATTGAATGTTATGGGAGGTCAGTTCATACATCAAGCTAAAAGGATCAGATATTGCGCCAAAAAATATCGGATGTTGCGGGAGGTCAATATGCTGATGGATCGAACAATACGCCGAAGGAGAAGACGATGCACCAAATGATCGGATGAAGCATCAGATGAACCAATGACATGTCAAACAACATAGGATTTATGCTTGTAATCGAGTGTGTCTAGATCGAAGTAGTTTAGGTCTTAATTGAGTTAGTTTTGGGTGTAACCATGATAACTCAATTAGGGCTTATTGGGCTTGATTTGGGGCTGATTTAGGCCCATTGGGAGACCCATTAAGTGACCCACAGTTAGGTCAAGCGGTGGAACCGTCTATAAGCTGGAATATACGAAGTGTACGTTTTTTTGAAAGACCCGACGGTGGTACCGCCAGTGTCAAGTGATTGTACCACCCAGATTGGTGGTAGTACTACCACTACACCGTCTCCCATGTGTCAAGCGATGGTACCGTCAATTGGTAGTGCTGCAGGTAGTGGTACCGTTGATACCCTAGAAATCTAGGATAAGACTTTTTTTGGCTTTATTTTTGAAGTCATTTGGGGTCTATAAATACCCCAATTATTTCTGCTTGGGTAAGTAAGAAAAATAGTAGAAAGGGGGGAAAAATCCTTAAAGAAAAAGTGTTATAATCTTTTTTAAAGTTTAGAGTTTCTTCCTTCTAGAGTTAGAAGTTTTCTAAGGGAGGAGTGGGGTCTTGTGTAAAAGAGAGGTGTGAAGGTTTTATCCTAAACCTATAAAAATGAGAAAGAGTTGTAAAGAGGGTAGTTGATCTTCGCCCATTGAAAGAAGATTAATAGTGAAAGCCGGTGGCCTCGAGTAAAGAGGAATCGGGAGTGGACATAGGTTGAGACGACCGAACCACTATAAATCAGTTTGTATTTTTATTTATGCTTTTCATTCATATTACTTACTGATTTACTTGCTCATTATTTTTACACATGTTGTAAGTTAAACATCTTTCCGATACAACTTTGATCGGACGGAGTTTTCTAAATTGATAAAATTTTACAAAAGCACTAATCCACTCCCCCCCTCTTAGTGTCATTTACGGTCTTAATAGTTTATATCAGAGTCAAGTTTCTCTCATTTAGTTTAACACCCAAGAGATATTAAATGGTTTTTGTCGGCAATCAAGAGAGTTCTTTATCACTCGTCCTCCTATGTTCAATGGGATAGACTACACGTATTGGAAAACACGAATGAGAGTTTTCTTGCTTTCTATGGATTTCAATTTATGGAATATCATTGAATTTGGTTTTCAAAAACCCTCTAAACCAATGAATGAATGAAATGATTTTGAGAAGAAAATATTTTCATTAAATGCTAAAGCTATGAATGCTTTGATTTGTGCTTGGGATAAAAATGAGTTTAATCGTACTTCGACTTGTGAAACAGTACATGATATTTGACACACACTTAAAGTTATACACAAAGGCACAAGTATAGTAAAAGAATCTAAGATCAATCTTTTGATGCATAGTTTTGAATTATTTCGAATGAAGTCAAGCGAAACCATTGGTGACATATATACCTGTTTTACGAATATTGTCAATAGTTTGAAAGCACTTAGTAAGAGTTTTACTAACCTTAAACTTGTTAATAAAATTTTATGATCTTTCCTAAAAATTACGATCCAAAAGTAATTGTTATTCAAGAAACAAAGGACTTGAACTGTTTTCCTCTTGAAGAACTCATAGGATCATTAATAATCTATAATACGATATGTAAGGTACATGATGAATATGAGAACAATATTCCAAAGAATATAAAGGATATGACACTTAGAACTAAAGAAGACTACTCAAGCGAAAGCTCAAGTGATAATGACTTTGAACTCCTCACAAGAAAATTTAAAAAATTCATAAAACAAGAATCAAAAAATAAAAACAAACTTAAAAAGGATATAATAACTTACTATAAATGCAAAAGGCCGGGCCACTTTAAAAGCGAATGTCTGCAATTGAAGAAGAAGATGCTCACACAAAAGAAGAAGAAAACACTTAAAGCGACTCGGGACGAATAGAGTACATTCGGGACGAATAGAGTACATCCGAAGGCAAGGAGCAAACCAATGAAGATGAGATGATAAACTACGCTCCAATGGGCCTCAATGATGAGGTAAGTGACTCAAACAAATCCTTTTTACCTTATAATGAATTACTTAATGTAGTTAGATTCACTTAAGAAAGAAAATATAGTATTATAATAAACTTTAGAAAAATTTAAAATTAGAAACAAATCATTAAACATGATCGACAAAGGTCATATACATAGAAAAGAAGGAATCTGCTTTGGGAGTAGTAACACTCAACTAAAGCTGACTATATTTGTTAAAGGACCTACATTGCATGTTATTCCTAAAATTAAGTATAACTTTTATGGTAGATGTGGTCATTATGCTTATGAATGCTCATTTAAAAAATATAGCTCTCAAAAATTAGTTTGGGTTCCTAAATGAACTGTAAATAACTTAATGCCAAAAGACAAAATAGGTTGATCTAACCATGAGAGACCGAAAGTTAAATGGGTACCTAGAACAAATCCACCTTTCTTGTAGACATCTTTACAATTGAAAGCTATGAGCAAAAATTAATCTCTTGATAATGTATACTCAAGACATATAACCAGAGATCCAACACACTTCACAAAGCTCACTAGTCGAAACAATAATAATAATAAAAGAAAGACTATTTGAATTAGAATTATTGGTAATAAATCTTTTAATTGAAGATGGTTTACGATTGATCTTGATGATTTTTATGATAAAGATTATTTTTTGATGATGCATGGCTTTTGTATCGAAGGCTAGAGCATGCTAGTATAAAATCAATCATACAAATTGGAACTAAAGAATTTTAACTATTTTTAATCTTATAGGAATCTATCTAAGTTGCTTTCAATGAATTTTCAAAATGTAAGAAAAGTGATTTTGATGATGACTTTTGATTTGACAAATTGAATTTGAATCATGAACTTTCTCTTGATTTCTTGACTTTTGATATCTTTTATTGGAATCAAAATCCTTTTTTATCTTCTAAGATTTCTTCTTTTTACTATTTACTAAAGAGGAGATTTATACAAACAAATCATGATCTTGACATTTATAAGTTGAGATTTATTTTATATGAATCAAAATATTTTATTATTTATTATTTTATGAATCTTTTTGTTATTTACTAAAAAAATTTATCTAAATAAATCTCACTTGAGATCTTGATATTCACAACTTGAGATCTGTTTATTTCATATGACTCCTTTGTGTTTATCATATCTATGCCTCATAACTTTTATTATTGTATCTTTTATTTCTATTAAAAGGGGAAAAAATACATTTATAAAAGAAGTAAATTTGATCTTATGCCTGACCACAAGAGAAAACCCAAACGAGAGGGATCTAGAGAATGATGGATGCAAAGATGATTTCGTCGAAACGAGATCGAGAAAAAGGGCAAAGTACCTGCCCCTTCGCCCCATCCCGAAGTTGGAGAGCATCGAAGGCAAGAACCCAAAGAGAAGGAAGAAGAAGAATAGGAACGAGAAGGAGCAGGTGTTGGGTTCTTTAACATATCAAATATGGATCAAACAATTGTTTTATAGAAAATTTTGATTCAAAACAAGCTTTATAGATCCAAAATAATGGATTAAGAATATTTCCAAAAAACTTATTAAATCTATTATAATATGCATGAAATCCATTAGAGTATTTTTTTTATTAATTAGTGATTTGGTCTTCCAATTGTAAGAAAAGCTTCGTTCCATACTCCAACCGGGGACCATAACCTTATTTATAGTCATAACCGATGAATCTACAATTATAATTATATCCATAATTGATGAATATGTAATTATGCTTCAAGAGTTTCATATTCTTAATTTATCTCGTCATTAAGATAGAAATATGACTGATAGTATTCACATAATTAATTTTCATAATAATAATTATATCTCTTACTCAAATAATTTTACTTTAATTGGATCACTTTAATTTTTTAATTAATAAATAATAATAAATTAATATATTAAATTATACATGTGAGCCCTTAAAATTCTGAACAGCAGCACCCAATCACTGCCTGTTCCCGAAACCCCTCGTCCAGTAGACCGACCTTCTACGCAAGGAAGCTGCAATGTCCCCTCTCAGATTGTTGTCGTCATGTTGATCTCGTAGATTGGGCGGGATGGGGGTTTCTCGATAGATATTGGATCTCTTCCGGATTGGATCGGATCGGTGGAGGGAGTCCGATTAGAAATAGTTTGATCTGCTTGAGGATTCAATCGGCCGATCGATCATTTGGGATTAATGATAGGGATTTGACGATCGATGAGAATGACTATCTTTACATGTTCATATACCATCGTTTAGGGACATTTCATAGTTCTCAACCCCTCCTCTCTCTAACACATACATCGTAAGCTCATCTGAGTGTCAACACTGTCTTAATTGTTACAAAAAAACTGTAAACCGACATTTGTATACATAGGTATAGTCAATCGCCTCTTGTGAACAGAAGAAATGAAGAAATGTCAAGAGAAATATAAAAGTTCCTGATCATAAAAAAATTATTATCTGATATGAGAACCCAAGTGAATAATCATTAATCTCCAACATTGAGCATAACAGGAAGAAAGCCAATAAAATCTTTTTGAATAGGATCCGTGTTCATGTCTCCCTTCTTCAGACCGTCCAGCTACATAAATGTACCACATGAAAATTCAATCAAGGTTTTTCCTATTTCATCTTTATTTACAAAGTTCCAATCTGCTCAATACCTGGATCAGCCAAACACAAGTTGGTTTTGGAGACACAAAAAAAGAACCATATAAGCTGACCTCAATGTTTCTTCTATGGCCTTGGAACTTTGATGCAGGAACCGACTAGAATTATGAATACGATGTATTATGTGCAACTAATAACCAGCCACCAGCCTCCCTGCCACATCAGCAAATCCAGACTCACCCACCAAATCTTTCAATCCGCCGGCGACGAACTTCTTCAGTCGACAGGTCACCCGTTCGGTTATATTGGCGCAATGGTGTGAAGCCACTGCCCCTACGAGCTGTGCTGCACATCTCACATACATCTACCCTAGACGAGTTATCGTAAGTACATGTCGGACATCTCCAGATGCCAGATGGAACCGCTGTAGCTTGGCTGCTTCCAACTCTTCCTCTACCTGATGTACGGGGCCGCTGGAAACTCAGAAAGCGCCGGATGACCCTTACAGGCCAGCTCACAAAATCAAACGCTTTCTTGATGAACACAGTCAGTGGATCTACCGCTGTATATGAACCTCTCAAATGGAGATACAAAAGACCAGCTAATATCCCACCCAGGTGACCGAGGAAAGACACCCCTGGCACAAAAAGTTGGATAAGAATCAACTCCGCCCATGCAGCATGACGTGCTGGGACTACAATTCCATGTAGATAAGCATACTCGTCGGAATGTGCATTCAGCACAACCTTCATGGCAAATAGAACACCAGAAAACCCAACAGAAAACTGATTGTAGTATGCTGCCTCATAATCGAAGAAAAGGAGTAAACTTCTAGCCAGAACTAGTGTGATGCCCTGTGACATGCAAAGCAATGCTGCTACCATGGATGCAAACCGAGGACTACCCATCGAAGTTTCAAGCTGGATCCCCTTCCACAACAGTGAGGTCATGTTGTAGAATAGGTGTGCATCACCTACATGATAAAATGGTGATAAGAAGAATCGCTTCAGATCACCATGCTGCACAAGAAGATACATATTTAGAAAGGAAGACAAGTTTCTTAACAATGGAAAAGAATAGCTCAAGACGGGAAAGTTAAAACCCGTGTTTCAAATTTCATTACTAACTGCAGCTACAACATGAGGGATACAATTTAGTAGGTTTTTCCAATTGAATTTAGTAAAATCTTATATCAGCATATTCATGAAAACTTTGTACAAACTTCATATCAGATGCAAAATCGTAAACTGTTGTGTATAAGGCATACTAGCACAACTTGAAACTGCACTATGAGTACAACTTCAGGTCAGTACCACAAACTTGGTATGATCTAATATTTTGGTATGTCACACACCAGTCTTATATCTGAGCCTCAAATATCTCATTCTAATAATGCTTATAGCATTTTTGCATATTGTGTAAGCCTGTATATCTCTTCACAAGTGAATAGTCAATTCCTATAAACATCATGGATGGTGACCCTTAGCACACTAGAAGCGAACCAATTCCAGTTCTGATGGTAATATGCTATGGTACCTAATGTCAACAGAGAAGAGACGATACGGCAATTGAGGGGTATTTTTCCCAGAATAATGAGAGTACAAGGAAAAGCCCTAGTTCATGTGTAACTGAGTGATAATCGAGTTTGCAGAAACCTTAAAGACAGAGTGTTTTTCTGTCATTACCATATCAGATCTTGGAAAGTGAGGCACCAAGAATTTGAGGCATGAGGGGAAAAAAAACCCTAATTTGCGGAATAGCACGAGCGCGATCATCACATGGCGAAGCCCATGTTAAGTTCTATTCAATCATGGAGGCGGTAGATTTACCTTGAGGATGAGATGGGGGTTGAAGGAGACTTCGTAAAGGGTGGGAAGGAGGCGGTCGACGAAGGCGGGGCGGAGGTAGATGAGGGAGTTGGCGAGGAGGAGGCCGGCTGTGACGGGGGGCTTTCGGCCGATGCGGTGGAATTCGCTTGCCGCTTGCAGCGCCAGCAGCGGTAGCAGCCCCTTCGACAGCCTCCCCCACGCCCCTCCTCCTCCTCCTCCTCCTCCGTTGTTGCTTCTGTTGTAGTAGTACCAAGCCATCGACGCTCCTTCTCCTCCGCTGCTCTCGTTTGTGCCTGGTGAAAATCGTAATGAGATGCGTGATGGTTCCCTTGTCGATAATTAAGGGATGCGATCCCTTCCCTTCTTTTCTTGGCAGCCAAGCAAAGTGTGGCGACGGCAACGGTGAGGAAGGAAGAGGAGGGATGACTTCCTAATCGAGTAGAAGCGAGTCCAGAAGCATCGGATCGCCCGTTCCTTAGCGACCCTGCTTTCGCATCCGAAACGAACCCTGTGGAAGAGTCGCGAATGGGCCCCTCGGTTTTACTTTTAATTTGACTCTGTTACCGAAGGTTACAATCGGCAACCTTTGTGCTACTGCAGTCTCATTCCTTTTAATAATATTTTTAAAAATAATAAAATATAATTTTACTATTTATAATTATTTAATTATCGATTATACTTTTATTTTCATAATCCTTTATTTTATTTGTGAGAAACGTTGCTGGATGCAATAGTTTCTCTTCTCTCGTGACAACGGTTAGTCGCTCAAGCCTCGAGTTTTTCTCCTTGTGCTTTTATTTATTTATTTATTTATTTATTTTTACCTTCACCTCCGGTAAGGCTTCCGGTGTTGCATCCACTATGTCCTCGAGATTATCCAATTCTTTCTTCATTTGTTACGATGAAAAACAAAAATAGAAAATTACGTTATGGGCAAGCGAATTCCAGAAACCTTGCTCAATAGAAAATGACGCCTTCTCCATGAACTTTTACGATGATCTTACTCAAGAGAAACCTTGACAAAACCCTAGCTAATTGTGCCTTCTCCTGGACGCTACTTGTCGCTCCAAGAGAAGAAGGAAAAAAAGGATAAAAAAATTTATATCCATTTACATAGGGATATTTTTGAAATATTAAAAAAATTTAAAATCAATTATATTCCCAACCCTCTTTTTACTACTTATAACCTTATTTTCAAATTATTTAATATTTCTAAATTATCCATCGATAAATGAACAAAAATACCCGATTCGACTTCCTCCGCATCTAATCCTTCTTCCTCCCCCCTCTCATTTTCTTCTGCCTCTTCAAAGGATGACATCAAGTGGACGGGTTGAACGACATCTGAGTGGCGTTGATGGCGAGCGAAAAGGCGGCGAGTGGCCCTTCGTCTATAACAACGATGAGCGTCAACAACGTTAATATCAAACAGAGTCATCGGATGGGTGATGAGTTGCATGCACAGTAAATAAGATTGTCGATAGTAAAAAGGGACCATCAATAATAAGTTAAAAGTAAAAAGGGGCAGTAGATCTCTCTATTATTGTCCTTTATTATGATTGATTTGACGTTTATGTCCTCAAACAATTATGGATATTCTTCCTCTTGAACTAAATATACCTTGAAGCGGTGAGGTTTAGTCCGATCCAATCAAGTTGTCCGCTCAACTTGTGCGTCGGGTCGATCGATCTGTTGACCTATTGTTGAAAGCTGGACACACAACACTACTAATAGAAGATTGGAATGGGACAGGTGATGACGACCAACGATTTAAGTAGGACAGAGCATTGCTATTGATTTCCTCCTCGACGACAGCACCAGCTCTACTATATCTCCATGTGTTGGCCAAGCGGTCGCAACAACACGTTGCTTCAAGAGGAGTTATTGAAGAAGCTTCTTGAGACACAACAATGAATGGCACACCGGGATGCGGATTCGGAGCCTGCATTAATGAGCACCGTCTTGGCTCTACTCATCCACTACTTCTCTTTTTCCTCGGCCTTTTGCCTGCTCTCCTACTTTGCTGCCTACAGCAGACACTCTTTGTCGCCGCCGCGCAAGGAGAGAAACATTCTCCTACTGCCTCCTTAACGGTGGTGTCTTCCTCGCTTAACAGTGGTTGTTGTGTCTTTCTCCTTCACTGTCACAGCCTCTAAAATCCCAAGGATGCTGTGACATCTTCCGCAGCCGCTTCCTGGCCCATAGCAGTCACTTCCCTCTGCAGCAGCAGTAGTAGTCGCTTCCCTTTGTCGTAGCTGCTTCCCTCTGCATTGAGGTCGATGGAGCTCTTCCTCTATATGCAATCGCTGTAGATTTCTTTAGCATAGCTGCAGCATCGCTGCAGCTTCCTCATCTACTACATCTTCCTCATATGCTACAGCTTCCTCATCTGCTGCAGCTTCCTCAGCTGTAGCCGCAGTAGCAGCGATCTGCTCTTGCTCTTCTTACAGGCTCTTATTTCCTCAAATCCCACTACTCTCCAAACCCTCAACTTCTCTTCACTGTGAGACCGCCGCTGCTCTTCAGCAGAAAAAAAAAAAAAAAAAAAAATCCGACAAGAGAATGTCTAGGATGTCTTCATTATCTTCTTCCGATATTCCAGTTACTATGTTTGCAGGGACTCCTAGTCCTTCTCCTACCGAGCTTATCTCCATCAATGCTGTCACGCTAATCCCTTTCAAGTTATCAAAGGGTGGTAACTATGTATCCTTGCAGGCTCAATTTTTTAATCTCTTATTTGGTTACGACTTGCTAGGCTATATTGACAACTCCTTCAGTTGTCTGCCAGCTATGGTCCACATCCCCGACGAACCCAATCTAGTACCAAATCCAGCTCACAAACTATGGTTGCATCAATATCGTCTCATCCTCTAATCTATTCAAGCCTCAGTTACTAGTTTTGTCGCTCCATTGATATCTTCTTATGGGACTGTTGTCGAAGCATGGTCTAAACTGCAAACAACCTTGGTGAATCATTCGCATACTCACAAGCTCAGTCTTTTGTCCAAGCTGATGATGACCAAACAAGAGGGAAGTACTATCACTGATTATCTATAAAATATCAAAGTTATCATCGATGATTTGGCTTTGATAGGTCATTCCCTATGTGATGAAGAGATCATCATTTATACCCTTAATAGTCTCGGAGATTATTACAAGGAGTTGGCAGTTGCAATTTGGGCACGTGACACGCTAGTATCATTTGAAGACCTCTATGACAAATTGACTGATTATGAGATATATTTGAAGTGTGAGGACAAGCCGCCCAGACCAACTATCACAGCTCAAGTCAGTCACAAGTCTAAGAGGAAGGGCACTCGGTACCCTCCGACCATCTCCAAAGGTTTGGCCCATACACATCTTGATCCTATGGATCCCATGCAAAACCCTCTTATTCTCTTAATCATAACTTCTTGCAAACTGACAACTCCAATAATCGTTTGTCTTGGCATCCTGCCCCACCAAGCCAACAAAGATAGGTCGTCTGCCAACTGTATGATAAAGTCGGACACTCAGCTAAATTTTGTCGATCTCGACCCTACCTCCCTACTCCATCATATTGGCCTCAGGCAAATCTTCTAACTACTCCAACAACTAGCTAGCCCATCTAGATTATCGACTCTGGCGCCTCCCATCACATCACCACTGATCTTAAGAATTTATCTCTTCACAACACCTATGGCGGTGATGAAGATATCATCATCGGTGACGATAAAGGACTTCCTATAACTTATACTGGTTCCACAACGCTTACTTCTAATAATATCACATTTACACTTGATGATGTTTTATGCGCCCCTCATATTAAACGCAACCTTATTTTTGTTTCTCAATTTTATAAACATAATAATACTTCAATTGAATTCTTTCATGATTCCTTTCTTGTTAAGGATTTAAGCACGGGGGCATCCTTAGACCAGGGCCCGAATAGAGGTAACATTTACGAATGACTGTCAACTCCACAAATAACCTAGCCCACTGTTCATTCTTCCGTTGCGGCTCCAGTTGATGTGTGGCATCGTCGTCTTGGTCATACATCGTCCTTTATTCAGTAGAAATTACTTTCTCGTTACTCTCTTCCTATTTTTAAATCACATAGTTCTATAACGCATTGTGATGCATGTCTTAGTAATAAAAGTCATCGACAGCCCTTTGGCTCATCTTTCATTTCCTCCTATAAACCATTTAAAATTATTTATACAGATGTTTGGGGCCTTGCTCTAATCCTGTCTTTTGATAAATTCAGATTTTATATTATTTTTTAAGATCATTTCACTAAGTACACATGGTTATATCCTCTTCACCATAAATTTGATGTGTCCACCATCTTTCCTACCTTTCGAAAGTTTGTCGAAAATCACTTTCAGTCTACAATCAAAATGGTTTACTCTGATAGTGGCGGTGAATATTAAGTCTTGACATCTTATCTCTTCGCTTGTAGTATTCAACACTTCAAGTCTCCCCCGCATACTCCTTAAATTGTTGGCTCCGCCGAACGTAAGCATAAGCATATAGTAGAAACTAGGCTAATACTTCTGCATCGGCCTCCGTACCTTCTAACTTTTGGACAGCAAACTTTCAAACTGTCGTCTACTTTATTAATATGATGCATACGTTAGTCCTACATTACTAGTCCCCCTTTGACATACTATTTCACAAACCCTCAAATATTCGTAAACTCAGAGTATTCGATTATCTATGTTATCCATGGTTACATCCTTATGTCTCTCATAAGTTAACATCATGATCTAATCCTTGCATCTTTATAGGTTACTCTCTTGAACATAATGTCTTTCGCTGCTATAATCTCCACACTCACAAAGTCTTTGTATCACGTCACATTATTTTTATTGAGTCAGTCTGTCCTTTCCAAAACCATGTCTTTCCTACCATGCAGACCACTTCATTAACCATTCATCACTGGAATATACCTCTGATCCAACCGGATGAGCCTCCCATGACATCGTCTCGTTCCTCCCCTCATGATCCTCACTATATCACTCCTCCAGTTTAGCAATTACTCATTCCCTGCATTCCTACTCCACCTCTTTCTTCTCCAAATGTTGGGGTAATTAGTTCCGAAACACACCCATTATCTTTATCTCCTTCTCGGTCAGGTGATACTGACGTACCTACACCTAACTCGGCCTGTGTTAGTGACTCTCAACCACTTATTCCGCCAACCCAACCTCACAATCCCGTAGTCCCCAACCATCCTATGACCATATGCTTTAAGAGTAATATTTTCAAACCGCGTCAAGTCCTTGACCTCCGTGCTATCATGGATTCCTCATCCATCACAGTTGAACTCACCACCTTCACTCAAGCCCAAAAATCTCCACATTGGCATACCGCCATGTGTGAGGAATATAATGCCCTCCTCCATAACTCAACATGGGATCTAGTACCCACTCATAATATACAAAACATCATCGGGTGTAAGTGGGTCTTTCGAATTAAGTGGAACCCAGATGGCTCCGTTGCCCAATATAAGGCATGCCTCGTCGCCAAAGGGTTTCATCAAAGACCTGGAGTTGATTTCACTGAGACATTTAGTTTCGTTGTTAAGCTGACTACAATCCGACTTATCCTAAGATTAGCCACCACTAAGGGCCGGCAATTACGATAAATGGATGTTAATAATGCCTTTTTATAGGGGACTCTAACTGAAGCTATTTTTATGCAACAATCTCCTGGTTTCACTCATTCTCAGTATCCAAGACATGTTTGCAAACTGCGAAAAGATATTTATGGACTTCGTTAGGCTCCAAGAGCTTGGTATATAGAACTTGGCTCTTTTCTGACTTCCGTTGGCTTTCTTAACTCCAAATCTGATATCTCGTTATTTCTCCGACAACATCATGGTGACACAATATATATTCTGGTATATGTGGATGACATTATTGTCACAAGCAACAATCCCGTAGAAATCCAAGCGTTCATCAAGCAGTTGGCGGATCGGTTCTCGTTTAAAGATCTAGGACTCTTGAACTATTTTCTGGGCGTAGAAGCTACATTCACATCTTCCGGTCTCTTTCTCTCACAAAGAAAGTACATTCAAGATATATTATCAAAAACAAACGTGCAAGATGCAAATGCAGTTACAACTCCTCTCTCTGCTAGCAGCTCTCTCAAATTGTCTGATGGCTGCTACGGAGCTCACTCAATATTGACAAGTCGTTGGCTCCTTACAGTACTTAGCTCTCACCCGTCCAGACATCTCCTTTGCAGTCAACAAATTATCACAGTTTATGCAGAGGCCATCTACTATGCACTAGTCTGCGGTCAAACGAATCCCGAAAAATCTTAAGGGGATCCTCAATCATGGTCTCTTTCTTCGTAAACACTCTTAACTTCATCTCCATGCCTTTGCTAATTGGGCAGGCAACATTGATGATCGAATATCCACGTCAGGGTACATTATCTTTCTTAGCGCTAATCCAATCAGTTAGAGTTCTAAGAAGCAAAAGATAATCATACAGTCTACAACTTAAGCTTAATACCATGTCATTGCCACTGCAAAACTCAATTGGGTCAAATCTGCTCAAGAAACTCAACATCAGTTCCTCTCATATAATATATTGTGATAATGTCGGAGTTATCTATCTGTGCGCTAATCCGGTGTTCCACTCCCGCATGAAACATATTGCTATCGATTTTCACTTTGTGCGAGATTAAGTTGTCCGTCATCAACTTCGTGTTTCTCATGTACATATGACTCACTCATAAAACCTCTCGCTCATAAACTGTTTGCATTGCATCGATCTAAGATTGGTATAGGAGCACCATCTTGCGGGGGTACGATAGCAGATAAGATTTCCCTAACTGAATGAGAAAATCTTTCTACTCTAGTGAGAAAATTTAAAATTCTCCATCTTAACTTATATAAATAGGGGGGAAACAGTTTCAAACAGCTTCTTTGATAATTAGGTGAATCACACTCTGAATCAAGCAAGAAAGATAGGACACGTAGCATCCTAATGGCGGAAAGAGAAGTGACATCATTAGGCTTTGATTGGGAGTTATGCTCATCGCCAGTGATTGGATGAACTGATCTCGAGCTCCGAACAAGAACATGTCTCGATCTCGCTACTTCTTGGGCGCCAAGCGGCTCTTGATCTTCTTCACGTCTCTGGTCCCGATCTGGAAGGCCTTGGAGAGGACGATGTCGGGCACCGGCTGGGTGGCGGCGAAGAGGGTGGCGGCGATGGATTGGGTGCCGGGGAACTGGCTGTTGAAGGCGGCGAGGGCGGCGGCGGGAACGTCGCCGTTGTTCTTCTGGAAGTGGACCAGGCCGCGGGGGAAGACGAAGACGTCGCCCTTGGTGATGGTCTTGGTGATCAGCTTGTTGGCGGTGGTGATGAAGCCCACGTCGAGGGTGCCGTCGAGCACGAAGACGATCTCGGTGGCGCGCGGGTGGGTGTGCGGCGGGTTCAACCCGCCGGGGGCGTAGTCGACGCGGGACATGGACACGCCCAGGGTGTTGAGCCCCGGGATCTTCTCCACGTTGGCGGCCGTCACCAGGGAGCCCATGGTGGTGTTGGTGGCGCCCGGCTTGGCCAGCCCCTGGAAGAAGAAGTCCGCCTCCGTCACCTCCGCCGCCGGCTTGCATGCAAACCCGTTCACCTTGACGGCTGCAGTGGTCGCTCCACCACATAAGCAAGAAGACGGCAGATCAAGCAAAGAAATCAAGAAGGGATGGCGAAGATGAGCTACCAGAGTTGAGATCCGCGACGCAGATATCCTGGAGCATGTCAGGATCCGCAGCAAGGGTGGAAGCGACGAGGAGGGAGAAGAACGTGAGGAGGGAAGGCTTGGCCATTGTGGCTGCTCGCTTGCTTGCCGCTGCTGAAGAGGGTGAGATGGAAGGAAGAGAAGAGGAACAAAGAGGTAGCTACGATGCACATAAAAGCATGATGTAGGGACCTGATTTGCCCACTTGCCGACTCAATATTCATATCCTGTAGGAAGAAAAATCCCTATCACGATGGAAATGAGCTGATCCTGTGCGATGATGTGGAAGTCTCAGAGAAGCTACATGTTCCATGTTCCTTTGGCATATTTTGATCATGAACGCGAATGGTGCGGTGCCTCGCACATGCCAAAAGCCTTGAGATCCAGCTTCGGCAAAAGAGCCACTCTGCATCCAGATGTGAAGGACGAACTCACACCCATGTACATGCATATACGTATCCTTCCCATTTAATTGTATTGGTTACCCACGCGTAGTTATGGATAGCTCAACAGCGGCAGTAGGTTCCAAAGAAGGGGAATAAAGAGGAAGAAGAAGGCATGGTAATGCATGTGCGATGCCATTCTGAAGCCCCAACTCTTCTCGTCTCCTAAAAGCTGTGGCATGAGCTGACAGAGACACAGGACAGAGCTGGGTCGAAAGGAGTCTATGGTCACCGTTTAGCCACGAGAGTTGAGACTGATGATTGGATTCAAGGAACCCAACGTGGCAAGTCAAATGGATTCACTTCAGGGATTGCAAAAATGATTGACGATGATTTGGGGTTGTAATTATCCACAGAATGGCCTCCGATTTGGATCAGCAGGCTCACCGAGAGGATGAGAGCGATGGCCATCACATATGAAACCCACTAAATGGAAGAGTACATCAAAAGATGGTGAGAACGTGTAAAGAACATGAATGCCTCTCGCTTGCTAACGGGATGAGGACGGAGGGCCAAAAGATTGCTCCCAGCAACGATCAACTGGATGATCTCCAAATCCTTCCTTCCAGGGAGATCACCATGACGGAAACATCATCATGGTATTTACGACGGTCACCTTGTGGAATATCCAGCAATTCATGAAAGTCCATCCCTGTGAAGCAAACATGGAATTACAACCGTGTGAATCATTATGCAGTGAGAAACTCAATATTCGACATGCATGGCAGATTAACCTGTAACCACCGACACGGAAACACAGATTTCTACCCAAGAAAGAAATGCAAGGCGGATTAACCCAGGCAACAAGAATATTGGACACCCATAACTGAATCGCAAGATTTTACAGAGGCAATTCCATGTTCGGAAGCTAACTAACTTGATTGCCAAAATAGAGAGAAAGCCTCAAGTTAGACCTGACAGAATTTTTGGAAAAGGTGACTCTATCAACTCGTCAAAGAATGAATGATAACAGCTTCAAAAGTTGACCCTTCATTAAAATCTTCTAGCATGTCAAGGATGACTATTACTATGCTCCTGCTGGAGCTCTGGCTTGAACATGACTCGAGGAACATACGTACTGGGTGCATAACTATGCACACAGTTAAGTAATAAGTGGCAAGAACCGAGCCATTGAAACTTAAAAAGCAACTGAAGGATAAGATGGAGGGCAACTCTAAGAGGAATGCAAGCGCGTCTCATAAGTGATGACAAAAAAGGAACTAAATGAGCACATAAATGGACTAACCATTCGTTTTAGCTGCACGAAGTAGCAGCTCTGCGATGAGATACTGTGCAGGATCCCCTTCTGGTGCATTTTCCATGAACCATGTGACATGTGAAACCACCTCTTCATTGCTGAAATACTGGTAAAGCCCATCAGAAGAGAGGACTAAGAATCGATCACTTGAGCTGAGACGATGATGAAGAACCGAGGGAATGCAGCTAATATATGGCAAGTTCCCAATATAGTCAACTCTAAACATTTCAAGAAGAGCTTGATTGAACGTTGGCTGTTTCAGAGAGGGAAAAAGGTACAATCAGCCTCATCAAACAAATCAACTTTCCAGTAAATATAACCAAAAGTAGATAACTAAAACAAATGCAATGAGAATGCCTGTTCTTTCAGTCATGTATGGCATATCACATCTTGCCTTGTTTTTGCAAAAAAATTCATATTCCACATTAGATCAGGACATTGTTATTCCAATTTTCTAACTACATGTTTATTACAACAAGAAATAATCACCTTTTTGTTCGACACCAATGAGATCTTTTGAGGGAAATGCCACCAAATATACAAGATTATGGCACTGCAGTGCCCATGCATTTGTCTCGTGCTCAGATTGAATATTCCACAACACTACTTTGAGATTTCAATTCTCAACTACCTATAGATGTTTAAACATGAGCAAAGAGTATCTCACTAGACTTCGCTATTCAGAAGTATCAGATCTTTTGTCAGGCAAAAAAATAAAGGAAAACTGTACTGGGATCAACACAAGGAGATTTTTTCAATCCTGCCGCCCCTCCCCCCCTCCCCCATTTATGGCTCCACCTATACACAAGGCCGATCACAATTTCTGTACACCAGGCCCCACACATAATGGAATTTTCTTATCATGCTTGGATGTTGGGGTCCAGGATGCCACAAGTTGTGAGTGGCCTAGTCATGGATGGGTTGGGCTCATACACAAGGTAGGATAGAAAGATTTAATATGTGGGCTTAAGAGAATTTTCATTGCCACAATCAAGAACTGAAATGATTTGAAACTCTCTTTGCTCTCCTTTGCTGTTACAGACCCTTCAATATGAATGCACATACCCAAAAATAATGTATACTGATTCACCTCATTTCCAGAGAATACATAGCTTCTACTTCTACACATACAGTTTAGAATTCCATACATCTTTCCTTAGTATAAGCAGGAGTGCACCTCAGCCAATGATCAGGTTTTGCACCAGTAAGCAATCTAATCGAAGATAAAAATGTTTAAAGTAATCACCATGATAATACATTACTCTATTATTGAGCCATTTACACAGCCAATGATCTACAGTAGATACAAATATAGTTTCAATACCTTATTTCTTTCCCAGGTACGAGCAGGAATTTACCCCAGATATGGCCAAACCAATGACTCGTTTACTTGACACTGCCTGGCTAATTTGGATTTATGATATATCAAGAGAAGCTATCATGTCATTTAAAGGTTTAGTTATTAACTTTCTGATAATGAACCACCTTCCAAGGCTGCAATATGAATCACCTCTCAATTCAATGAAGTTTAGCGTGAACAGAATCACACCAGAACCAGACACACTTAGTGGATACAAAGAATGCAAACATAGATTAAAAGGGGCTTATTAATTTAAATTGCATTATGTATCAGCTAACCTTCTTCAAAAATTCTGCACCAAATGCTCTGGTAACTTTTAACTTTCCTTTTACTCTGTCATTAAAGACAGCCTGAGCATCATCAGCATGTTCTTCTTTAATTCTCAATACTTCCTGCAATGATTTAGTTGAAAAGATCAATTAACTAGGGCAAACGATAAGTCATTATGACAGACACACAGTATTGAGGAAATCATATATGATACAGCAAATGGTTCAAAGAAAAAGCCTTCTCACAATCATTTTGAATACTTAGCAAGCTAACATTTCCACAAGAAAAAAAGTAAATGCTATGAGCTACAGAAAGAAAAATGTTTTCCTGGTTTCTCTAGGAGCATGCGTGCTTGGTTCATGGCTCGTTCCTTCATTTACCACAAGGGCCTCTTGATGTTTCCTTGAAATTGTACTCCATGTAGTTTCACCAGGAACATCAATGGATTACCTTCATGCTTTATTGAAGATCTTGGTAAAAGGGGAATGAACTCATCTTTGTCAGCTATGAACTTCACAAAATATTGTGAATAAGATTGTCGGAGGATTTTAGCCATCAAGATGATCTATTGTGCACATGTGGATGTGAGTTATGTTCAGAGCCAAATGTGTTGTTCACATAGATACCATGAGAGTTCACCAATCAATAAACACTTTTCACACCAAAATTGAAATATCCTTTCTTTAACACGATCTAGCCAGTAACATCCACATGAAAGAATATAATCATAGAAGTAACTTGTCATCTTCCTCCTGTCTAGCAAAATTTAAAAATGAATGACATTGCTGTTTGAATAAAATGCTCACTTTGCAACACATTTACCACAAAAGAACTTTATTTCTCTTAATTTACTCAAATTTTAACTAACTCTGAATCGTATTTATCCTGCAATCCCATGTGATGAAGGATGTATGTCAATAATGACTTGCAGATTCATTAGTGCATATTTGGTACAGTGCATTTTCAATAGCATGTGGAAATTCTCAATGGCATGGCCTCGCTAGTATCCATCCCAAGTTGAAACTCCAACTTTTAGCTCAGCCAACCAGGAAGAAATCCTCAATTTCTCCATGCATAGAAAAAGACTTAGAAGAATACCTTTTTCAAAATATTCAAACAAACATAAACATAATTTTTTACCCAGAATTGTGTTTACTTCTATTAAATCTTTACCCTTCACCAGTATCACACAGTTTCTATCTCTCGCATAGTTTCACAGCTATCATACGCTAGTTTCTTTTCTCTTCTCATCATTGCTACTGTACATGTACTTCATACGCTAGAATATGTTCTTATAATAATTAACTATACTTCATAAACTAGAATATGTTCTTATGATAATTAACTACTGACAATAAGGCAGAAGTCTTCAGAAATGTATGTCAGCTCGAGTAAGTATCTTGCAATAAAACCAGTATTCTTGACCAATTTTTATAACAATTATTAGAAAAAAAATTTCACAGAGATACTAGGTGCTTGTGCACACATCTTTGCCATCAAACAACCACAAGCTCAAGCATGATGCGTCATAAGAAATATCCATTTAGATTTCTCGAGATGGGAGAAAAACAGAAAGTATTCTTAATTGGTTCATACCTCCTCAATGCTTGTACTATGGTCAGAAGATAGCTGACTGGCCCGTGTTTTTAAGCTACATAGAGAAAGTTCCCTGGTCTTATTAATGTTGCAAAGCTGACCTTTAGGATTCTGCATTGGAGATTCCTCTGATATCCTGTCTAGCTCCACACGAGCAAGAATCTCCCTTGACCTGCTTCGATGTCTCACATCTTCTTTGGCAAGAATCGGGTTACTGTAGCCTTGGTTTAGTCTATCTTGTGCAAGAATAGCACGGCTATCGCCAAGGTTCATAATGTACACATCCTGGTCCTTCATCAGCATGACAAGAACGCATGAGCCCATCAGTGCAAGCTCTGGGTGTTTATCAAGTGCCTTCTCCACCATTTCCACATAAGCCTCCTCTGTGGCTTCCAGTGCACGGGTCATAGCCTTGAGTACTGCATCATGATCCACTGGACCAGACTTGCATCTTCTGATAACCACTGATGAATTAACTATCCTCCCATCAAGATTGGATGCATCTCTGTGCCAATGATAACTCCAAGGGAAAAGCTTCCTTTGTGATGATTTATGCTTCCTGTACATTTTTCTCAACTTTGATCCAAACAGTGATATTCTGATCATCTGCTTTTGTCCTAAAGCAGAAAATGGCACCACATACTTCTGCTTTGGGTCCTTGGACTCGTCACTGACTACATCATCACTTTCTCTTCTTCCACCAATATCTTCACCCAGACCTGAACTTTTTCTCTTGCTTCTGGAAGAGCACAAAACAGCATTTACTGTTGATGAGATTTCTCTGCTACGCAGGTCTTCAATGGCACTAAATTGCATATCCCAAGAACCCCTCACACTGGCATGACCTGATGACAAGCAAGACTCCTTGTCCTGGTCTTCCATAAGCTCCATCTGAAGAAGTTCGTAAAGGCATTTGCTTTTCCTAGTTTTGTTCTCTAATTTTGTTGTTGGCATGCAAGAGGTTTCCTTCTGGGGCACATCAACATGGTGTTTGGTATCTGTATCTCCGTCACCTGTGTTTGCATTGTGGTCATGGGAACTTTCACTTGGTTGTTTGTCAACGTCTTTGGTTCCTATTCCCTCCGCAGCTTGATCCTTACCACTTAATTCAGCATCCAAACCCTTGTCGATGGTAGATTCCGATCCATGGTTGTCTTCATTGGATTGGACATGTAGAACTCCT
Organism: Musa acuminata AAA Group; assembly: GCF_036884655.1. Classification (NCBI taxonomy): domain Eukaryota; kingdom Viridiplantae; phylum Streptophyta; class Magnoliopsida; order Zingiberales; family Musaceae; genus Musa; species Musa acuminata. Next base: position 12,778,291 of record NC_088345.1, read on the forward strand.
GTCTCACCATTGTCGCCAGCATTTTCATCAAGCAACTGAGAATTCTGTGATTCACCAGGGTGCAACTGAGAACTGGCACATTCATCTTCTTCTACAAGACTAGAACAAGTCCTGGTAGCACCGTTTTTAGTAATATCAGATGTAGGTACAGCCTCGGCAGCTTTGTCTTCGTAGTCCCATAGAAGACCCTCCAATTCTTTATCTATAGCTCTGTAAAGGTTACTCATCAAAAAATCAGGTGCATCGGGACCATTGAAACCATCATAGATCCCAACAAATAACCACCCTTGCTCTTCAGAGAGAACAACATGAACTCTATCCTCTCCAGCCTTGCCATGCGCCCATTGTAAGTTACGGCTACTGCTATACTCAGGTTCAGATGTTCCAGCCTCCAGACAGTTTGCTGAAGGCTCCAGCCGATACTTTGGCTCCTTAGAATGCCAGACCAGCTGGGTCATGGGATGCAAGAGGAACCGCTGCATCCAACCAGAACCACCACCATGTCGACGCCTTGTAAAGGTCCTAGAAAGAGCGCTTCTCATTGGTCTACTCATGCTCCTTACGAGCCGTCCCAGCCTTGCCCTTCTCCGGTCATAAGCAAGCGGAGCTGAGAAGTTACTTGTATCAGTCGAATCAAGAGGGCCGGACATGAAAACACCCTTATCCAATGGCCCTGACATGAAGCCCGCCCCTCTTTCCAATGGCCCCGAGGCAAATCCCCTCTCCAAGGGTCCTGACAAGAACCCGTTCAAGGGCCCCGACCCACGGGGCACCGGCTGCAAAGGGACCGCCGCGAACGAGGCCGTGCTCTCGAACGAAGCGGCAGGCTCTTGAGCGTCGCCAGAGGCCAGCACATTCGGGTTGCCGGTCCGGGCGGTCGAGGCATTGGCACTCACCGAGGCCCCCGAAATCGCCCTAAAGGTGGTCTCGGACGCGCCCTTGCTCGCCCTCTGGAGGCCAGCCAAATCTTCCGCAGCAATCTCCTGCCGGAAAGAGGCGCTGCGGGTCTCGGAATCCAGGGTGCTCGAGTCCACGGTGTAGCGCTCGGAGTTGGACGGGGTGATAGCCGGAGAATCGACGACGACCGGCCTGACATAACAGAAGGAGTGGCCGAGCCCCTCGTCCAGGGGCTCGAGGAACTCCAGATCGACCCCGCCCTTCCCATTCCCCACGGGCACGAAGCAACCGACGACTTGAGAGGTGCCGTTCCCCATCGGCGCGCAGCACTACAAGGACATCAAAGCAGGAGGCGCGGCGGGTCGGAAGGGAGATCCCCGGAACGGAGGGCTTCCATTGCCCTGCACCACGAGCAGGCGCGGAAGGAACCCGAAGCACCGCTCAACCCTACCACTCCCCACCCGGTGAGTTCGCATCATAAGCAAGCAGCTCGGCGGCGATGGTCTCGAGACTACCGCTTACCCACAGCCCAGATAAAGCAGTGATTGCAGCGAAAGGGAGCGCCACCCATCTCACCTCAACAGATCTGAGTTAGAAGAGGAGGAGTGGGGATGATGTGAGAGGAGAGCAAGAGCAGAATGCAGAGAGAGAGAGAGAGAGCAGAAGAGGGGAAGTTTTGGAAACCCAAAAAATAAGGAATCCCCAAATTAGATTTGGTTAGGAGGGGAAAGAAAGTGAGAGTGAAGAAAAGGGCAAGAGAGAGAGCGAGAGAGAGGTGTGGGGATGGATGTGTAAAACAAAGTATATGAAGAATAGGTGAGATGATGCCTTTTTAGAGAGAGATGTCACTTTCTTTGTTGGAGTTGAGGAGATCAAATGGTTTAGGAGGGGGTGAAAAGGGACTCGGAATAGGCTTCAATTGCTTGCATTCGGCTGCTCTCTCTCTCTCTCTCTCTCCAAATTGTTTCTCTTGCATGATAGGATTTGGTGGGTGGGGGGGGTGAGAGGAGTCAAACACAGAGAAAACTAGCCATCCATCATCGCATCATCATGGTCACTATCATGATCATGACATTGGGGTGGATCAAATTACATGTTTTCTCTAATTTTTAAACCATTAAAATGCATTAGGAAAAGTAGGATAATGTTTCTTCTTCAAGACTTGTATTATGTTTTATGACGGTGATGGTAAGAGTCGTGTTAGCTAAATTGGAATCCTGTATGATTCCAATTTGTAATTCATTCATGAGACTAAATGTGGATATGACCATGCATCCGATGGAACTATATAAATGGGAAAAGAAGAAAAAGAAGAGCAAGTAGGATAAGATCCAACTAGAGCTTACTAAATAAGCTATTTGAATACAAGTGAGTACAATGGTCTTTCCATTCCATCACGATGTTCCAAATTAAAATTTCACCATGATAATGGATATATGTACACATACATATATTAAAGAATATTATGATGCATATGCAGTACCTCCTCCTCAAATCTTGCTTGTATTGACAGGAATATTGTGCTATTGATCTTTGAGATCATTTGTGCTGACATCATATAAATGCTCTTTAAGTGAAAGTTGGACCCTTGTCATTATGTTGGTGGCAACCACCACACAAAGAGAGAAACTATTGAACAGATTGCGAAAATGGTGCATGGGTGAGATTAAAATTAAAAAGAAAAAAAAGGGGGGAGAAAGAAGACATGGCCACATCACTGTTGAATGGTGAAATCTGAAAGAGTGGTATTCTATATGAATAGCATGGAATGAGGGCATTGGAGATGGCCCCCACAAAGACCAACTCCACATGGGAAGCACCAAACCCATCTCTCCTCATGTTGACTAATAATCTATAGTGCCCCCCCCCCTCCATCCCATTTTGTCCTCAACCAAGACCATCACATTTGCTCTGACCAAGAAGCAAATTTCCAAGGGGGTGCGGACAAACCATGCGATCGACATGTATGCTATAATGCCACTGTGAAAAATAAAGCAGTTGGAAGTCAGCATCTCCGAATCCCAGAGGCTAACCCTTTGATGTCATCCTTTTGGTGGCTCAACTCCATTACCCCCTTCCACCAATCCTGCAATCACAGGTTGTCATGCCATCATGCTCCTATATGTTCTTTGTTGTGCCCCTGCTTGTGCTTCTCCATCAAACCCTATAGCACTCACTCACTCACAATGACACCGCCTGGAGGAAGTGGTTGAGAGTTGACATCCCACATCGAAGTCCACAGTCAATGCACTACTTGATGATCTTGCAAGTACTTTTTCCTTTTTCAACAAAACACAATAAACTGGGGAACACTGTTTGCACAAGTTTTTGAGATGCTACATCTAAAAAAAACATTTTGTTTGTAAGTAATAATATTCTCAAATAAATCAAGGTAAGAAAAAAAAAAAATATATATATATATATATCAAAATATAATAAAAACAAACAATACTTGTTGTGCAGCTACTGTCAATAAAATTTCCTGGGATGGTTCAAAAGAAGTGTGATTCCACCCAAGGGGTAAAGTGTAATTTGCCAACAGTTAATTATCACACAACTGACTCACTCTCATCACAATGTAATTAAATACAAACCCCCAAAAGCACCATTCAAAAGAAGAGCCTATAAAGAGTCACTTGGAATCCTCACAATCTTCTAGACAAATAGACCACTTTGGACATTTGAACAAGGAGTTTTCTCTTCTCTTACAGTAGGATCCAGATGGTTGTGGGGTAGATGATGCTGCAACATCTCCATAAGAAGCCCCAGATTTTACTTCTCTGTGTCACTGCATTCAGTAGACCAACTTGGCTGCAGTGCTTGCTTGTTCACAACTTCATATCCTATGCCCTTCCAGTTGTCTCTCTTTGATCCCACAAGCAGACCATCCGATGCAAGACCTCCCAGAAATATTTTTGTGGTTGTTGTATGTATTATGCATCACTGACTTCCATCCTGTGCATGTCTTTCTTTGATCCCACAAGCAGACCATCTGATGCAGACAAGCACAGGATGGAAGTCAGTGATGCATGCATATGCATACAACAGCCACATAAATATTTCTTGGAGGTCTTCAACATGTTTGCCTTGTGGTCTCATCAAGACTTCATTCATCACTCAAGTGGATGGTACAAGATGTCATTCTTCCCCAATTAATTTGGGTCAACTAAGCTGCAGGCTCAAGTTACACATCTTGGTTTCCAGTAGCATGTGAAGAAGCTGGCAGAGGCTACACAATCCTACAGATGACCCTGCAGACCTTGTCCTTGGCCATCAAAATGGAAGGGTCCACCCCTTGCCTTGCCACTGCAATTTTGGAGTGTCACTGGATGCATGGTCCATCCTGCCCATGCAGCCAAACTGCTCGGCCAGGAGGACTCTCAGTTCTGCTCGGCCCCCCTTCGTCATAAATGAGCTGCATCCCTGAAACACAGAAATCACAGTAGCTGACGGCTTCCTTTTTACCTTTTCCTTGTGCTCTGTTCTGCTGTTCCGGAAAACTAAGTTCGGGCATCACAATTACAATGCTTCCTCGTCAGACATGTCTCGAATCACAATGCATTAACAAAAACAAGATTAAGGTCATGTCGGAACAGCATCACAGTTATCTGCAGTGTCAAAAAGTAACGAAGGGGGATTAGGTGGAAGACCCAACTGCAACGTGCAAGGACTTTTAAAAACTCAACAATGCTGCAGTTGGGGAATTGAATATTGCGGTGGATTCACACAGAGTAGGTACTTGTCCCTACTACCATTGATGCCGTGCCAAGGCCAAGGCCAAGGCCAAGGCCAAGGCAGGAGTCTCTCCATCATGTAAGAAATCCTCGAGCTGGCAGAACAAGCGGAGCACAGGAAGTTTTGATGAGATCGGTCCTTTCTCTTTCGAAACTAGGAATGATTCACGGAAACTGGGGATGGGAGAAAACTGGTGTTGACCTTTCTGAAAGGATCGGATGCCCAAGGCTTTTCTACAAACACCAGACGGATGTGACGATTCAGTTGATATCAGCTATCTCTGCCTCTCCGTTGCTTTTGAGGTCAATTCCCCACGCTGTGTTTCGGATGGAACAGTTGCATGTCACGACCATAACCGGCCAGAAGAGACATCGACTTCAATGCGATGTCAACGCTACTGGTATCAGGGACTGGGACCATTAGATTTTTATGGTATCATCTCATGCAAATATATAAGACTTCGATAGTTAGATATATAAGATTTTTATGATCGGATGATATATAAATAATCTAAATCAGATTTTAACGTATCAGTTAATTTAGCTGATAAAGACTTTGACTGGGATCGAATTCCGTCATAATTATTTATTCTTTACATAATAATAATAATAATAATAATAATAATAATAATAATAATAATAATAATAATAATAATAATAATAATAATAATAATAATAATAATAATAGCTCGTTTACGAATCGATCCCTATAATTTTACAAAAAGAGCCTCGAAACCTTATAAATAAACCTCACTTGGCGGCCGTCTGGGCTCGATTGCACCCGATCCGGTTCGCTTGGGCTGGTCCGTTCCAGGTTGTTCGTCACGGTCGGTCTCCTGGCTCTAATGGGCTGGCATCCTGGACCGCTGCGCCCGCTCGCCTGGGCCGGATCAGAGGTGGCTCGATCCGGTATCGACTTGGCTCCAAAACCATTGATCCTTCTCGAGAAAGAATCAAGTACTGTGGCCTCGGTTACTCGGAGAACACAAGCTGCATCGTTTCAAGCTTTCACAAGGCCAATAGCAGATGAAGAGAAGGAGAGATGCACGGTGACGACCAACAAATTTCTCCAAGCTCGATATGATCTTCTCTTCCCATCTCTTCGTTCCTCGCTTTCGACTAACATTTGTAGAAGAAACCTCTGCAATCGTTGGGATCATGGCAGAGGTTTCAGTCTCGCTTCTCTGTTTCAAGCAAGCCAGTAGATTCACCAGAGGCTGACATGGATCTGTAGCAAACAGATGAGGAGATGAAGACATTACTACAATCCATGGTTCAGGAGTCACAGATCATTCTCATCTTCATGACCGAGATAAGCAGCAGGTAAATTGCAGTGATGTGAAGAAGATTGGCTCTCGCTATTGCTGCATCTGTCTGCAGCAGTTTACATTATGTGGCTACAGAATCGCAGTGGAAAGAGCAATAAAATAGAAGGAGAGGCTAAAATACCCGTGCCATTTTATGTTTCTGTTGATCTCCACGACCAAGGTTTCAGCATTGAGAAGAGTCAATGATGGGGAGTCGCATTCGTAGATAAATGCAAGACGGTGGCCCCCTACCGACACAGCAAAGCTCGAGCAGTGTTCTAGGTTGTGCACCATGACCTTCCGATGTGACGACCAAGTCAAGCCACGATTCCTACCAAATTATCCATCTCAATTATGTCCCATGACTCCCAAATCTTTAGCTTTGGGACCAAGGTGGCTTTAAGACGATGATCAGACGCAAAGAGGTCAGAAATGCTTTATGGTCACTGTTAATTTGGCTCAAGATCACCACTTTTTACTACGCAAATCATTGATCACCCACGTCTGTATCACTGAATACCCTCCCAATCAGAAGCATTCAGTAGCTATCAGATGAAGAGAGCGAGCGCTTGACAGAAGTGCACGCAGGATGTCAGTAGCCTTCGTGGACGTCCATGTTGTCTGCTGCAAAAGTGGATAGGATTTGCTTCTCGGGAAGAAGTACTTCGAGGCCATGGCAGGAGATCACAGAGAACAAAAGAAGACGCAGCAGAAAACCGAAACTAGAAAAACTATGGTAACAGCGTAGAATTAGTGTGAGAGATTGCGAAGCCACCAAAGCACGAATGCAGAAGAACAAAGTGAAAAGACACTCTCCGGGGAAATATACATGAAGAAGAGCTGATGAAGTTGCTGCGACAGCAGTCCCATATGAATGAGAAGAAGTATACGGCATTCACACCTGTATGTCTCGAGAATTTATTGCTCAAGCTTTGCAAATCCAGATTTTTTTTTTTTTGTTTCTTCTGTTTTTTGGGCAGCAGAATCGTTTACCCGTCTCTTTTCAGGATCTAAATTTGTTGGAATCCCACAGATACGGACTGGAAATCTTTGCCGCTTATATCCGCAGCTTGCAACTGATGCTGGAGTTGCTGGTTCTGCTGCCAAATGCTTAAACCGCTGATGGTGAATTGGCTTCCTCCCTTGATGTCGCCGTAGAAAGGTTGGCTGCTCTGGGCTTGTACCGCTGCCGACGCCGGGAATGCACCGTGAAGGTACTCCGACCATTTGAGGTCCTCGGTCTCGCCTCCGAGCTGGACTTGCACAACTTTGTCGGGCGTCAATTCTGACCAGGGGAAGATACCACTGTCGAAGGAACAGCTGCTCTGCAGCATGAAGCCGCCGCTTTCGTTTACGCTGCTCCCGGGGTTGTTGTTGCAATTGGCGGCGTGCCAATTTGAGATGGTAGAATCTCCAGCACAGCTCGGTGGGGCGATTGCCGAAGTCGAGAGGGACGATACGACAGCGGATATGGCATTGCAGCTCAACTCAGGTGTCGCGTCGAGCTGCCTTGCGGTCTGGTTGAGCCAGAGGAGTGGATTGGAGCTGAAGGGTAGAGCGGCCGAGGTGGTCAGACTGCTGCTGTAGTCGGGACCAAAGCTTAGCAGCGGAAGAGGGAAACTGCCCATCGGACTGGGAGAGCGGCAGGTCGAGGAGTTCTCGTGGTTCGCGAGGAACTGATCCAAAAAGAATTCTTTGGTTGGTGTTGCTGAACTCTTGGAGGTCGTGCTCTCGTCCATCGACTTATCCACCGTCGGGAGCTGATTAGCAATTGCCAATTCGGGAGTGACAGGAAGCTGGAGGCCGCCGGAGCCAGAATTCTTTTCGCTGTTGTCGAGGGCTTTATCGTCGCCGCCGTCCACCTCGGCGAGCGGCTTGTGGGTGTTGGGGTCGATGCCTCTCTGTCTCAGCTTCTTCTTGATGCAGGAGTTCCACAGGTTCTTAATCTCATTGTCTGTCCTTCCCGGCAAATGCGTTGCAATCTTCGACCACCTGATGGTGCCGGCACACGACCAGAAACAGGGAGATAGGTATCAGAGAAGTCAAAGGCTTGGGAGACGGAGAAGACGAGGGGGTGATACCTGTTTCCCAGGACTGCATGTAGTTCGATGATGAGGTCCTCTTCCTGCTTCGAGAATGTACCTCTCTTGAGGTCCGGCCTCAGGTAGTTGATCCACCTCAACCTGCAGCTCTTTCCGCACCTTTGGAGACCTGAAACTTGTCGCAGGAGTCAGGATGATAGACGACGCAGCTGGAAAGCCAAGCAAGCGAAGAACGGTGTACCTGCTTGTTTAGGGACAGAGCTCCAACACCCATGGCCAAATTGCGTAATGTGCTTTATGAGCTTCTCATCTTCCTCGGGAGACCAGAGGCCTTTCCTTAGCTTCTGCTTGTAGCAGCAGGAGTGGCCTCCCATTCTCGGAAACAAACCTTCGGGGAATTGCTGCGTGAATAAGGTCGTTCTAGTGAATTAGGAAGTGGAGAATATGGGCGAAAGGGATAGTGGATGTCAAGGAATCGTAGCTGCAATGGAGGAGGAGGAGTTGGAATTAAGAGGTGGACTGAGCTTAAAAGTGTGTGTGTGAGAGAGAGAAAGGTCACAGTCTAGTGGTTGTAGGAATTGAGTCGGGGATTCTCTCTCTCTCTCTCTCTCTCTCTCTCTCTCTCTCTCTCATCACCTTGGTAGAAGTGATGTGCAGTGTTACCATGGTGAGGCAATTGATCGTAAGAATTTTACAGCCAATCCAGTAGAAGTAACAAGGAAACACGGATGCAGGTTCAGAGAGGCCATTGCCAGGGATTGGACTCTTTATCCCTCTCTCTCTCTCTCTCTCTCTCTCTCTCTCTCTGTGCTTGGATTAGTTTTGAAGCAAGACCATGCTGCTCTTTCCTGCCGTTCCATACAACGAGCGTATCCTACAAAGACAGACAGCTACAGACATGGAAAGGGGGAGGTGGAAAGTCTAGTGGTGGCAAGAAATAGCCATGATCGGTGAAAGAAGGTTCTGTCATGGTAGTAGGATGGGTTTGTGGTGATGGAACAAAACAGAAAGTGTAGAAAATAAGATTATCCATTAGGATGCTGCAGTTCCCACATGATGATCCTTCTCCATACAAACCTCCATCATTGGGTATAAGGAGGGAACATAATCCTATCCACTTGCTGCATAACAAGTGGCATCTTTCTTCCTTCAAATTTTATTTGAAGGATACATTTTGTTCTCTTTAAAACTTGCAGTAAAATTTGATGCTTTTTCTCCTCTCTAATCTATTGATTTATTCTCTTCAAATCTTGCATTAAACAATTTTTTATACTTATTAGTATAATACTCAACTTAAATTCAACTTGAAATAATAAAATAAAATCTTTATTTTAGAAATATATGGATTGTATATGAGTCTGAAATCTAATCTGGTGTTTTTTTTTTTTTCTCATGTAAAATCTCTACGGTGTAAACTTAAATTTGAGATTGAAATTTTTTTTTTCTCTTCACATCTCAGTGTAAAATATCTTCTTCCCTTGAAATTAAATAATAAAATAATTTCTTTAAAAAAAAAAAGGAAAGAAAGTTGCTAGCAAAATTATCAATGGGGATGGTGGGCAACAGGAGAAATTAAGTAATGAGTGTGTGTGTGTGTTGGCATTTTGATTTGGTTTCCATCAATGATTAGAACTGTTCATTGCATGATTGAGGCCATGTGACTCCCTGAGTAATTCTGCATTAAATAAAAGGGGTTAGAAATTGCTACTACAATAATTCTGGATTCTGGTTCCTATTATTTTCTGTGATCACACTTGCTTTGGACCCCCTAATACAAGTCAAATTGTTTATGTCTTTTCTGTGCCTCTCTCTAATCCTTGCTGTTTCCAGCAAATGTCCGGTCCCCCTACCAAACAATTGTGGTCGTATTGGTCTGTATTAGTATAATAATTGACTAATAGGTATAAAAATATAATATACTAATAAATTAGGGGTGGCAACGACAACAATTGTGGTCCAACCTATTGGTCTCAGATCAATCACATCAGTAAGCTATCGAGTCACTCCGTTGCCACTGCAATCAATGACCAAGGTCCTCATCGCACGGTCGTTAGATCGCGAAGCCTTTTACTGAAATGATAAAAGTGCCCTAGAATAGGTCGTTATCCAACTCGATGTATTCATGTGGTGTGGGCACTCGTAGCAGTACCCGACACATTACGCCACAGTGCCACGTATGATCTTTTTTTTTATCCATGACGCGTAGTTGATCATCGCCTCCACAAATATTTGAACGTGGAATCTATTTGTTTTTTCTATCAGAGAAATTAAACATCGGGTGAAAATTGATTACGATTCTGGAATTGATGATTTTAATTTTTAAATTTAAAAAACTCAAAATCGAATCATGTAACACTTGTTTTGAAACTAAAGTTAGAATCGACGGTTCTGGTTTGACTAGTAGATTTTTTTTCTTATTATTATTTTTAATTAAAAAAATAATATATTAAAAAAATATTAAAATCGTGAACCGTCGATCTCGGTTCTAAAAAAAATCGGGAATCGTAGTTGATCCAATTTGGTTTGGCATCGACGAACTGACAAACCAATTCGATTCCGGTTTGATCGGAACCGAACGACGATGAGAGTCGGTGAAAACACTGTTGCTTGTTCGCGATACAATTGGGACCAATAAGGAGTAAAAATGCTGTGTGCAGGCCAAAAGGTTGCTCACGAGTTGGGACCAATAAAGCGTAGAACTTCCATGAATGATTACATGATGATGATGACATGATGAGGCGCAAAGGTCGCTCACAAACAGTTGTATTTAGGTATACATAGCTTGAAATGGGTGCGTTGCTTTGTGGCTGTGGGGCTTCTTCAGGTGGGTTTGGTGGTGGTGGTGGTGGTGGTGGTGGTGGGGAAAAGGTTTGAGACCAAATGACTTTTTTTTTTTTTTTCCTGTTTCTCGAAGAAAAGAAATTGAGATTTGCTCTTAATTATTCTCGAGAAAACCATATTCTCCAAATAACACATTTGGTGGTCAGCGAAGGTGACTAGGTTATCAGGAAAGAAACATTACGTGGCCTGCATCAAGCTTCGACCTGTCACCCCTTTTTAATCATAGGATTCTGCTACAAACTCTCCTGATTTGTTCCACCGCAATTAATGATCTCAGCATCTTTCCATATAGAAACACCCGCCTGTTGCATGCGGTGTGATTTATCGATGGCGTCCCCAAGAACGTATATCGGAGACGCGGTGCGGTCTCCGCATCAACTTCGGCGCAGAAGAAGAAGAAATTGTACAAGTAAACAGCGTTGGATATTGATCGTTTCACTTCTCGGGGCCGACAAGAAAGCAAAGAGAGAGGTGACGCAGCTCCTCTACACAGTGATCCCAAGGCCCACTCCCATGTTGTGTAGTTCTCCCTTCATCTCTCGCTCCATCATGCCATTAACGACACACATTAAGCTTGGAAAGCTACTTGCGATCTAATGTCCTGCGGTGGAATGTTTTTTACCGCTGAAGTGAATCTTGAGAAGAAACACACTGATGGGAGAGAAAAGAGGCCGTAAGGGCGTGGTAGAATCCCTTCTTCTTTTTCGCCCAAGGATGTGCACGGGAATGGGACAGCGAGAGAGCATCGTATTCCATGTAGCTTGTCCTCCTTCCACATATATCTTATCCTTCGATTAAAACGGTGTTATTGGAAGAACCGCCGGACTCGATCGACATTAACGATCCACGTCCTCTAGTGCATGCGAATAGGATCTTAAACGAGTTCAGATAATGTAGTTACTGATAAGGTATATTTTGGATCCATGTTACGTCACGAGCGATGCCACGTAGCGCTACAGTCAGGAGCACCCCCACGCGTCGAGCCAAAGACCGTATCAAGGTGTGGCTCGATACGTCCCGTCCCGGAAAACTCAGGACGGCGCACCGCATGGTGCCGTTCCACGCATCCCGAAGCGGCGGCCGCACAAAGATATCGCCTCATCTCCCGAGGATCGTCCGCTACACCCGCGTACGATCGACCCTCATATAGTAGCATAAAAGCACTTGGCCGGTATCTAGCCAGGGCGAAAAAGAAAAACTCCAACCCGCCACTGACTTGATCATTGGAGGGACCAAAGTCGGGAAACATCCGACGACGGTCCTTTTTACAGGAAAGCTATCATCGCAGGCTAGAAGGCGTTAATCAGACCCCGGCTGCCGATGCTCAAAGTGGTGTTCGATCAATCTCGAAACCCAGCACAACCGACTAGAGATTCTCGACATTGTCCTATGGATCAGGCCGTGCTGACTCTATTAGCCACGGTTCATCAATCCATCAACATTTTTGGTGCTAGGAGGGTCATGTCGCAAGAGCATCTCACAGGAGCCCTCCCCGAAGGAGAACCATCGATCGATCATCCCTCTATCAGACTCGGAGATCAGTCCCTCCCCACCCTTAGGGACGGGGGAATACCGGCTTCGACGCTAGATCGATACTGGTGCTTGTTCAATGACCCGAGGTTGTTGCCCCCCGAACTCACCATAGGACCCTCGGTCGTGTCGCATGAGGCGTTCCTCAACCTGACCAAACAAGTACAAGCAATGACGGGGATAATGCAGACTCTCGTCCCACGCATCCCCCAGATCTTATAGTTGGCGACTATCCCGACCAACCCTACCCGGCAAAGGCCAGCCAGGGAGCAAGTCGGTACAGGAGAAGCCCGAGATAGAATGGTAGATCCAAGAGGCTCGCCTGAGCAGAGTGCACCTACGCCCTGCCAAGTCACACCGCCTCGCCCTGAGCCTGACACCATATCGCCTGACTCGGCGAACAACTCATTCAGGATGCAACTATCTCGGGTCAACCATCACTTGGACGAGTTCCAGTGAGAGGTTCAGAAATCGCGGAGCGAGCCAAACGAGGGCAGCTCAGGCGGATCCCCCTTTGTTCAAGAAATACAAGAAAAGCCTGTACCCCTCAACTTCAAGCTGCCAGCTTTGGAAACGTATGACGGCAGCTCTGACCCTACAGAGTATGTCACCGTGTTTCGGGCTCAGATGGCCCTCTACGGCACTTCCGATGCATTAATGTGTCGAGCATTCCCGACCACCTTCAGGGGACCAGCACGCGCGTGGTTCAGTCGTCACCGACCAACCGATGAGACAAATCCTATCCAATTTCGATGCATCGGGTCGAATGCTGCGGTGGTCGGTTGAGCTCGGCGAGTTCGACATTCAATACTCTCCTAGAACTGCCATCAAAGCTCAAGTACTGGCCGATTTCATCTCCGAGCTAAACCCTCAAGATCATACAATTGAACAGGAAAACAACAGTCACACGTGGACCCTGCATGTGGACGGTTCGACCACCGCTGAGGCCGCCAGGATCGAACTTATCCTCAAGGGCCCAACTAGAGAAACCTATGAAAGATCGCTCCGGCTACAATTCCAAGCCACCAACAATGAGGCTGAGTACGAAGCGCTACTCCATGGCCTACGCCTCACCTTGGAGATGCAGGTGGTCGACCTTGAGGTGTTCAGCGATTCCCAGCTGGTAACAGGACATGTCAACGGGAACTATGAAGCCCGAGGCTCGACCATGATGTTATACCTGGCGAAAGCATGACGACTCACCCATCTCTTCAACCATCTCTCAGTCACTCGAATACCTCGAGCTCAGAACACACAGGATGATACTCTAGCTAAGTCGTCCTCCACCCGTAGCCTGGAAGCAACCCCGACAACCGAGTCCATAATGGCACCAACAATACCGTCCCACGACGTCGCTGAAACTCAAGTCTCACCGAACTGGATGGAAGAAATCCTCCGCTTCATGAAAGACGGGACAAAGCCCGACGACCCGGTAGCCGTGAGACGACTGAGGTGAACCCAAGCCTGGTACTACATAGTTGGTGGAAAACTATACTGCAGAGGGTTTTCTCAACATCTCCTACGCTGCCTCGCGCCGCCAGAAGCCGAAATGGTCCTCGTCGAACTCCACGAGGGGATTTGTGGGGAGCACATCAACGAACGAACCTTAGCCTTCAAGACTCTCAGACAGGGTTACTACTGGCCAACCATGCGTCAGGATGCCGCATCATACGTACAACAATGCCAATAGTGTCAGAGACATGCCCGACTACAACACTATCCTGCGGTCCCTCTCACCTCGATGGAGGTGGCCTGGCCTTTCGCCTAGTGGGGACTTGACCTCCTCGGACCTTTTCCTTCCAGCTTCGGGACAACGATGCTTCCTTATAGTGGTGGTCAACTACTTCACAAAATGGGTCAAAGCCGAACCTTTGGCCTCCATCACCGAAAAACAAGTTCAAAGCTTCACGTGAAAAAACATTATCACTCGATTCGGGATCCCGAGAGCTATCATCATCGACAATGGAGCTCAGTTCAACAACACCAAGTTCAGGGCCTATTGCCAATCGTATGGGATACAGTTGAAGTTCAGCTTGGTGGCACACCCTCAAACTAACTGCCAGACCGAAGTAATGAATCGGGCGATCCTGGAGGGCCTCAAGAAGAGGATCATGGGTGCACACGGAACATGGGCAGACGAGCTCCCTAGCGTCCTATGGGCGATGCAAACAACTCCAAAAGTTGCCCCAGGAGAGTCTTCGTTTAGCCTCGCATTTGGAACCGAAGTAGTCCTTCCACCCGAGATGGTGTTCCCAACCTTGCGCACCTCCGACTACAAACAAGCAGATTCCGAGGAAGGCCTATGAGCAAACCTAGATCTCCTCAAAGAAAGAAGAGCCGAGGCGCACCTATGTACCTTGGCATACAAGAAGGCTATAGCTTGGATATACAACCGCAAGGTTCGCCCACGACCAATCAAGGTCAAGGACCTCATCCTTCGAAAGGCAGAAGTAAGCGACTCGACCCGAGCAAGGGGGAAACTCGTGCCCAACTGGGAAGGCCCCCCATCGGGTCTATGATGTGGTCCGAGAAGGGACCTACCGACTCGAAACTATAGAAGGGAGTCCTCTACCAAGGACATGGAATGTAGCAAATCTAAAAAAGTTCTACCCGTAGAAGAAGTAGGTCGAGATGCTTAGAAGATGTGTTATTAAAAAGCATGTGCATCCACTACCAGAAAAGACAGTCAGAATTCCACAACAAGAATTTTGCTATTAAATAAGGAAGCACATATGGCGGTCGGGCGACATAATTCCAAAAGTCGACCCAACCAAAACCAAGAAAAGAAAAATACAAGTCTTCAGTTTGGAGGAGGAGTTTCGGGCCCGTCGTCGAAGGGGATGCTCGCCGGCATATCGACAAACTGATCCGCTAGATGGTCGGCAAAGGGGTCCGACTCTAGTTCCAATTCCGGATGCCCCACCCGAACACGAGCATAGGCCACCCGGTATCCGAACTCGTAGGTCACCCGTCCCGACCTCACCAGGCCACGCTCGAACCCAGCGGACACCTTATACTCAGCAATCGCCCTCTCTATCTTCTCAGGCAGCGCCAATCACTCCTCCTTCAGAGCCTCCTCGGCGGCCCAAGCCGAAGACCTGACAGACTCAACATCGTGCAAGAGGGTCTACAATTCGTCGTCCAACACTCGAGCTTGAGACTGACTTTCCTCTAGCTCGGCTTTCAGATGGCTCACCTCTCCATCCAAAGTCAAGGCACACTGCTCAACCGTGGCCACGACCTATGGACCGAACAAGCTCCTCAACTCCTAGTTCTCTAGACGAAGGGCGGCGTAAGTGTCTGATTGACACTCGATCACCCGCCCGACGTCAAAGACTCGGTCAATCAGCGCCATGGCATAGTGTTGACCCTGCACCAAAGGTAACATCAGGACCCACACAAAAGAGGAGGCACCGAAGAGTGTAACGCTGCCACTTACCCAGACCAATGACTTGGCCGCCCGATCTGCTAGCACCTCCGAAGTGCAACAATAAAGTTCCTTGGCCATAGTTGGGTGCAGCGCCCCCGGATAAACTCCTGGGCCGTCGGCCCGTCGGCCCAGATACGGTTGTCAGCTCTAAGATCGGGCCACCGAGTGACATAGGGGGTTCCCAGCTCCCCGGTAAGAAGGCCAGCCATGCTCAAGGCTTGATACTCCTCACCCTTAGGCCGAGGACTGATGCGGCACAGATCCTGCATCGACTTCGGGCGCGTAGATGCTCTCTTTGCAGGATCGTCGCCAAACAATCCGACCGCCCCCTTCCCTTTGGCGCTACGCGAGCCCTCTCCTGGGGGAGCTGCCCCAGTCGACCCCGGGATGGCTCGCCCAAGAACGGTCGATCTCGCGGACACCTTCTAGACCACAGTCTTTAGTTTCTTGGAAGGGCGACTCGCTTCCGGAGATCCCGATGCCCCCTCAGGCACGCCCTTCTACGGGACATCCCCATCTCCGGAACCCTCACCGCCCTGAGACGGAGGCATAGCGGCTTTGGCATGAGGCGCCTTCTTCACAAACCGAAGATCCACCATCTCTGCAAGAAACAACCCGGCCGGTCAGACAGCTCAAGACAAGCAGACAATACATGGCATTTAAATAACCACACCCCTAGCGGCCGAGCTCAGTCCCGCCTCGACCAGTCACTCCTCAGTCATCTCCCTGATTCCCAAGATGAAGACAGAATGCTCCTCAGACGATTCACATCTGCTGACTCTCGGCCAGAAAGCGACGGGGGGACATTATCGATGGCACAAGAAGTCCGCCCAGTGTTGAAACCCCATCCTCGACTGCAACTGATAAAGAAGAAGTGGCTCTTCCAACCTTTGTTGTTGGAAGGGGCGCCACTAATCTTAAACCCACTGTGGGTAGTCAGGTAATAACCGCCTCGCCCCCTACACAATCGGAAGCAGGCCAGGAATATAGCCCTAGATGGTTCTATCCTGGCTGAATGACATTCCTCGAGAAAAGCCACCAAATAGCGCCAAGAGTTCGGTACCATCTGGGACGGCGATATACCCCACTTACGGAGGTAATCCTCGATAACAGGATGTAACGGGAACCGCAATCCCATCTCAAGGGCACCCACCGTCAGCCCAAATCCCTAGGGAAACTAATCATATGGCCGCTGACTCGCCCGATGGGCAAAAACATCGTAACACTCTGGGATGCAATAACAATCCCGAAGCTCCCCCAGAAGCTCCTCGGTCACCATCGAGTCTACATCATGCCACAACTTAAGGCTTGCAAGCACGGTAGAAGACCCCATGGCCTCTATAGGCACAACCCCAGAAGACAAATTGGCATCTCCTAGGCCCTCGGAAGAAGAAGAAGAAGAAGAAGAAGAAGAAGAAGAAGAAGAAGAAGAAGAAGAAGAAGAAGAAGAGGACGGAGAAGAAGAAGAAGACATCCCGATCTCGAAGTAAGGATGAGGGGAAGAAGCCGGGCCACTGAACGAAGGGGCAAGTAGGGCTATGACAAGGCGATGGCAGATGAGCAAAATGGTGAAAACCCCTCCAGAGGGAACTTATGAAGAGCAGGCTGCTCCGCAGCGAAGGTGACGATTGAGCTATCCGAGGAGAGAGATGGTCGTAGCATTTAAAACCGTCATAACTCCTCAGATTCCTCAGAATCGTCGGTCTCGAAGATCCCGCCAGAAACGCCTCGTCACCTGATATCTCCTGCCAAAAGGCCACTTGCAACAAAAGACTTCCCGCCCGAACCAATGCCGCCCCGATAAGCATGCCACGTGGTGTATGGCTCCACGCGTAGCATAGTCTCCCGCTAGATCTAACACCGCCTCAACAAGTGCACCACGTGGCGCGACGGCCGAGTCGCTCCAGATCGATTCCCAACTTACGACTCGCCGGCCCAGTTCATTGTATGAGTCGCTCCAGATCGGTTCCCGACCTGCGACTCGCCGGCCCAATTCATTGTCCGAGTCACTTTAGATCGATTCCTGACTTGCGACTCGCCGGCCCAGTTCATTGTCCAAGTCGCTCTAGATCGATTCCCAACTTACGACTCGCTGGCCCATTTCATTGCCCGAGTCGCTCCAGATCGATTCTCGACTTACGACTCATTGGCCCAGTTTATTGTCTGAGTCGCTCCAGATCGATTCCCGACTTGCGACTCGCTGGCCCAGTTTATTGCCCGAGTCGCTCTAGATCGGTTCCCGACTTGCGACTCGCTAGCCTAATTTATTACCCGAGTCGCTCTAGATCGATTCCCGACTTGCGACTCGCCGGCCCAGTTCATCGCCCGAGTCGTTCCAAATCGGTTCCCGACTTGTGACTCGCTGGCCCAGCTCTTCGACCGAATCACTCAATATTGATCCCCGACTCACGACTTGCCGATGCCAAGCCTGAGCCCAAGATCAGTTACTCGGCCTACGGTGCTAGTCTCTAACTCGAATCACATGGCTCGGTCCTCTGACCGACAGCCTACCAATATCGCCCTGCCAGGACGCTGCCTAGAACCGCCCCACGACGAGCCAATCAAACTTCCCCTCGCAAGTAGACCACATTAACGACGTTCCGACCCAAGCGCACCTCTCACCCTCTCGAAGACCCCACGACACGCCTCGATGGGGGGGGGGGGGGGTGGGGTGGGGTTGTGGAGAAGTGATAAGGTATATTTTGGGTCCACGCCGCGTCATAAGCGATGCCACGTAGCGCTACAGCCAGGAGCACCCCCATGCGTCGAGCCAGAGATCGTATCAAGATATGGCTCGATACGTCCCGTCCCAGAAAGCTCAAGACGGCACCGCATGGCGCCATTCCGCGCATCCCGGAGTCACTTCAGATCAATTCCCGACTTGCGACTCGCTAGCCCAGTTCATTGCCCGAGTCGCTGCCGGCCTAGCTCTTCGACCGAATCACTTAATACCGATCCCCGAATCATGACTCGCCGACGCCAAGCCTGAGCCCAAGATCAGTTACTCGGCCTACGATGCCAGTCTCTAACTCGAATCACACGGCTCGGTCCTCTGACCGACGGCCTACCAATATCGCCCTGCCAGGACGCCGCCGCCCCACGACGAGCCGATCCAACTTCCCCTCGCAAGTAGTCCACATGAACGACGTTCTGACCCAGGCGTGCCTCTCGGCCTCTCGAAGACCCCACGGCACACCTCGATGGGGAGGGGTGAGGGAGAGAAGTGATAAGGTATATTTTGGGTCCACGCCGCGTCACGAGCGATGCCACATAGCACTACAGCAAGGAGCACCCCCACGTGTCGAGCCATAGACCGTATCAAGGCATGGCTCGATACGTCCTGTCCCGGAAAGCTCAAGACGGCACCGCATGGCACCATTCTGCGTATCCCGGAGCGATGGTCGCACAAAGGTATCGCCTCATCTCCTGAGGATCGGTCGCTACGCCCGCATACAACCGACCCTCATACAGTAGCATAAAAGCACCTAGCCGGTATCCGGCCAGGGTGAAAAAGAAAAACTCCAACTCGCCATTGACTTGATCATTAGAGAGACCAAAGTCAGGAAACATCCGACGACGGTCTTTTTTGTAGGAAAGCTGTCATCGCAGGCTAGAAGGCGTTGATCAGACCCCACTGTCGACGCTCAAAGTGGTGTTCGATCGATCTCGAAACTCAGCTCAACCGACCAGAGACTCCCGACATTGCCCTATGGACCAGGCCGTGCTGACTCTATCAGCCACGGCGCATCAATCCATCAACAGATACCACCAGGCTGCATTTTCTCGAAGATAAAGCTTGCCGCAAACGATCTCGAGAAGTATGTCCACCACCAGACTGCATTTGTTCTTGGAAGCTCGCAAGTAATTAATTATCTTCTTCTCTTCCCTACGATTTGGAGATGTCCGTTTATATGGCTTCTCTCCTATTAAATTGCACGGTGAAATAAAGCCCAAGGTGGTGGACTTGAATGACTGATGAATAAGAAAAAAAAAAAATGATATACTACAATTTTTAGTCAGACTTGGGAGTTGGATCTGTCCGTCATATCTTTGGCGGTCTTAGGTTGTACGAGTAGCATGAAAGAAATCTTTTAACATAAATTCTGGGAAAGATTTACCAAACTCAGTGGTCCTGTTTTGGAAGCCATGGTTGATGAAAGCTTCGTAACGACGACCTTCGTCTTTTTTATGTTTGGCCCCGGGAGCCTCTCCGCAACAGTTTCATCACCATGGGCTGTCTGGCAACTGCACGAGGCAACCGCCGACAAGGGCGGGCCCTTCGGGGAACTCTGGTGACGACGGCCGATCGAAGAAGGTGTCGCCACCGCCATGCGGGCCTGTCCGCCCTCGACCCGCGCACGCACGTCGTCATGCGACCAAAGACTCGAGTCACTCTCATGCATCCGCCATTAATTAGTGCAGACTCAGCGTGCACGCATGGCAAGCGCAGTGGCGAAGCAACGGAGGACGAGGATCTCCAAGGCCACGACCCGTTGAACGTACCGCAGGACACGATTGTTGCCCTACACAGGGGCCCTCCCATCCTCTTCAAGGACCTGCCATGCACGCGTGCTTTGGCCGCGGAGTTATTTAAGGACCCCGGTAAGACACTCAGAAGAATACGAAGGCCACTGTCTTAACGACGTAGGGTCGTCGTTGTCCCATGCATGTAAAGGAGAGGAGAGCTCCACCCACCTCCCATCCCTCTAGGTAAAGTTGCTCTTCCCCGTGGCGGCTCCACGCATCCATATATAGCTTCGCTCTCGATTTCCCTTCACCATAAGACGACGACAGTATGTGTTCCACTCCCTTCCTTTTGTCCTAAACGCTCCTCCGGTTGACTCGAGAAACAGATAGCTATCAGGTGATCTCCTTGGCTGCACTCCAAACACACTGCAAGCCAATGTAAGGAGAAAAGATCCCGACTCGTCGCCCATTAATATTATGGAGAACGAGTACTTCATGCAACCATGCTGAATAAATGTAGTTTGTGGTGGTGGTCATCGTCGGATGCATTTGTTTACACGGTCTACGCGGAGAGAGTGATGAATGTCATCATGGACATGCACTCGATCAATCATTCTGTGGCCAAAAAGGTTTCACTCTATCACTTCTACCCGAGTTATTGTCGGTAGGGGTACAGCTCCGGCGATCATGACCGCTGGGGATGGGATTTGGTGATCGCTATTAATGTAGAAGATGTCTACGAGCTTAATGGACCACTCGAGGGAATTGATGGACCTTCTTCCGCACACTTTCATCAAGGTGGATCATCATATCTATCAATCGCATCTGCACCCACACGTACCGAGTTCAAAGAGGTGATTCAAGTAATAATAACACATTTATTCGGATAAAACTAATTTACGTTCTTCTCTGATCTATGTATCAAATCTATAACATTACAATAAGATCACTGATACATATATTGGCGTAGAGATACGGCGAGGGGATCGGAGGAGGCTTATTTTTTGGGAGATGACGAAAGCGCAGGGTGGCTTTCAATCAATTCCGAATCCGCTACTCCTTCGGCCGCTCGCGTTTTACGCGAGACCCCCGATTCCTCGTCGGAGAGCGACGTCCCACCGGGGCGTGGGCCGCGCCGCTGCACGTGCGCGCGGTCCCGTCGCTCCTCTGTCGGTCCCCCCCCCTCCCCACTTCCCTGTCGATGGCGGCCGTCCGTCGTCGGCTAAAGGGTCCACCCGGCTCCGCCAGCGTCGCCAGCATCGCCGTCGTCGCCCACCACCTCCCCGGCGCTCGTGGCCTCCGGAGAATCCTTTCATTTATTTTATATGCAAGGTAAAAACCATGTGCCATGCATATCCATTATACATATATACATATATATACGCATAATATTATGATCTTCTTTCTCTTAGGGACTTTATATTTACGTGGGGTTTTGTTAAATCATGTTTAGAAAATATTTATTTGATTTGGCACGAACGATTTGTGAGCTTAAGGCCAATGATAGCCTGTATAGAACCCGCTCACTACGCTTAATAATACCATAGATTTGAGGTTGACCCCTTTTATCGTCTCGTCGAAAAAGACGCACGAGCGTCATTGATGCCAACGGATCAGCAGGGGAGATGCGAGATGAGGCTTCTGTGGTTGCTTGCTGTTCCACCAAGCAAAGCAAAGCCGAGTAGGGTTTAACCAGTGATCAAAGCGAGGATAAGAAGTTGCACTGGAGCGTCATCATCCCGAACCCATCATTACACAACCTCCAAATCCCCTCACCAGCCTTCGGAGAGGATAGCTAAGTTGACAGGAAATGACAACTGCCTCGTTCGTTGATGATGCTTTGTTTAGCTCCTGATCCAGCTGTTTATGTGGTTTGTATTAAAGTATTTGACAGGCACAGTGTGCCAATGACTCCATCTTCTACCATAAACATATATCCTTTAGTCGATTACGACACATCCTAGGCATCTCACGGTTCTCTTTTGGGGAGGATTAGCTCGAGTCACGGTGGAACGGAGGAGAAAGAAGAGAGAGAAGCCAAAAGGTGTTTAGCTTTTGATCCAAGATAGAGACCGTCACACTAAAAGAGAAGACAGAGAGGAGTCAGAAAGGCTCAAACATGCGTGAGTGGGCTCGAGTGCTGCCCCTCCTTTTGGTCAGTGGACGGTGAGTGATTTCAGTGTCTTATCGTCGCACCCGAAGAACCTTTTTTTCACGAGAACAGAGCAGGGATTAAGATTCCATGCTTCGTCTCTCTTTCCAGATCCAAGCTTACCGACATGGTGCATTATTGTGAGCAGTATGCGTCTCACCGGAGGCGATGGTAGACCACGAGGTGATATTTTGCGCAGCGGAGACTGATGGAGAGAGACATCAGCAGGAGGAGTTCCCACCACCGCAACAGCCGTCCCGGATGGACCACCGTTTTCCGAGGTTTGTGTTGAAGCAACTTTAATGGTCCTTAACTTCCTCCTCCACAAATTTCTCTCCATAAAGCAATAGGGTGACGCCTCTCATCCGGTGTTTATAAGCATCCAGATCAAACCTTTGTTCGAAAATGTATCAGAACCAAAATTCTAATTCGACTCATTGGGGCACTCACATTCAAGAGAGAGAGAGAGAGAGAGAGAGAGAGAGAGAGAGAGAGAGAGAGAGAGTCTTATGTCTATATCTATAGATTAATATGTGATGTCTTATCCGGTAACTAATCTTTTAGATATGGTGACGCTGTTTAAAGTAGAATTAATGCGCGTAGGATTCTAATCCGAAGGCTTCCCACGTAAATTAAAACAGGGCTATTTTTCTTCTGGGCCGGCCCATGTGCATGCACATGGTTATTAAATAATTTATGGTTGTCTGATCTATTTGATGAAGTGAGTATTTTATTTCATTTCCCATTCCATCTAAAAATTAACCTAACATGCGTTAATCGTATTTACTTAATTTAGAGTTGTTCTTTTATCTGGATTATTGCAAAATGAAGCACCATAGCAAAGCATAAATATCCTGATGAGTAAATGTAAAAAAATATATATTTCTTTTTAATTATATATATATGTATATATTTAAATGATCAATTCCCCATCGGGTGGGCTATAACGGGGTCGTGTTGTAACGTTTCGGGCGATATAAGTTACATATATACAATAATGCCCTTACTCTGCTTCCGAATGACCCTCCTGCCCATTTCTCCCTCTTCGAACCCTAACGAGCGTCTGCCTGAACGCACGAGATAGGGATCTGTTGATCTCTAATGGGTTCGTCTCCTCCCCCCTCCTCTTCTTCTTCCGCGGTGGAGGAGATTGTGAGAAGAGAAGTGCTGGACTGGGACGACGAGGTCGCGGCCACGGCGCGCTTCAAGGCCTTCAGCGGGCAGCGATCGGATTGGGAACCCAGGTTTGTCTTCTGGAGGGATCTCATCCTCAAAGTGGCTCGCCATCTCGGAGTATGCACCGTTCGATCCTCCGAGGTTAGTGATTCTCATGAATTCGCTCGTCATCGTTTTTGGAATTCTTGTGCAAGTCGATGACTTTAACCAACTTTCTGGTCGGAATTATTGTCTGGCCAAACATGTCTGACGGCTCTTGATACGGTTTACGGGGCATGGATCTTGAAAAGGTTGGTCTGTCACGTCGATTTGTCGATACGTTCTCTGATTTCGAGATGATTTGAGATGTTTATCGTTGACCATTTTTTCCCAAAGTATCTTCTGTTAGTATAGCGACCGATCTCCGACTTGTAGGATAAGAATTGGTTTACACCTGCTTTTGGAATCATAACACACGAAAGAGTGGGGTGTAGCTGTGCATTGATGTTATAAAAGCACGGAACGGTCGTTGTTCTTGCTTTCGTTTGGAGAGAAGATATAATTTAATGGTGTTGCACTTGCCTTTCTGTGCTCATGTGCATTTCTGAAGGGCATGATGAAGTTCCTCGAGTGTAAGACATGTTCTTAGTTAGTTTTTGTGATTATATGCACCTTTATAATCTCTAAATCTCATGTCTTTGGTAGCTGTTAAGGGAAAAATTCGTTGACGTTTTGGTCATCCCAACGTGATTCGGACCTGTTCGCCCAAGATTATCTGAGGTGTCTCCGAGATGGAAGCGTCGAGTTCTCGAGGTGCCACCTGCATAAAGATCGAGGTCAGGCAAGGTTTCCTGACCCAATCCTTTGGATGCTCAAGTCAGTTAACCCGAGGTGTGTGAGTGCGAACGTGTGTGGTATAGAAAGATACAGTTACTACCTCTCCTTTCTTTGAGCTTTTATACCTGGTCACTAGGGGCAAGAAGGAAGTCTGCGATTGCCTTTTTGATTATAAATAACTGAAAGGAAGCTTGTGATTGCCTTTCTGATCATAAATGGCAAGAAGGAAGCTTCGTCTTCTCTTCCTTCTGTGAACATCATGTGGCGTTGACGTGTTAGATGATTAGCTGACAATATATCCCCTATCAGTAGCTTATCATCATATCAAAGGTGATAGTGTGAAAGGGCAAGAGCCAACCTATTTAGCCATCTAAACTTATTAATTGAAAGTTTCTACACTCTTTTAGAGTGTTAATGATATACTACCTCTGATTAACATGAGTTCTCCCAACTGAAGGGTTTGCAGGAATGAGGATGAGGTCATTCTCAAACCAAATTGGATTTGTGATACTTCCAGCTTACTAATATATCCTCTTGCAAAACATGTGCCAAAACTCTAGGATAAGCTCCCATGTAATACTTATTTTATGCCTATGCAACTTCTATTATAGGATAATATAATAATGGATCCTCTACGCTTGGTTAAATTAAATGCTACAACTGTAACTTATAGATCAAGGCAGCATCATCCCTTGTTATCTCATTTAGGAAACTTGATTTAGAGGATGCTTTCAACACCTTCTCAGCCTTTAGAAAAAGAGCTGTTGGAGTTCAGGATTTATGAGTACATTTCTATTCATCCGATGATCATCCCTACAGTTCTGTAATCTCCTTATCCAGAAGAAAGTGAGATGTCTATGTTATATATTGTCATATATGCATGGATGGTACAGTTCTGCTATACTATCAACCATAATTTTCTTTTTAATAGTGACATGGTGTTCTTTTCCTTCTTTATAACTGCCAGTACTTCAATTCACTTGTGCAACTTCAGCAAAGGATGGATATTGATTACATGATTTATATAGAAAAATATAGTAATTCTTGTCTCTTGAAGGGTGTTATTAACGTATTATTTTCACATCATTAACTCATTCATGCCTTGGCAAATTTTTTGAAGCCTAAGCTAATAATAGTCATTTTTGGTCATGAAGCATATTTCATGAGTGCTGACGCTTTCACTCAGTAGCTGATGATATCATCCTTACTATAGCTTGATTCAGCAAATGATTATTCTGTAAATAATCCTTAAGGACAATCTTCATTGTTTCAAGTTCATAATAGAGTTATAATTGTCTCTACTCTCATGTTCTGCTTTCTAGGTGAAGAATATATGGTTTTCCCGAGGAGGACTGACCCCATTGTGCCTTGACAGGGTTCTGGTGAGCTAAATCTATCTTTTTGTTTGGTCCATTTGAGAGCACTTATTCTATGTAAATATATCATTATGCTAATTATGACCCAAAAATATGGTCAACTGCAACGATAATTGTTGAAGTTTGGCAGCTTGTTTCCTGTATAACATGACAGCATTCATCATATATGTGTCTAAACATATTTGATGTTATATATGTTTGCCAGCATTGATATCTCCAGAAGAGCCTCAGATTTTTTTTATTGCCACACAACCTCTTAGTTTTGCAAATATCGTTTCAATGTTTTCTTTCAGCAATATAAACCGCAAGGAGCATGCTTGTGATGATTCTTCCTCTTGAAAACACAAAGTGCTTTTTAGACAATCCTTTTACTAAGTGGGTGATTCTTTCTTTGTAGAAGTTGGAAGAGATCATTGTCAGTTGGAAGGATCCTTAAGAACATCTGAAGCTTCAGGGTTCTGGTAGTGCCAAGTCTGTTGCTTTTCTTACATTAAAAATCATTAATGGATCTCAGAAAAATCAGTTTGATCATTGTCCTCTGATCTTTTTCTTCAAACCTTGTACACCTTTTATTTTTACAATTTGCATTCATTTGATGGTACTTTTTTGGACCAAGAACTGTGCCTACTTCCTCTACCTGCCGGCAGTGCAATATGATACGGAGACGAGAGTCCCGTGGCTCCACTGCAACCTTTACAATGAGTAGGGCTTCTGCCAGCCAGCATGAAGTCTGTGGCAACTTGGTACATACCATGTTGGGATATCACCTACAAATCCATGCTTTTGGTTGCATAGGGTTCTCCTCAAACCCCATTAGTTAGCATGATTCTAGGAGTACTTAATACCAAAGATATGCTGGTCATTCCCAATTGTTTTTGAATTTTCTATTCTTTTATAACTACTTGCTTTATATATGTCACATCCACACCTTGTCCCATCCAGTTATTCATTTCTAATTTTCTCCAAGATTTGGCAGCCACCTAAGTATGTTCTCATCCAGTTTTTGCCAACTTTGTTTCTGTTGATTTCTGATTGTGCCGTATACTAGGATTTCTTTTGGCTAAGTTACAATTTATATATGCCTAGAGATATACTGGAAATCATATTCAGGTAAGCAGGATATTCCTGCTGCTAGTCACTTAAACTGATTGAAGAATTTTACTGGAAGCATTTGTATAAAATTTAAGAGAGAACTGTCAATGCTCTATAGTTGGAGAAAGTGTGGGTTACTTTAACTTTTAGAATGGACAGTTGATAAGAATTGATTAAATCCACAAGTGGAAGGAAGAGTGAACTGTTTACAAAGCCATGCCATGTTGATGGAGGCATCTTTCTGTTAAATACTTTGGTTATCTTAAGTCCGAAGCTAGAACTGCTTTTTTACTTACAGGAAGACTATGTTTGGTTCTGAACCTTGCCTGGATTTTGTCTTGTATATTAGGATATTCTCAGTTTTAGCTTTCTTACTCCAAATTTTCGGACCAATTCAGTCTTTGGTTATTTCTTTCAGCAAGAAATGTATAATAATGGTGATATTTTACTTCGAGGAGAGCTGATTGAGCCATCTAGTGGGCATCTCTATCAGATGCTGAGAAGAGCAGGACAGCTAATTGGTGGATTTAGACGATCACCTAAAATAGGTGATTTTGAAGAGCATCTCATCCTTAAACCGCTACTTCAGGCAAGTGCCAAATCATAATTCCATGACATATTTTAATTCATGTGATATGTTTCCCTGATCTGTAAATTCTGTCCTGAAATCAGGAGAGTGCTTCTAATGTCATAAAAAATCTTGCTGATAACCATTGGGCTTCCACTTGTGTTATCACAATGAACAAGTTTCAGAGCATCTGCAAAAGATCAGGTGAAGCTTCTACAGTCTTAAGTTATCTATGTGGATGCGGAAAAGCACAATACCTATCAATCAGAAAGGAAGACATTATTGAGGTAAGCTGATCTGGCTATTATTTAGGTGGACACATTCTGTGATGGTTGACTCTATGATATCATGTCATATCACTTTTAATGTTCCTAGAACTGTACTATGCTACTTATCAAATTTCATGTTAATTTTACAGTTATATTCAGTATATGTACTTCGGTTGATGTCTTTAGGGTGTGAAAGTGTCCCTGGTGTCATCATCTTTAACAAGAATCTCAAGCCTGGACAATGATGTTCTGCATCTAGTTTGGACGACAGAAAAACTGCAGCAGCAACTCAATGTGATTGACAACCGTTGGAAGCTGTAATTATTCTCTGCCTCTAGCTGTTTTAATCAAGATATTTAATAGATAAAAACTGGTGCATACTTGACTTCTGTTTTTCATTCTTAATGTATTGAAAGAAAAAAATTGCTGCATGCAAATGTTAAAAGAATCGTATTTGCTATGCTGCTGTATTAGATTGCAAATATCTAAGAAAATGTGTTTAGTTTGACTGCAAACTTGATGCCATGATACTATTCAACACCTATCACATTTAGTCGCTTTGCAGCACTTCTCAGCTCATTCAATAAAACTTGTGTGCTGCCATTATCTGACAGCAAGAACCCATTGTTCATGCACTGTAACATAATATGCTTGTCTAGTGGCCATATTCAAATAATTGACGAACCTTAATTTACGATTTAACTGCCTTGTTTCTGGTTTATTCACATCTAGTTTTGATTTAGTAGAAGTTAACAAGACTTTCACAAATAGAAGATCTAAATGCTTGCTAGGGGCTCATGTAGTACTATCATTTAAGTCATATCCTACATCATTGTAAGCAAGGATCGTAATTTTGTACCGTACCGAAGTTTCGAGCATAGCTCGGTACGGTATAGAGGGTGTACCGCTCAGTGTGTGTGTGTATATATATAAAGTAAAAAAAAAGACGATGTTGCCTCCTTTTTCTGCCCGCGTGGGGAGAAGAAATCGAGGTTTCCTTTTTCCCGCGCAAAAAATGGGAGAAGAAATGTCGCCTCGTCACCTCATTTCTTCTGCCCGCATAGGGAGAAGAAATGTTGCATTGACGACGCTCCGTTTCTTCTCCCCGCGATGTCATCAAGGCTTCTTCTCCTCTTGCGGATGAGGAGAAGTCGTCGACGATGCTAAGGCCTCATCGCCTCATGCGAGGAGACGACATCTCATCTGCGGTGTCCGACAATAGAGGCGACAACGGATCGAGATCATCGAGGGAGAGCGGTGCTTGATCTCTAGGTTCTCCATTTTCTTCTCCCTCTTCTTCTCCCTCGGCTAATACCACTCGATAGTGGGCAACGATGGTCGAAATCGACCGTCACCGATCGATTTAGGGTGGTAACAGGGCAAAAGCAGCCCTAATCGACAGTACCATCCGCTAGCAGGCGGTCTGCGTACCAGTCTGCTGGAGGACCGTTACGTACCGCCCGCTTCGGGCGGTATTATTCGAAATTAAAATTCTTGATTGTAAATCTCATATACTTGACCACCCATTTCAAGAAATAAGCAATGATTTAAAAAGCGCTAGGCGCCAAGGTCCAAAAACACCCGAGGTGCTCGCCGGAGCGAAGTGAGGTGCTAAAATATAAAAATATATAATATAATTAATAAATATAATTATTTAAAATTTTAAATAAAAAATATGCTTTTAAATTAAGAAAATCTAAGGTACAAAATCATAATGTCACATTAACAAAAAGTCTCAAAATTCAAAACAATAAAATTTTAAATCAAAGTCATTCATCATAATCAATATTATCGTCATTTTCATACAAATTATCTTCATTGAATTCGTCATCTTCCTCTTGTCCTTCCTCTTCATCAAAATATGTTTCATTCTCTATGGCTTCAACAATAGCAGGAGCTGAGCTTGATGCTTTTGCACTCATTTTTCTCTTTGTCATATGTCTTGTATATATTTGTAATTCTCCAGCACTTGAAGCTCTTGCCACATCTCCCCATGTCAATCTATCATATTCAAATACAAGCTCGTCTTCGGCATTTTGCAAGTTGGCACCAATTTCTCCCATCAACAACTTATTTGAATTATCAATATCTTGCAATGAGATTGGATCAATTCTATTTTGTAAATCATGACGAGCCTTCGAGGCTTTATTATACTTTATGTAAACAAGATTATGTAATCGTTGATGTTCCAACCGATTTCTTCTCTTTGGGTGAATCTGTCATTTCATATAATTTAAAAATATATTAATACATATATCTAAATAAATAAATAAATTAAAACAAAAATATTTAGTGATCCTTATATGCTCAGAGACACTCCAGTTTCGCTCACAACCCGAAGCACTGCATGTCAAACTAAGTACTTTGATAGCAAATTACTGTAAGTTCGGGGTGGAATTTCCAAATAGACTCCACTATTCGGTTGCAAAATTTATGTTATTATTAGCAATAATATAGTAACATACTATAGATGAGATTAATTATATCAAATTATTAATACCTAGAGACGTAGTTGTCCTGGATCGAACGACCATTGGAATTTCAAAAAGACTTTCGGCATTTTTATATAAAGATAATTCAAGAATAATCTTATCTTGCACCTTAAGACTTGAAACTAATCTTGCAACACATTGGTGTAACTTATTCAAAACTTCTGCATCAAACCCAACGAATTTAATCTTATAAAATAATTTGGGATTCAAATAATATCCTACTGTATGTAAGGGACAATGAAGTTGACAATTCCATCTTTCGTCAATAATTGTAAAAATTTTCTCATATTTTTTTTAATTTTTATTAAAAGACCTTTTATCGTCTCATTTGTTCTATTTATAGCCTCATAAATATATCGCATTGTAGGTTTATTTTCATTATCCACCAACCGAAGGACTCGAACAAGAGGGCCCATTATCTTTAATATATAAACTACATGATTTCAAAATGATAACATTAAGATAATATCAGTAGCCCTCTTGTCTTTTGTTTCTTTTGCCCATTTGCTTATCACCCATTTCTAAGAGATTAACATGTTTCTCAGATTATGTTTTTGACGATGCATGCTCTATAATGTCAAGAATGAAGTAACAAATCGGGTGACACATATCTCACTAATTCTTTGTTTCCTGTGAATTCTCTTATCATATTCAAAGCCCCAATATGACTATAAAGAAATCCAACAACAAAAATTGCCCTTTCTAAGGTTTTCTTGATGTCTAAGATCTTTCTAATATCCTTCAACATTAAATCAATACAATGTGTCGCACATAGAGTCTAATATAAGTGTTATCTTTTCGTTTCAAGCAATTTACCTCAGATAAAGGATAATAAAAATGATAAGACTTAAGAGTTTAACACATTTAATTGAAGATAAAATAATTAAAATAATTAAAAAAATTAAAAAAAATTTCAAAAGATGAATATTACGAGCTAATACATAGTGCTTCCATTGTCGGTTATGATTTGAACGATATTTTGTTCTTCAATTTCTTCCACGAACTTATCAAGTAAATCATATATTGTTTCCAGATTTTACAAAAGATGAAGCATCTATTGACTTCACAAACATAGTCCCTAAAGAACAGTTAACCATAAAATTAATTATACTCCTGCGCCTCCTGTCAGTCCAAACATCTGATATAATAGAGCAACCATGTGTTGCCCATGATTCTTTATGACCCTTTAGTAAGTCATTTGTATAATTCAACTCTTTTTGCAACAATGAAACTCGCATCTCATAATAACTTGGAGGTTTTAATTCCGCACAATATCTTTCAATAGCTTCAATCATTTTCTTAAAACTGTCTAAACGAGTTGTACTAAGGGGAAGACCAGCCTGATAGAAGAAGCGAGAAATGTGTTGAATTGTTCTTTCTCTTATTTCTATATCACAAGCATCACTTATATTTGTTTGTCTAAATTTTGAGCCTCATGCTTGCCTTTGTTGCTTTTGTGATCCTTGAAACATATATTGATCCATCGGTCCTTTTTTATCATTCTTAGTACTTATAATTTCTTTTCTTTTTTTGTCGTATACTTTTTTCCCACTTGGGTTAATACTCATCGAATAATCTTCTTCTTCATTCCTAAGATGTTCAACATTGTCTTTTGGTAAATTCCCGTAAGATTCATTCTTTTGCGTCTTTTTTTCATTCATATAACTTAGCAACTCTTCTTTTACCTCAAGTAGACACCTTTCGCAAGTTGTTGCATTCTTGAAATTTCATACTAGATGTTGTTTTGTACGAAAAATACCACTTCTAGTAGTCTTATCGCAGAACATACAAGTCACTACATTAGGATCTTTTGGATCATTTAGATAATTATACTTCGATACAGGATCTTTTTTTGATGCCATTGGAGATTCTATTGAGTTGCTTTGTACACTTGTCATTTATCCTGAAACCTAACAATAATTTCAAATAAATAAAAAATAACAGTATTAAAATTAAAATAATATAATATTAATCTAATAAATAATAATATTGTTACTAGTATACAGTTAACAGTATACTGTATACTGTTAACAGTAACCTATTGAAAGAGAAGAGGAGTATAAGGGAAGACCGAGGGTGCTGATTGAGAAAAGCGAGAGCGGCAGCGGCGAGCGACGACAGTGGCAGCGATAGCAGCGGGAGCGACGATAGTGGCAATGGCAGCAGTAGCAGGGAGCAACAGCAGCGACAGTGGCAGCAGCGAGCAGCGGGAGTGGGAGTAGAGAAAGTGGCAACGGTAGCAGTGAGCAGCGGCAGCGAGAACGGGAATGACGATAGTGGCAGCGGGAGCGGCGACAGTGGCAACGACAGCGTGAACGGAGAGCAGGGTTAGGGTTGCGGAAGTCGCGCTGATATCGATGCTTTAGTTGGTTTGATCGAACCAACTAAAGCACCGGAGACCGAACGAGACCTAAAACGCTGGTTCGGTTGCTTGGTTTAACCCAGGCGCTTATCCGAAGCGCCCAACGCCTGGGCTCGGGTGAGCACTCAGGCGGTGCCTCTTTGAAGCGCGTCGCCTGGAAATGAAGCGAGGCACTCGGGCCTCGCCTCGCCTCGCCCGAGTGCATAGGCGAGCGCCTATTGAAATCACTGGAAATAAGAATACTATTTATATAATTTTTTTTGGCCGTTTGTTGTTAAAGAGTTAGGGGGTTACAGTTAAGGAACATGAGTCACAAAGTGCAAGTACTTTTTTATGAACAAAAAGGCATTTGTGGTTTTGAGTTCTCAAACAAAATGACACAAAACAAGAGCAATACCAAAGAGGCCCTAAATTTCCTTTTCAACCATTCAGAAAACTCTATACAGATCTTCACATTTGGATTGATGTGAATATATCCATCTTTACCAGTTTTTGACCAGCATAGTAACCTGTACAAGATGATTGTATCATTAGATTTTATGTGCTTCTGCAGTTCTCGGAAAATGGCATTGACCTCCTTTAAGCTGGGGAATAAACAAGCTGCATTCAGATGCATACGGCAGTCCAAGATGTTGTCAGAAAGCAGGTCAAAGTACACATTGCTTTTGGACCGGGTGGAAAAGGTTCTCAGTAACATTGCTAATGCCGAATCTACAAAGAAGGTAGCTTACAATAGAAATGTGATTGATAATAGATCTTATCTCATAGTTGGGGTAAGTAGCACCCATGCATCTTGAACTCTGAGCTCTATTTGCTTAATATCAGGTTTATGAAGCCATTCAAATAGGCGTTCGAGCGATGAAGGAGTATGAGATCAGCATGGATGAAGTTAAAGACCACCTGGACGAGCTTGACAAACATGTTCAAGCACAAAAGGAAGTCGATGAATCCTTAGGTAACTTCTCACCACATCTATTGTCTGAGATACTTCATGCATTTGTGCCAATGCAATGTGATCTGCTGGAAGAAACAATAGGCCAAATGCGAATGCCAGCCGGTGCTGCAATTGTGTGCTACAAGAAGCAGCAAAGTTAAAAAAGTTCAAAAAGTACTCTACTTTGAAAGGATCATGGTGGCATATATAATCTGAATGCATTGCCCCATACAGAGAGTTACATTCCCGCTCCAGATATGCTATGAGTTTGATCGAGTAGCTTCTGATAGCAGCCAAAAATAGTTGCATGTGATTGATCCATTGCATACGCACCGAATTCTAACTGAATCATTTTGGTTTGCTTATTTGGTAATAATGTTTCCTTCTTACAGAATCAATGCCCTTACAAGCATCGGATATGGAGGAAGAAGACATCGAAGAAGAGTTCAAGAAGCTAGAACTCGAACTTTCGGGTGAGACGCATCATCCTCGGCTCCAGGAACCACTGGCTCCAGATGTGAAGGCAGCAACAAGCCCACGAGCGGCCGCCCAAACCTTGAGCCAGACCTTGTCTAAGATCAACCTAGAGGCTGCTTAGTTCAAGTGGCATCAGCTGTGTTCATGGTGCTCTTTCCATGTTTTCGAAAGAACAGCAGCACATGATTTTGAGGGTGAGATATATATATATATAAACATACTGTTCAATCGATCATTTGATTCTTCAG